>NC_081561.1:56610377-56823426 GCF_022355385.1 Mustela nigripes
TTCTTTCTTTCTTTCTTTCTTTCTTTCTTTCTTTCTTTCTTTCTTTCTTTCTTTCCCTCAGATCTGAGGCAGGCCCTTGCATTATGGGCAAAGCTCTTGACATAGACCAGGGCATAGGCAGACAAGGGAGAGAATCATTCACTTTGAGGCAATTGGTAAAATAGAAGGGGAAAAAAAGGTAGACCAGTTTAAATGGGGGATAAGATGATCTACATGGATTAAAAATCAATTGTGAGGAATGTTCATCCTGACTGTGAGGAGGATAAAAAATAATGCCAGTTGGAGAAAAATGCTGATAAAAACAAAACAGAGAGGAAGATGGGCCATAGCAGGAATTGTTATTTTATTTTATTTTAATTTCTTTAAAGATTTTAATTTTTTATGAGAGAGAGAGAGAGGAGAGAGAGAGGGAGATCACGAGCAGTGGGGGAAGGGCAAAGGGAGAAACAGACTCCCCACCGAGCAGAAGCCTCAATGCAGGGTTCCACCCCACGACTCTGGGACATGACCTGGGCCAAAGGCAGATGCTTAACTGACTGATGCACCCAGGTGCCCCGAGGGATTGCTACTTTAGAAAGAGGAGTTAGAGAGGACTTCTCTGAGGAGGTAGCATGTGAGCCCAGAATGCAGTGAGGGAGTTCACAGAGAGATTGGTAGGCAAGGAGAACAGCAAGTGTAAAGCCCCGGAGACAAGATTTGCTTGGTGAGGTTGAGGAATAGCATGGAAGTGAGTGTGGCATGGGAGGGAGTGGTGCCTGGAGTTGGAAGGGTCTCCAAGGAAGACCCTTGGAGGGTCTTGATGTCTTTTTCCTGCTGCTCCTCTGGTCAGGGAGAAAGATGCCCCATCTCCTCCTCTCAACTAGAGAGCCGTGCTGCCTTCAACCATGCCTAGTTTTGTGTCCTGCCTGCTGGGAAGCTGCCTTGGATGCCCTGGAAACATAACTAATCACAGCCTCCTGCCTTGTCCCTTGGCTCTGGAGTACCTCCCTATGGGCAAGTCATTGCTTCTCAAGATCTCAGCATCTGCACTGGACCAGCTCTACCTTTCTGAGAGAGTCAAAATGACACACATCTCTTCCCAAGTACCAACACATGAGTCAGCATTACATGTCAGATTTTTTAGAGGATTTACTTCTTTCTATTATATTTGAAAAGAAATTCTGCTGTCTCCTCCATTGTCTAGTTTTGTTTACTTCTCATATTTTTTCCTTTGTGATATGATTTGCGTTTTTCACCTATAGGTTGAAGACAGACTCAAAAGTGTAGCAGGTACCAGGGAGAGGTGAGAGAAGAGGTTGGAACTTAGAAGGACAAGTGAGATCATATGACTAAAACAAGGGTAAAGAAACAAAATAGAGCAAAGGAGGAGTCTGATCCCCCCTGAGAAATCAGCTTCCACAACATTGCTGCTAATGCCTTCTTCCTGATCCAGGGAATAGAGCAGATGTCCTTGACTGTCTCCACTAGGGGTGGCTTGGCATGGCCTGCCTCCTGCTGCTGAAACGTCAGAGGGCTGCAGAGCTTATCTTCAAGGATATGGGTGAGAAATGGACCTTATGGTTTTGCTTTTTGCTTGTTTGCTTGAGAATCTTCAAGGTTTTATTGATTTTATGTTATTCCTATGTTCTTATGTTTCATAGGAGCTAGGACCATAGCTCTATAAAGAAAGACATTCTGGGGGCTCCTGGGTGGCTCAGTTGGTTGAGTGTCTGACTCTTGATTTGGCTCAGGTCATGATCTTGGGGTCGTGGGATTGAACCTCATGTTGGGCTCTGAGGTGAATGGAGAACTGCCAAAGGAATATTTTAAACTCCTGATAATTTCAAATCTCTTCCAATATTAAAATAATCCACAAATGATGAGGGGGCAACGAGTGTTTGACACCATGACCTGTCCCTTATGTTTTCTTGACAATTTTGGAGCCTTGTGACATAGGTCTGTTTTTAATTCTTTGAGGAACCTCCATACTGGCTTTCCGTAGTGGCTGTACCAATTTACATTGTCACCAACAGTGCACAAGGCTTCCCCTTGTCTCCACATCCTCGCCAGTACATGTTTCTTGTGTTGTTGATTTCAGCCATTCTGACAGGTGTGAAGTAGTATCTCACTGTGGTTTTGATTTGCATGTCCCTGATGGTGAGTGATGTTGAGCACTTTTTCATGTGCCTGTAGGCCATTTGTCTATCTTCTTTGGAAAAATATCTATTTGAATCCTCTGCCCATTTCTTTTTATTGGATTGTTTTATTTTTGTTTTTACTATTGAGTTGCATAGTTCTCTATAAATTTTGGATATTAACCCTTTATCAGATATATCATTTGCAAATATTGTCCCCCATTTGGTAGGCTGCATTTTCATTTTGTTGATGATTTTCTTTCCTGTGGAGAAGATTTTCAGTTTGATATAGTTCCACTTGCTTATTTTTGCTTTTGTTGCCTTTGTTGTTTGGGGTCAAATACAAAAAAATCATCGCCAAAAATAATGTCAAGGAGCTTCTTACCTTTTTTGTTCCAGATGTTTTATGTTTTCATGACTTACATTCAAGTGTTTAATCCATTTTGAGTTCATTTTTGTGTATGTGTAAGATAGTGGTCCAGTTTCATTCTTTTAGATGTGGGTATCCAATTTTCCCAACACTATTTACTAAAAAGACTGTCCTTTCCCCATTGTCAATTCTTGGCTTTTTTATTGTCAATTAATTGACTATATATGTATGGGTTTATTTCTGGACTCTGTTCTGTTCATCAATGTATATGTTTTAATGCCAACACTACTGTTTTTCTTTTGATTATTATAGCTTTATAATATAGTTTGGAATCAGGAAGTGTAATGCTCCCAGCTTTATTCTTTCTCAACATTGCTTTGGTTATTCAGGTTCTTTTGTGGTTCCATAGAGAAGTTTTAGGGTTGTTTATTCTATTTTTATGAAAATATCATTGGAATTTTGATAGGAATTTCATTGAATCTGTAGATTGCTTTGGGTAGTATAGACATTTTAGTAATAATAATTCTTCCAATTCATGAGCATGAATATCTTTCTATTTATTTGTGTCTTAATTTCTTTCATCAATGTCTTATACTTTCCAGTGTACAGGTCTTTCACCTCCTTGGTTGGATTTATTCCTAGATATTTTATTATTTTTGATATAATTATAAATGGGATTTTTTTTTCTTAACTTCCCCTTGATAGTTTGTTACAGAACTGCAACAGATATTTGTATATTTGTGCCTTTGGTTTTAAATTTGGCCATCAAGCTGGTCAAAATTGAGGACTTAAAGATAAAACTCAGTAGTAACAATAACATTTGTAATGAAAACAAAATGTAATTTTTGTTTGTTTATTTTTGACAGATCTCATCACCTAAAAAGAGTGCAAAGAGTAGTCCTGCTGGGCGGGCCTGAGTTTGAGTTCTAATTCTGGTACTTAAAAAATGTATAACTTTGGTATATGGTTATAGTTCTTCATGTCAGAGTTTTTCTTGTGTGTAAATATGGATAGAATACCTGGCTTATAGATGTGTGGATTAACTAAGGGGATCTATCTAGCAAGTTTCCTAACCTGTAGGGAAGGCTCACTCTTCCATCTTCTTAACTTTCCTTCCTGCTCTCTTCTCTCCCCTTCTTCCTTCTGATTGTTTAAAGAGCTGTATGGCATTCCAAAGAAACTTACAAAGTACGAATGTACAAAAATAATTTTAATAAAAATGTGGATATTTTTCTTAGGAAACATGTCAGTGTTTATTGCAGGTGTCATACAAAACTCATAGCAGTAAGATGAGAGAGAAGAAAAGGAAGGAAAATCTACATAATTTCCTCTCCCCCCCCCCCGCCCCCTGCTCTCCCTCTGTCTCTTTCTCTCAGAATATACATTCCTGGAGGGAAAGTTTTCCAAACATATTTTTATAACAACACAAGTAATGTATTCCAGAAAAAAATTAGATTTACTGTGAATCTTGAATTAGTTAAGTAAGCACAAGTTTTTCAAGCCTCTGTATGGACAGCATTGTTCCAGGTGCTGTGAGGTGATACAAACATGAATAAGAACGTTCTCTCCTTTCAAGGGGCTAGGACTCTAGCTATAGTCGCATACAATCTTATGGAAGTACGGTAACTATAACGCCATGCATAAAAAGAGCATGTGTTAGAACCGAATAACCTAATTGTCCTTTCTACAGGTGTTTGAGGTATTTATATCTACAGAAGGTATGAGGACGTGGGGCAAAGTTGGCACTCTTGACACCAGCCCTGGTCCAATCCACCAGCCTCTCTAGTCTGGGTTATTTCAGTAACCTCTTAACTGGCATGCCAACTCCTCCACAGTCTATCCTCAACACAACAGCCAGACTGATCCAGACAAACACACTTCAGATCATGAAACTCTGCCCGATGTCTTCCTGATTCACTGCAAAAAAGCCAACATTTTATCCACAAAGCCCCGTGGGATCCTGTTCCCGTCGTCACTCTGTCCTCTCTCCCACCACTTTGAGCACGTGGCTTCCTTCCTTCCCTCCTTACACCTCCCCCCCCTCCCTCCCCCCCCTTCCTTTCTTCCTCCCTAAAGATTTTATTGACTTATGTATTTGAGAGAGAGAGTGAGAGCGTGAAACAGGGGAGAGGGGCAGAGGGAGAAGCAGACTCCTGGCTGAGCAGGGAGCCCAACGCAGAGCTCAGCCCTGGGACTCCAGGATCATGACCCAAGCCGAAAGCAAACGCTCAACAGACTGAGCCACCCAGGCACCCCAGCACTTGGCTTTCTTAGGGTACCTCCAGAATAATGGGAACACTCCTGCCAAGGCTTTGGCAAGTGTTGTTTCTCCCAGACACCTGCTTGTCTCTCTCCCTTTCCTTTCTCAGCTCTTTATGCAAATATGGTCTTCCTTGATGATCTTATTCAGAAACTGCAATCTTTCTCTCTCTCTGTTTTGTCTTGTCACCATCATCCTGTAGAACTCTATCAGTTTGCTGGAGTGGCCATAACAAAGTACCACACACTAGGGGACTTAAGAACAGAAGTTTATTTTTTCACAGTCCTAGGGCCCAAGGAAAGAGAGCAAGGTGTCTGCAGGAATGGCTGTTGTCTCCCTGTGTCCTTACTTGGTCTTCTCTCTGTACATGTCTGTGTTGTCATCTCTTCTTATGGAGAAGGGCTCACCCCAATGCCCTCATTTTACCTTAAATATCTCTTTTAAGACCCCATATCCAAATACAGTCACATTCTGAGGTACTGGGGGACCAAACTTTAACATATAAGTTTCATTGGGGTTCAGTCATAAAAATAACTTAAGTATTTGTTTTCATCTGTTTCTTAGTAAGTTCTAAGATGGCAAGGGTTATCATGAGTTTTGTTTGTTGCCTTGTACCCAGAACTCGGAAAAATGGCTGGCGCATCAGGGATAATTAACCAACATTTGAAATGAATAGGTAGTAAAGGAAAAGACAAGAGAGCAAAAATAATCTTTCAATAGTTTGGCTATGGAATGGCTGGGGGCAATGCAATTTAGAGAGCTGTCTTCAGTGAGGGTCAACTGGTGAGGGGGAGACAGATCTCAGCTTCTTCTCTGATCTTAGCTGATTCTTGGCTGGATAGCACTGCATTTTCAGAAATGTGTCATTTGTTCCTGCCACCAACAGGTGTCCTCCCCAAGGGGCTGGGAAAGAGTTCGGCTTTATCCCTTGGCCACATGAACTTGGACTAGTTGCTTGCTTCTCTGAAAATCTGTTTCTTCATCTGCAAAATATGGTTTAGGATTCTTGATTCACAGGATTAATAGAACATATCTGTGAAAATGTTTGGCATATAGTATTCACTCAAGCTAAAGTTTCTGACCCATGAAATTTCAAGTTATACCCTTCTCAGAGCTCTACAGAGATAACACTCCACCCCTTAACCCTGCCTTCCCCATCCTTAAGTCTTGTTCTCTACCTTCCAAATCCTTCTAACTCAGCCCACTGACAGAAGAATTTGAAAAAGAAGCAATAGAAATGAGGGTGTGGTTTTTTTCATGGCTTGTAAATAGATAAATTACTGTATTAGGGAAATGGTAATTTAATACCGTAAGGTGAAACTCATTTTACAGTTACTTTGAAGAGAAAATTTGCATAAAATACCAATTAACAACCAATAAAATCATGTACAACCTTAGCATTTTAAAATAGTAAACAGCTCTATATTAAGGACAGAGTTTAACAGATTTGTGGAGTAGGAATGTAAGTAGGATAGGTTTCCAAACGACACTGTTCCTAAGTCATTTCTAGAAATAACTGCTTTAAGATAAAATGTCTACAGTGTTAATCATTATGAATTCTTTATGTAGCATTAGTTTTAGTGCTGTGAAGAGGGAGGGCTGAAACAACATTTTTGTTTACACTAAGCTTTTTAAATATTTTATTCTAGTTTTTATTATTTTTAAAGATTTTATTTGACAGAGAGACAGGGAGAGCAGAAGCTGGAAGACAGAGAGAGAGAGGGCGGGGGAGAAGCAGGTTCCCAAGTGGGGCTCCATCCCAGAATCCCAGGATTATGACCTGAGCCCAACGCAGCCACTTAACTGACTGAGCCACTCAGGCGCCCCAGCCTTTTAAATATTTTAAATATTTCAGTAAAATGATTCTTTCCCAAGCCAGCTGTGGTTGTCCATGTTGCTTGAGAACTGACTTTAGATTCAAACAAATTACTTCAGCCGAACCTAAGGCTTGATACAGGCAGGATGTCCTAAAATCTTAACACAGTTTTAAGCTTTAATTACTGGAAAAGTGTGTATGCTACAAACAACAATTACAAATCATTCGAAAATGTTATTTCAACTTCTTTTGCCTTTGTGAAGTTTGAATAATCAATGTTTTATTTTAACTTTCTTTTTTGTTTTGGTCAATGTTCACCATCTTCAGTTAGAGGGACAAAAATTATGATTAAATGTGTATTATCCCCCCCAAAATGTTGTGACTATACAAAAAAGTTTAAAAATTAAACTTTCAAGTGTTTCTTGGTAAGTTTGTAACATGTATACTTCTGCAAGTACTGACGTTTGAAACCGCGTTAAGACCTTTGGGGTACCCCTTGGGAAAGGGTTTCTGTATAGTAAGTGCTGTGAAGAATAAAGGTGGAAGATTTAATCAGAAGGCGAAATTTTCTCTCAAGAAAAAAAAAATCCCCTTTTCTTCAGATCAGTTGTTGCAGGCAGGGTACCAAAGACCAGTCATCTAGAAAACCACAAAGGCCTTTGAAGGGGTGAGGCAGGGTGTGTGTGGGGAGGGGAATTGGGATATGGGATCATATTACTGACATTTCTATCGCTTAAATGACCCTGGATCCAGTTTTCTCTGGATGAAGTTAATGCTGCCCTTATCAGTTATAGAAGCTGAAAGAATAGCCCAAGAGACGTGCTACAGTGTCTGTTTATCCAAGCGATTTTCTACAACGAACCACCTATTCTAGTGAGATAATCTATGTATTGGCTAAGCGGGTGAGCTATGAAGCGATAAGACTTGGGTTCAAATCCTGTGTGCACCAATGTCTGAAGCTCTATAAGACTCAATTTGCCAATTGGTACAGATGGATGATGAGGGACTCTTGGGTGGCTCAGGTGGCTAAGCATCTGCCTTTAGCTCAGGTCATGATCCCCGGGTCCTGGAATAGAGCCCTGATGGTCAGGCTCCCTCCTCAGCATAGAGCCTGTTTCTCCCTCTGCCCCTTCCTATTGCTTGGACTGTCTCTCTTTCTCACTTTGCTCTCTTCAAATAGATAAATAAAATCTTAAAACAACAACAACAACAACAACAACAACAAGGGGATAATGATATCAGTAATACATACCCCCAGAAGTCTGCTGTATAGATCAAAGGAAATAATGCATGGGAAGGGCTTCTGTGGCATATATGGTATCTGGTATATGCGAAGTGTTCAATACACGTTGCTGACTGTTAGTGTCACTCTGATTACAGTGCCCAAACCCTGTTTCTGGTCCCATCATAAATGGAATCATGTTTCTCCATTTGAAGTTGGCAAAAGGAGGAAACTGCTCCTTCGTTTTGCAAAATGCCCGATTGAAAGGCAAGGTTCTCAGTGTCAAAGCAAAGGAAACTAAAGGGCTGTACATAAAAAGTGAAAGATTTCTTCCTTAGGATGTATAGATTTTTCCATGCAAAATAATTTGGGGTTCTCTCAAGATAGAACTTAGGTTTAGGGAAGTGCAGGGAGGCTAGGAGGAGGAAAGATGCTTTAAAGGCCTCTGTAGAGTGGCTGGTCCAAGAAGCAAGGTGGGAATCTTCAGGGGAGAGAAGGCTGCTTTGCTCAGGCTCCCTTTAACAGGCAAATGGACCTCAGGACAAAAGCACGTAATCTAACTTTGTGTTGGATGGTAACCACTATATTGCAGGGTGTCCCTCTGCTGGAAATCTGACTCTTTCTTTAGGCTTTCCCAGATGGGCTCCCACTTGAAATGAAACTTTCTTATACTTTACTGTCACTCTACATTTGCATCTAATATAATAATTATTTAGGCATTCAGCGAACATCCATTGCATAATCTGTGTGCCCGGCTCTGGCTAGGTATTTAAGGCAGAGGGTCAAAATCTGAATGTATTTATATACTTCCAGTCACACGTCTTTCAGTAATAGTGTCACCCCTTGAAGGCAGAAGTCACTTTTATTGTATGACTTACTTTGTCATACATTGTATGACTTACTTTGCCTAGCATAATGCATTGAACATAGTCCTCAATAGATGTTTGCTGAGTTGGATGGAATTAAATAACAGAGGTGAAACATTAAGATGAGTCTTGATTGATGATTTCAAATGGTAGAGATTCCAGGCAGAGAAAAGGCACTCCACGAAATTACTTAGGAAAATGCGTGGTGTGTGCTAGGAACATGAGAAGTTCTTATTCTCCATAACTAAGGGAGTGCTGGAGGATAATGCAGAAAAGGGAGGTTGAGGCCATACTATAGAAAGCTTAAAGCCTAAACAAAAAAAAAATTTTTTTTTAATATTTTATTTATTTGACAGAGAGAGAGATCACAGGTAGGCAGAGAAGCAAACAGAGAGAGAGAGAGAGAGAGAGAGAGGAGGAAGCAGGCTCCCTGCCAAGCAGAGAGCCCGATGTGGGACTCGATCCCGGGACCCTGAGATCATGACCTGAGCTGAAGGCAGAGGCTTAACCCATTGAGCCCCTCCGGTGCCCCTAAACAAAAATTTTATACTTAATTTTTCAATCAATGGGGAGACATTGATTGTTCTTCAGTAGATGTGAGAAGTAACAAAACCCGTGATTTAAGAAGCAGACTTTGGCCACGGTGTGTAAGTGTGTTGGGCAAAGAGAAGTAGGCCAATAATCAAACTAATTAGTTCATTTAAGCCAAGATGTTAAAAACTTCGATTAGATTGTTTGTAGAGAGAAAAGGAAATAGATGCAAAGACGAAAGAGACTTTGCTAAAGTACAGGTCTTAGCAGCAAAGCAGATGGGAAGGTTGGGAGGTGGGAGAGAGAAGGCAAAGAGGAGGAAGAGTCAGGGACAGTTTGGGAATCCAGGATGTGGATGAGAAAAATGTGGTGCCAGTAACAAAAACAGGGATTGCACAAAGGGGCATTGGTTTATTTAGGAAAGAAATGCAGCAATGAAAGGGTTTCTTTATTTGTTTATACATTTACTTACTTTATTTATGTACTTAAGGATGAATGTCCTTGGATATTATGGGGCGGGGAAAACCAGAAAAGAGAGATTTTTTGAGAAGCAGGGGGAGAAAGAGTGATGATTTAAGAGGCCAAAGAGGGGAACTCAAGACCATGAACGGGGGCATCAGCCTTGGCAAGGACAGGTGCTTCAAGTGGTGACAAGGAGGTAAGGAAAGAAAAAGAGGTGAAGTTGGAGAACAATTCAGGCTCGTGGAGAAGGGAGCAGAGAAAGCTCACATGGCAGAACCATCATCAGCAAGACGGTCAGGTGAGGGTGAAGGGGCGGAGGTAGAGGGAGAGGATTGGAGGGAAAGAGAAGAAAAGAAAGAAGCCTGATTGCCACCACAGAGCCTGCTCACCATAATGACTTGGTCACCGAGTGGGTGAAAGATCAGGCAGAGAGCGAGCAAGTGAGGAAAGGTGAGAAGCTGGTGACTTGATTAATCCCTAAATGGACGAGCAACTCCTGAACAGAAGCGAATTGTGCTCCAACGTGATCCCCCCACACCTCCCCACATCAGATCGGACCTCCTCCTCCCCAAATACTTTCTTCTTCAATCTTCCATGTCTTCAGACTTTAAACAACTTGAACCCCTCTGGGCCAGGAGAAAGTATGTTCTTGGAGCCAATTAGAATCCCAGGACTTTGGGGTGCCTGGGTGGCTCAGTGGGTTAAAGCCTCTGCCTTCTGCTCAGGGTCCTGGGATTGAGTCCCGCATCAGGCTCTCTGCTCAGCGGGGAGCCTGCTTCCTCCTCTCTCTCTGCCTGCCTCTCTGCCTGCTTCTCTGCCTACTTGTGGTCTCCCTCTGTCAAATAAATAATAAAATCTTAAATAAATAAATAAAAGTCTTAAAAAAGAATCCTAGGACTTGGGTAGTCGAGAGAACCACAAATGATCACTTAGTCCATCTTTATTATTTTGCACATCAGGAAGCTTAAACAAACCCAACCAGACACAGAACAGTGCAGCGCCTTTTCCAAATTTGCACAGCTGGCTAATGCCAGAACCAAGCCCAGGAGTCAGATTGCCTGTTGTTCCTTTCTTGACACTACACTGCATTATATCAGAATAAGCAATTTTTAAAAGATCTGTTCTAACCCCAAATTCTAATGTGTCTATGAAGAAATATTACACTTCCCCACTTTTCTGTAATTAAATAGTTTGTGAAAGATTATCCTCTCAAAAGGGGACTGGAGAAGGGGAGTTGATTTATTGAGTACATACTAAAGGAAAAGCACAGTGCTAGGAATTTTACATATTTTATTACATTTATTCCTCATATCATCACTGTGGGATAGTTTTTATATCTTATTACTGGAAAAGCTCAAAAAGATTGAAGTACTTTCTCATACCCACCCAATTAGTAAGTGCTATAACAGATTTGAGCCTATATCTGGTGACTCCTCAAACCCATTGTCTTTTTTTTTTTTAAGATTTTATTTATTTATTTGACAGAGAGAGATTACAAGTAGGCAGAGAGATAGGCAGAGAGAGAGAAAGGAGGAAGCAGGCTCCCTGCCAAGCAGAGAGTCCGATGCGGGACTTGATCCCAGGACCCTGAGATTATGACCTGAGCTGAAGGCAGCGGCTTAACCCACTGAGTCACCCAGGTGCCCCAAACCCATTGTCTTTCGATTAAACTAGTAAATTTTAAATATAAAAATATAAATATATTTAACAAATATATATAATATATATCTAAAATTATATAATATTATAAATATAAAATACAAAAATTAGATATAAAGCTATTAAACTTTCTTAGCAACTTTCACATGAACTGAAAAAAAAATTTTTTTTTTAAAAAGCTTATGGCAAAATGAAGATATTATAGGCATGGACTCCAAAGGTGCATGGACAATGGGCAATTCAAGGTGAGTCCCATTTTTCCCAGTGCCAACGTTCTCTCCTTTAGGGACGTGAACTAACTGAATCACTTCACTGTTCTTGGAAGTAAGACTAAGTTGTCATACCTTCAAAGGATTGTCTATTTTATTTTTCAAATCATCCCTCTCTTATCATCCAAGAGAGAAGGAAGCTTCTGGAACAGTGTCTACTTTGCAAGTCTATTCCCATTTGATCTTATCCAAGAGTGCCTTCTTTGTAGAATGTCACCATGGAGACCTGATCAAACTCATGCTCATGCACTTAATCTTCTAATCTGTTGCTGAATGGCTGAAATGCCTTCTTAGGCCAAAGAATGAACGGCAAGCTCGTAAATGAATTTTTGAAGGAAACAGAGCTGCGGACAAAATATTTAACCTAACTATGGGACATGGTATTTTGATAATATATGAGATTATACCTATTGTTGCATCAAACAACTCAGGATGTTTAAATTAAGGCTTGGAAAAGGAAAATGTACAATCAGGTGTGTTAACTATTCTGCTGCTTGTCAACTTTTCCAAGTTTGTTTCACTGAACCAATATTTACTGAGTTAGGTAAATATCTTGAATCTTGACTATGGCTATGGAGATTTGAAGATGATTAAGATAAAGACTTTGGCCACAAAGAGCTCAAGATTTGGGTAGGGACACGGAGAGGTAAGAGAACTATAGTATAATGTCATACATGCTGTAACAGAGCCATCTGGGAAAAAAAACGAGAGGAACAAACAACTAAGTCTTTCCAAGTGAGGGTAGAGAAGGTGAAAAGAGGGCATTACGGAAGCTCCTAGATGAAGTAACGCTTGAGCTTGGTGGTAAAGGGTGGATTCATTGGAATTCCAAGGCAGAGGAGGGGAAATGAAAACAACACATAACAAAGGTCTGGAAGAATCACAGGGACCACGTAGTCAAGAAATACAGTGATCTAAGGGGATTGCTATGCAGACCTTGGGGTCTGTAAGGCTTGGCAGCAATGGGGATAGAAAACTGAGCTGAGTATAGGAAGTAAAGGCTCTGTGTGTCATATTTGTGATGTTTACTCAACCTTGTAGCAGCGGCGAGGGTTGAGTCATAACCAGAGTTCAGAATATGAATAGTTTTATTAGGACTTTGAACTTCAAATTGGGTATAATGAGGGTTCTTTGTTGGGCTTTCGGCAAGGGAATGACATGATCAGACGGGTTGTAAAAAGCTCATTTTCCTTAGGGTGTGAAGAAGAGATTTACTGCAGAACTGAGAGGTCCAGGCAAAGCCAGAGGCAGGGATACCAATCATGAGGCTTGTGTGTAGGTAAGATGCAGAAGGGATCTAGAAGAGGAGCAACGAGGAAAATTTTTGATATATTATGGCCATCGCCCACCTCCAATATTTATGGATAATCATTTTCTTTACTAATAGATGTTTGAAATAAAAGATTGGAATACATTTTCGTATTTTTATTATCTTCAAAGCATGCACAGAACAAGACCAAAGCAAATATATTCATCAGAAAATGAATAGTTCACACTTGTATTTAATAGAAGGTTATCTTCAGGAGTACTGGATAGTGAGTCTTGAAACAGGTAACTGAGAAAGTGTGTTATCTTGAAATAGGGTCGAGAAAGCTGGAATAAGCCCCGCACCACCAAGGCTGACGAAGGACTGGGGAACCAACATGGTGAAAGTGGTAATTTCAATAGAGCATACTCTGAACAGTCAGAAGCTAGATGATAGACACCACTGTCCCACACATGGTAGTCACAGTCGGGGGACTGACTCCCTGCAGGTGAAACAAAGAAAAGGATGTCAGGTCCTCGCTCACATTCAGAAATGTAGGAGATGTCAACCAGCCAGGATAATGTTCTGGTTGTTCTTACTTCCGAAGCAGGGTGCTAACCTACTTTCCACCCGCCCACAACCCACAAAGGCATTTGAAACTCAACTCAAAAATTTTTAACGCTGTTTGGGGGAAAATTTTTTTTTTTTTAATCTCTGTGATAATCAGATTCAAAACACTGGATCCTTAATTAGAAAGATGCACCTGCCCATACATTTCAAGGATTTCCAAGGCCTCTTGAAGACCACCCACGGACCCAATTCCAGGGCCTCTGAGTTTGGAACTCTCAGTCTGGATTTCCTTAACTGCATTTATTAGCCAAGAAGTTTCAAACTTCGCTCTATATTAAAAATCACCCCGAAAACCTTTAAAAATCCCGATGCTCAGACCACACCCTATTTTCGATTAAATCAGAATCTCTGGGGTGGGTCTATTCATACATACATACGCTTTCAACCCTCTAGGTTATTCAAAAGGGCAGCCAGGTTTGAGAACTAAGTCACTGGTATAATTTTTGCACGCCTCTGATCCAGGTGTTCCATGGTCGTTGGCTGTTTTTAATCACTGTCGTCAAAAACAGCAGAACCGTGCCTGTCGCAGAAATAATTTCCTAAGAATCATGTTAGGAAAATAAGTAAATTTGGGTCAGGGGCGTGCATTCCTCCGCAGCGGCTTGCCCGGGTCAAAAAGGAGCTGCAATTTCTTCTGCCAACGCCAAGGGGCACCCTCTCCCTCCTCGCTCTACCTGGAACGCCTTCCCAGTTCGATCGCACAAAGAGCCCGGCCTCCTCCTGGGTGACATCACAAAGGGCCGATCCCCCGCCCCTTCGGCGCCACCACGTGTGTCCCCGCGCCCGGCGGCCACCCGACTCAGTCCCTCGCCGGCCGGTCTGGGCAGCGGTGGAGGGTGGTTGGCAGTGGCTGGAGGCTTCGCTATGGGAAGTTGTTCCTTTGCTCTCCCGCGCCCAGCCCTCCTCCCTGGTTCTCCGCAGCCGCTGTCGGAGGAGAGCACGGGGAGGCGCGGGCTGCAGCGGCCGCTGCCTCTCCCCGCCCGGGCGGCCGCACCGCTGGGCAGGTGCTGAGCGCCCCCGGAGCCTCCCTCGCCGCCTCCCTCCTCTGCCCGGCCGCCCGGCTGCCGCAGTGCACATGGGGTGTTGGAGGTAGATGGGCTCCCGGCCCGGGAGGCGGCGGTGGATGCGGCGCTGGGCAGAAGCAGCCGCCGACTCCAGCTGCCGGGGGGCCACGCGCCCCGGGCGCCCCTGCGAGCCCCGGGCTCAGCCATGGGGACCTCTGCGAGCAGCAGCACCGCCCTCGCCTCCTGCAGCCGCGTCGCGGGAGCTACGATGATCGCGGGCTCGCTTTTCCTGGTGAGTGCGCTGGGGGACCGGGGACGGCCGCGCGGGAGCCGAAGGCGCCGCTCTCTGGGAACGGGGCGGGTCCCCGGGCCCGGGCTGCGGAAGGAGCGGGGTCCACCCGGCTGGGGTGGGGGGTGGGTGGGCTTGCCACCCGGGAAGGTATCCGGGTCGTTTGGGGGAGCCACCAGACTCAGCCGGGACTCTGGAACGTAGGCGAACTGTTTTCCTTGCAGTCTGGCTGCGCTGGAGGAGGCGCTAGAGGTGGCCAGCCGGCTTCCTGCGCATTTCAGAGCTTTCCCCCCTACTCGGACCTCTGGTGCCCCCACCCCCCTCCACACAACCCCACAACCACCGGCCGCTGCCCACTCCGCGTGGTGCGGGGCCGGAGGTGCGGTGCGGGGCTCTGAGGGCTGGCGGCGGCCGCCGCTTTGTTGCAGCTGCAGTGTCATGTCGGGATGCTACCGCAGTGGGAGACTGGTACCGGTGCGCGCCGGCTGCCGGGGACCCGGGAGCGCCCGCGCGGTGCATTCCCGAGCAGGGCGCACAGCCCCTCCCCCACCTCGCCTCCTTGGCTCGGGTGGGTCCCAGTTTCTGCACGCCAAGAAAAGAACCCTTAGACCCACTCTCAGGCGCCTCCAAAGCGCCGGCTGCCAGCCAGCCAGCACGCGGGCCCTTGAGTGGGGGGAGGGGGAGAGGGCTCTACATAAAGGAAGATGAATTTCTCCAGTCTGTCCTATCCCTTCTTTACCTGTGGCCAGGCAGGTGACCCTGCAAAGTGGAGCTGGTTTCTTCTTAAGCACCCAAGGTGCATTTAGTTCCAAGGCGTGTTCTCTGGCTCGTCTCCCTCACTTACCTACCTGGGCAAAGCCTGAAACCACCCTTGACCCAGAACTTCTCCCCAACTTCCCCCAGATCCTTTCCCCTTTCTAAAAGTTAGAGGGGGAGGGTCCGGGTTAAGTGGAAGAAAATTTATATGAGATCAAACCTTTAAGTCACCATAAGCTTCCCATGCCTATCTTTTTCTCTCTGCAGGGAGAACAGAGATTCTTAGCTGAAACTCACACAAAAACAAAAGACAAGAGCCTATTTTCACGGCAGGGCTGTGTAAGGGGAAGGCAGGCTTGCTGTCTCCTTCCCAAAAAGGGCTTAATGCCTGGTCAGCCAAGATCTCTTAGATCCCAGGGCACTGCAGTTGCTATGGCCTGGGAATTCATCCTACAGACGCTCTGGTTCCCTGTGTGAGTGTGGGTTTTAAGGGGGAAAGAGAGACTAAAGAAAAGTTTGGTGCTGTTAGCATTTATAATGAGGCAAGTCCCAGTCGCCTTTCAGAGACTTTCCTGCCCGTTTATAGTATTGGCAAAGTCAAGATCTGTATCCTTGATACAAGTGTGGGGGGCTGCTGAACAGTAAGTGGGGAGTCTCTTCCAGTAATGCATCTGGATTGACAATGTTGGTGTGTAGAGAAACCCATTTCAGTCCATGACTCTAACTTCAGTGGAGTTAAATCAATCCTTGAGTTTCCCCCTTCCATCTACTACTCTACCTGCACCCCCCCCCCCCCCCCCATGCCTGTCCAGGTTCTCTAAATATCTGATCATTACATGCCCTATAGAGTGTACTCCTAGATTAAATCCTAAATCAGTGTGATATTTCATTCATTTTACAGTTGAGCATGAGATAAATAGATGTTCCAAAGTCAAGTCTCCATGTAAGAAAGTGTAGGTTGCTTTAACCAACTGAGAAAGAGCTCAGTTCCTTTTCTTAAATCATTAAACTCAGTTTATTTAAAAATTGTGCACTGGATCTGCTAAACTAAAGGCCTGAGAATTTAAGTTTGGCTGTCTTTCTTTAACCCACTGAGCCACCCAGGTGCTCCTGGCTGTCTTTCTTAAAAAATGAAATTTGTAATGGAGCTTAGAGGCAATCTCATGTTGTTAACTAATATAAGAGTCCTCCTTCTCCTGCTAACTAATAGAAAGGCTCTACTTCAGTCCATGGAATGGTTTGGGGTTGACCCTGTTGTCCTGAAGGGTGATGGAGAGGATGTACCAGGGATCACCAGGGATTTTGCTGTAACCTTGATGTAACCAGGATGGGGAGGCAATGTCTTTTCTTTTTTCCATCCCAGTCTACAAGCTCCAGTCCTCAGGATAGACGTTGTTCATGTATAAAACGATGCTGTCATGATATTGGTATAAGGATTATTTATCCCACTGGGATTCTTAGCCATGTGAAAATGACAGACACCAGGCACTGGAGCCCACCTAAATATGGCAAGTACTCAGAACACGGCGGGATAGCAGGGAAGTTAGTGCCCTGCCCATCTATTGCAGTTAGATTAAAAAAAAAAAAAAAAACCTCAATAAAATGTCCAGTTTATTATGTCTTCCAGTTACTATGGTTTTTCAAGTATTTCCTTCTTTGTGACAATATTTGTTATTGTCATCATTTTTTACACTTTTTTCTTGTGACAACCAGCTAACTGTATGGAAGAGAACTTTCATATGGCTTTAATTAGCTTTAAAAAAACACATGCTACCTAACATATAATGCCACACACACACACACACACACATTACTATGTGTCAGTGTATAACTATGCTTTATATACAGTATCTCATTTACTTCCAACATCTCTGTGAAGCAGGAAAGTGTTATCTCCATTTCACAGATGAGAAGATGTAGGCTGGGCAAACTTCATTGGTTTGTTCCTGGCCACACAGCTCACCAGTGATGACGCTCAGGCCAGGAGCCGAGAGCACCTGACTCTTCAGCTCATGCCCTTGCTCCCTCCTGTGCCACATTGCCTATTTCACAACTCCAAATTGCTAGACGATGAAATGTAGGGGCAGAGAAGGCTCACTGGAGCAAAGTTGAGACTGGTGGTTTGGTTTGTTGCAGAATATTAATGAGAATTACATGAGTGCTTTTGGAAGAAAGTGTTCTTGCTCCTCGTACTTCTGTTTCCGATGAGTTGGGGTGTCTGCATGATACTGGGAAGTAAACCACAAATGGAAAGATAAAAACTTATGTGTTCCAGGCCAAAAGTCTGGAGGGGAGATAAGGGAAGCCTCTAAGTTTGTGTCAGTGCTCAGAAATGCCCTAGAAAGGCTGTCCAGAATGACAGGACACTCTTAGATGCCTCTTGCCCTTAGGGGGCTTGCTTTGCCTGGACCCACAGAGTGTTGGCAGTGAGGCAGTCCGAAGAGAAGGGAACCATAAGGATAAAGTCCCATGTTCGCAAACTTAAACTGAGCACCTACTCCGACAGAGGCACTGTACTAGGCAGTGGGAACCCAGGGATGAATTAGGATTTGGATCGTGCCCCACAGGCACAGTTTTTATGGTATGTAAAACGTACCTGGCTATCAAGGGGGACAGTTGGGTTTCATGAGCTGATATGGAATCAGTGGATGAATGTATTCAAAGTAAAATACAATATGTGGTTGATGTTAAAATCTTTAAACTACTTACAGTAGCTCTGGGCTAGTTTAGTTAATTTGAAAGCTGGCAGAAGAAAAATTTTCCCGAATCTCAGAATAACATGCATTAGCATTAGTAGGAAAAGCCACTTATACTCAGAATAGGGAGGGCTGACATGTACTGGAATGCAGGGTTTCTAATGTATGCCATGAAGCCGCCATCCCTGTTGCCAAAATGTGGAGGATCAAGCTTTCAAATGAACTAAACTAGCCTAGAGCTAGCCCCAAACCCACAGGGCTCCAGTATAAGTCAAATACACAATCAAACCAAATCAGCATGAAAAAAAAAATTCCTTGTGATGGAATGTATATTATACTACTTTACATTGAAGAAAAAACCCTAGACTGAATAGATGTAGATCCCCCAATCAGCTAAAGGACATATTTTAGTGTGACCACAGTTGCACAAAGGCAAGCAAGCTTGATGTGGTCCAAAGGGTTAATGCCCTGTTTTCAGGACTGGGCGCAGAAGGCGCCTCCAGGTGTGCCCGATTGGATAGAGGCAAGGAGGCATGGCCCAAGTAATGGGTGGTCTGTGTACTTAGTGCATCGTAGATCAGAATATGGAGACATCACATTTGAACTGTACCTTTGACTCCCATCTGCGAAGATGAAGGGTAAAGCTTCTTTGGTGACTCCATAGACAAGCTGCAAATTGGTTTTGTACTCTGCTGGCCCTTTATAAAGCATAATTGACTTAAGGAAACTTGACTGATTGACTGACTGATGCTGGGAAATGGTCAGAAGCTTCGCCAGGCTATTCAAGGAGCCCACATGAATTGAGTGACTTTTTACTGCATAAGTGGCGGTGTCTGTTTTCCAGTAAGCCCTCAACGCTGTTGGCCTTCTTCCCCCAAACAGGCCTGGCAAATTCTGCGGAGGCCGGGTCACCGGCAACTTCCTGGAAAACTCAGATGCTTGCTCTTCTGTGACAGAAGGAGCCCTGAGTATGTCATCGCCTTTGGGCATGTGCCCGATGACCATTTGAAGCTGATTCAATCTGGATCATCAGGCGCAGATTTGTGTGTTTGATGGAATGAAACCTGAAGCCTTAATAGGAGTCAACTTATCCCCCAAAATTTGAATCCCGGTTTGGCGTGAGGATACTGGGTTTTGGTGCTGCTGGGATAGTGGCTTATTGAGTTTTGATTTTTTTTTTTTTTGTTAGAATGGGGGTGCAAATCATGAATAAATACGGGCCTTACCCCAGTGTTTGTATTTGTCAAATACCAAAAAATAAACAAAGAATCCTAAATTGGCTTGTATGCTGCCATCTGGCTTTCCCACCAGCTCCCATTTCCAGGCCGAGTCCAGGGGCGAGGAGCCGGGCAGAGGTTAGAAGCAGGGAGGCACCTGGCAGATGTCAGGGAGCGTGTGCTCACCTTGGCACTGCAGGGAGGTGGAGCGCACTCGTATTCAGGCTGTTGATTCAAAGCTGTGGTTTCAGTGATATGAGGCTGTTGACCTCATTCTTCAGAGGGGGAAAGGCCGCCAGGAATGGTCCAATCTTCCTGGATTCTGGCTATCCAGATTCCTCCCCCTCCCCAACAGACGACAGCACATGGAAGGTAGAGACTGACCCTTAGAGTGGTGGGAAAGTTTGCTCACAGGGACCTCAGGCAGGGGCAGGCTGGGCCTGGCAGAGGGGAGGAGTCAGGCCATGGAGCTAAATGGAGCCCCATCTCCTCTTTAGAAGATTTGGAATTTGTGTCGAAGGCTTTGTTCTAAACTAAAGAACAAAACTAAACCCACAGAAAAGGAGCGGGGGCTTGGTAAATGAAGTCCTAGCAAGGCTCATTCTCTGATCTTTACAGAATTTTCCCGTTGCTCTTCTGCCAACGGAAGGGCTTGGCGGATCCACGGCTTGGAGCTGTATGCAGATCCATTTTGGGAGAAGAAACACGAATTTAATGGCTTTAGGAGGAAGGGGAGGAGTGAGTCTATGAGTCCTGGATCACAGGAGAGCCACTGTGGATTCAAGAGGGCTTTAGAACAGAAACCCAGAAGGGAGGAATATTAATGGCTGTTAATATTAATCATTTATATTGAATTACTGAGCTCGTATTTATTGAGTCCTTACCACTGACATTGTGTTGAATACCTTCTACAAAGGATCTCCGTAAATCTTTCAAGTCCATGATGTAATGGTATTCGCCCCATTTGGTAGATGAGGGTTTGAGGTATAAGAGGAGTCAGTTAAGCAATCGGCAGCTTCCAGAGAGAGGATTCTCATCTAGGTCCCAGGGGCTTGATACACATTGCTTTTTTCTGCCAAGTTGTGGGAGGAAACAAATAACCTTAATTTACTGGAATTTTTTTTTCCTTTTCCTTTTCCTTTTTCTTTTTTTTTTAGCTTTTATTTGTTTGAGAGAGAGAGATGGAGTGCGCGAGCCAGAGAGAGTGCAAGTGGGGGGAGGGGCAGAAGGAGAGAGAGGAAACAGACTCCCTGCTGAGCAGGGAGCCCAATGCAGGGCTCCAACCCCAGACCCCAGGATCATGACCTGAGCTGAAGGCAGATCCTTAACCGACTGAGCTACTCACATGCCCCTGGAATTTTGTTTCTTGTTAAGGGGCTGATTTTACCTGAGAGCTGAACATTCCCTTTCTCGCTGGGAAGCAGTTCGCCTCCATGATGGCGCCTGGAAGTTTAGCCAGAGGAGCCGATTCTGTAAGGGAGAGCAACCTGCGGGTGTGGATTGAAAGCCGAGGGTGTGGAGCCACTGGCAAGCATTTTCCTGTGGTGTGACTCTGACAGGCAGTGGTGCCATGGTGAAGATGGAAAGATACTCTCGCAAATTGAAAGGTTAAAAATAGGGAATGGATGCTTTGCTTGCCTGCTAGTTGGGTCATTTTGAAAAATATTTGCTTAGTGAGTAACAGTGTGACATGGGTTCTGCTTAGCAAGGAGTTTTCCCTCACTTCTGAGAATTTGAGGACCGGGTAGGGCTTTCTTTGCTGCCAGCCTGATCATTTGTATGGGATTAGAGCATACGTTTGTCTCATCTGTTACTAGTACTGGTTAACTTTTGGGGTCTCATAGAAACTGGTCTGACGTCCCCATGTGCGTGGTCCCAGAAGTCATGTTTTTGTGTATGGTGTATCCCATGCACTTTTTAGCGTTCTTGTCAGCAGGCTTTCCTCGTCTCTTCCTAGATTGCAGATGCTGAGCAGACTAAAGAAAGGCAAAGAGTGAGAAGAAACTTAATCATTGGTTCTGGGAAAGAGGATGGAATTCTGCTTTCCCAAGGAACACATGAGACCAGACTATTATTTGACTTCATCCTAGGTATGGCCAGGTCAGCGTAACCAGGATTAAGAGAAATGGAGGGCAGGAGGTGGAGAGGATTCAAAGGCACATGGTGATAGGTTTCCAGAATAATTTAACTAGTTATGATACACTCCTGGCTCTTCCTTTACTTCTGGGAGTCCATGGCTCCTCTCTCCTTTTTGGTTTGAATCTTGTGTATCTGGTCTAGGAGAAAAATACCAAATTAGACAAGGTTTGGATGTGCTTCACTCCTCATTTGGAATGCTCAAGGCCAATATCGTTATCCCCCATTTCAGCTTCCTAAAGACAATATACAATGTGCTATTCATCTTCATATTTTGGCTTGATGCCCTGACACACACTAGTTAAGCAATAAATGATTGTTGAATGAATTCCAGAAGGATCTTGCTCTAAACTGACTGTTCATTCATTCTAGACAGGTTAAAGGTAGTTGGATCTTGAGCTACATCTCAATACTTTGAGCTACAGCTGAAGGATATTTGAGTTATTAACACAGAACATTTTAAACTCAAGCAAATTGGCAACTAGAAGAACTTAGTGGATACGAATTTCTCTTCCCAATTCATTTTTATTCTTTGAACTACACAAACATTTGTGTATGGTAAAAACTAATGTCTACATGCTTGCTTGTAGCATGTAGCTTATAGCAAGAAAAGCAGGCTGCTTTTCTTTATGTAGCTTTTTTATCTTACAGAGATATATTTATATTTTTCACTCAGTTTAATAAATAGCTCTGGTGCATTGCTAAATTACTTCGCAAAATGTCAGGCATTGCTAGACTTTGGGTATATGATAGTAAAAGACCACTCGTGGTCCTTCCCTTTGGAGTTAATAGTTTATCGGGGATGAGAGAAAGGGTGATGTTCTAGAAGAGCAGAAGGAAGAGTATGCCAGTGAGAAGGAACAGCATGTACAGTGGGCCAGAGGTAGGAAAGAACCTACGTGCTCAGAGAGTAGAAAGAAGGCCACCGCGGTTGGAGCTCAGGAAACGGGGGCAAAAGGACTGTGTATTGAAGTTGCGCAGCAGGCAGGAGCCAGATAGGACAAGGCTTTTAGAGGTCTGAACATGTCAGGATGTTGTTGGGTGTACAATTATAGGCAAGGTTATAATATTTTATTTTTATTTTAATTTTATTTTTTTCAAGGGTTTTTTTTTTTGTTTGTTTGTTTGTTTTTTTGAGATTTTATTTACTTACTTGGCAGGGAGAGAGAGATCACAAGTAGGCAGAAAGGCAGGCAGAGGCAGAGGGGGAAGCAGGCTCCCTACAGAGCAGAGAGCCCAATGCAGGACTCTATCCCAGGACCCTGGGATCATAACCTGAGCCGAAGGCAGATGCTTCACCGACTGAGCCACCCAGGTGCCCATATAATATGGTTTTAATGAGTTGTTGTTTGTCTCTTTGTTTTTTTTAAAGATGACTCTGGCAGTTCTGTGGAGAATGGGTTTGAAAGGGGAAGTGGAGATACAGAAGGCCAATTGGATTCTTGTGCAGTTAGCTCAGAGTGTGGGGGGGTGATGGTTCTGTCGGGGGAGTGGCAGTGAAGGTGGGGATTACTAGATAGATTTTAAAGGTTTTGAACAAGGTCTACTGCTGGTGAGATGTGAGAGGGCAGGAGTCGAGGGAAAGCATGACCACTTTCACTTGGTAGTCAAGGCTGACTCCCTGGTTCCTGAGCTGGTGGTCTGATTACTATGAAGGGCAAAGCTGGGGAAAGGGTGGGTGGGCTTGGGGACCCCAGAGTTTGCGTGCGTGTTAGTAATTTGCGGTGCCTATGATTTCTGCAGTTCAAGCTTTAATCCCTGGGTTGGCGGTGTGTGGAGCCATCCTGCTCTTGTCGGACACTTGGGCAGTTGTCATTGTTCTGCAGGCTGGCAGCACTGATGAAGGTGTCTCTGTACAGATCACTCGCTCTTTTGCCTTTTGGGTTGTTCCCAGAAGTGAGGTATTTTGGGGTATATTGCCCAAAATGGAGCTGGGTCACAGGAAATGAATGAATGGTTTTATGGCTCTAGCAGCACATTGCCAGCTTGTTTTTAGAAAGACTGAATTAATTTAGACTGCCACCAGGAACCATAAATGTGCCTTCTAACCCACAAGGCTGCCAGCATTGGAGTTTATCATTTTTATTTATTTAGGCTGCTTTAATATAGATAGGTAAGGGTCCTTGGTTGTGCCCATGTACATTTCAGGAGTTGCTAGGGATGTCCTAAGTTTATCCATGTGATAATTACCTTTGTGATTATTCATGTCGCCCTCTGTCTCAACTATTGAGTGGAATTTATGTTAACCTCCTGAACATTTTTGTAATAAGCTTTTAGTAGCTGTGTAGGACATACATTTTTTTAAAGTAGGTCCTGATCTTTTTAATGTTGGGTTCGTTGACTTTTCTGGCCGTCCCTATTGTGTTGGTGGAAACTGGGTCCGCGTGTTCTGCAGGATGTTCATACATCTTGCACGAGTAGCGGATCGCATGGGCAGATACGCTGGGGAGATGCCGGATTCAACAAAGTCACTGTTTTCTGCAGCTCCCCTGCTGGGCCTCCTGGAGCCATCAGCCCCTTAATAGCTAATGTTAATTATGCCTCTCTGAGGGCTGCCGACAGAAACCTTTCCTCAGCTTGTAGGCCAGGGCTTGGTAGAATTTATCTGTAAAGAGTTAGGTAGTATTTTTGACTTTGCGGGCCATGTGACCTCTAAGGAAGCTGCTCACCTCCACCTTTGTACTTTGAATGCAGAGCTGGGTAGTACCTAAAAGAAGGGCCGTGGCTGTGTTCCAGTAAAACTTTATTTGTGGAGCCCGGAATCTGAATTGCAGATTGCCACGTGTCCCCAGATTTTATTCTTCCTTTGATTCCCACCCCCTGCTGCAACTGTTTAAAATGTAAAAGTCCTTCTTCACTTGCGGGCTATAAAAACGCAGGCACGTGGGGGGAGCGTGTTCGCCAGTGTTTGTACCTGGGGGTCCTCAGCATTTTGTGGGACTCCATCAGGAAAACTCACTCCAGAAAGTGCTTGCTGAGATTCTGCTCCATTTGTCTCAAGTGTACTTTGTCAGTAGGAAATCCTTTCTTCTCTCTTGTTCTTTCTCATTTGCTACACGTTGTTTATATGTTAAGCCTTTTTTTGAAGGTTTTACTTATTTATTTTTTTGAGAGAAAGAGAGCTCCAGAGAGCGGAACAAAGGGAGAAAGACAAGCACACACGACGCTGAGCTCAGAGCCCGGTGCCAGGCTTGATCCCATGACCCTGAGATCCTGACCAGACCGAAATCCAGAGTCAGTCGCTTGGCTGCTCCACCCTTGTTAAGCCTTTTTTTGAAGTGTTGGATGGCCCTTGTTTGTCTTTTAACTCATCACCATGGGGTCTGTATTTTGTTTTTGTTTTTTTTGTTGCTGTTGTTGTTTTGTTTTGTAGAATGCTCCAAGTCTAGTACGGGATGTTTTAGGGCAACAGCTTTATAAATTTGGAGTCTCTGATACACTTCTTGGGAATTGGACATTTGCATTTTAAAGATTTTATTTATTTACCTGACAGAGGGATCACAAGTAGATGGAGACAGAGGCAGGCAGAGAGAGAGAGGGGGAAGGAGGCTCCCTGCTGAGCCGAGAGCCCGATGCGGGACTCGATCCCAGGACCCCGAGATCATGACCTGAGCCGAAGGCAGGGGCTCAACCCACTGAGCCACCCAGGTGCCCCGGACATTTGCATTTTAATTGGGGTGTCTTAAAAGATAGCCCAATCCCCGGGCACCTGGGTGGCTCAGTCAGTGAAGGGTGTGCTTTGGGCTCAGGTCATGACCCCAGGGTCCTGGCATCAAGACAGAGTTCGGGGTCCCTTTTCAGTGGGGAGTCTGCGTCTCCCTCTCTCTCTCTCACTCTCAAACATAAACACTAATCTAAAAAAAAAAAAAAAAGATTCCCAAGGGAATGAGGCTACACTATAGTAATATGCTAAGTAAGGAGGAGTGATCATTGAAATAACTAAACTATATGGGGGACTTGTGTCACACATGTCCCATGTGCTTCACCTATCTTAATAATTCTGAAAACAATCTTAGGAGGGTGGGTATTACCATTATCTATACTCTACTGATGAGGAAACAGAGACATGGGTTGGGTCACTCCCCGACATCGTCCAGCTAGGACCTGGTAGGCAGAGCCTGCCAAGCACACGCCAGGCTAAAATAGGTTTTGTTGATGCTTTCTTGGTGGAACTGCTGTGCTGGCTGGTGGTGGTAGTTTTTGCCTTGGTTTATAGAAAGATTCTATAAATTCTTAGTGAGCACAGAAGAGTATTTCCCCCAAACCTTTGATCACTGTCTTGTTTATAACGTGGTTTCTCTATGTAAGTGGGGGTCTTAGCTTACAGAAGTAGCCGTGGGCATGGACAGAAGGACGAAGTCTGTGGTCCCAGGACTCCGTGCCGGGTGCGCATGCTCCTCTGCATTGCAGGTTCCCGGGAAGACAGCATCTGGGTTAAGTTGTGCCTGTTTTTTTCCTTTTCCCAGTGTGCCCTGAGCTTGCCTCCTTCTAGTCCTGGAGTCAGCACATTCTGGCCTTGGCGTTCTTTATATTCTCTGGCATTAAAAGCAGTCCTTGCTTTTGCCTTAGCAACAGAAGACTTTTTTTTAAGTCAGGGAAGATAATAGGAAATGCAAGATCTGACCAAATTTATATAACATACCTAGGAACAGTGTGGTCTGTGTTTGGGGGAAGCTTTTACCCTTGGAATTTTCCTTTTTGTACCCTTCTCTTTTCCCTTCGAATCTGGAGAACTCCTAGCAGTCAGGGTCTTGTTATTGTAAATTTAATGTGATTCTCATAATAAAATGGCCAGATATTCTGGGGGTGCCTCGCTCTGCCTGGCTTTTGCTTTTGATCATCAGTGGGCATATTTATGGTCACGTCTCAGGAATAATTTGCTTGCCTTATCTTTGTTATAATATCACAGTAACTGAGATCCCTCTTAAAATATTAGTTTTATGCACCATTAAACATTTTCTGTAGCAAACTCACAGTCTGTCTTCCTGCCTTTATAGCTGGTCATTCTAGAGCTACCTCTTCTTTCTTTTGAAATGTGCTTTGTCCTGGTGTTTACCTTTTGGTTGCTGAACAAGTTTTTATAGCCCTCCTATATCCTGTACAGTTTGGAATGGCACACTGATATTTAGTGATTTACCCATTGTTGTCCATGAAATCAGTTGTCCTGGATAACTGAAATTTTCCAAATAACTGAAGTTTAAACCAGGGTGGAACATAAATGACTTCTGAAGAATAATCTCATTGTATTTCTCACAATTACAAGTAACAAGTTAGTGTCATTTCTTACAGGATGAGGGGGGATGTTTTAAATTCTTCATTACATGTGCCTGTCATCGAAAACACCCTGCTGAGTGTAATTCTTGTACACCAGCTATGGTTCTATTAAAACAGTGATGTGGCCTTAGGGTGTTTGAAGGTGAAACACACTGTTTGGCCTTCTACTGAAGGGTGCCAGGCAGCTTTCCCCCTTGAACTATTACGGTTACACTGTGGAGGCATTTTGGTTTTCTCGCACTTGCTCTTATACCTGTGCTCCAGCAACCTCCTCTGCCATTACCCTTTAATTTGTTGCTTCCAATTATTTATGGTCTGAAAATTCTTTCATTCAGTCAAGAAAGACTTGTCAGGTCGATCACGAGTTGGGTACTGGCTGCGGGGGCTTGGATAGCATCAGTACGTAAAATAGACTCCTTGCCCTCACAGAGTTTGCAGTCCAGAGGGGAATACACAGCACACCGATAATGTACAACTACACAATGATGGTAGATGTAGGGGAAGAAAAGGGAGGGGAGAATGGGAAAGTTAGGAAGAGGAGGGCAGGGAGGATCTTTCCCTGGAAGAGTTTGCGTTTCATCTTAAGTCCTATGCGAAGCCAGTGAGTTTTAAGCAGGGGAGAAAAGGATCAGATTTGGTGTGTGAGTTGGAATGCCAATAAAGGAAATCAAGAACTCAATACTCATTGCTAGGCTTAGAGGAGGGCTGAGGGTTCCTGTGAATGAATGGGCTTCTGGTCCTGGTACTTTTTGACATTTCTTTGGACTGCTCAGAGCAGGTATTGGCTGACTTTTTTTTTTTTTTTCCTCTGTAAAGGGCCAGATAATAAATATTTTAGATCTGTGGGCCATATGGTCTCTTTTGCAAGTAGTCAGCTCTGCCATTGTACTGTGAAAGCGGCTATAGGTGATACTTAAATGAATGGCTGCATTCCAATAAAACTTATTTACAAGAATAAGGGCACGTGGGATTTCGTTTGGTGACCCCAGGCTGCTTTGTTTATGATTTCCATGGTCTTCATTATTGAGGTGGTTGGGCAAGGAAGGAAATGCAATCTACCTGGTTGTCCCTGGCCTTGAGCTGCTTCTAATCATTATGGGAAGATAAATACATGCACCTGTGAGGCCATCAACAAACATTACCAGCAAGATGTAATTAGGCACCAAAATGAAGAATAGAAACAGGAAATGTGAGAAAGAGTTTACTCATCTGCTTGGAATCTCGTGTCTAGGATGAATTGTAAAGCCTTTGTGGAGAAGGTAGAACTGTATCAATAGCCACAGATACCTTGAAGGTTCGAGTTCAGTATGACCTAGTCCAACATACTAATTTTACACGCAAGTAAGACCAGGT
The DNA here is from genome assembly GCF_022355385.1 of Mustela nigripes. Classification (NCBI taxonomy): domain Eukaryota; kingdom Metazoa; phylum Chordata; class Mammalia; order Carnivora; family Mustelidae; genus Mustela; species Mustela nigripes. Next base: position 56,638,548 of record NC_081561.1, read on the forward strand.
CCAACTGATCTTAAGGCAGAGCCTGGACAAAAACACGTCTTCTGTTTTCTAAATCTTTGCCCAAGTATTCTTTCTTATTCAGGTCTGGTCCTCCCAGAGGCTGTGAACACTAATATAGTAGACTCGACTTAGTAGGGAGGAGGGGTGTGAGTGAGAGCTTCCAAGGTATGGCTTATATGGAGGTTTCTTTTGTCCTTGAAGGAAGTGAGTCTTGAAAGACTGAGAGCAGCTTGGCGGTATCTGTTGCTTGGGATGGGAAGGACAGAGAAGGGAAATAGGGATGTGGAGTGGGAAGGCAAAGAGAGGAATATGGAATGCAGAAGAATGCACGGATACCCTGACGCATGGATAAGGAGGCTACTCACATGTTCTCAGTCGGAAAAAAATCTCTACATTAACATGCAGCCATCCTGTTGAAGAGAACTTGGTCCATTATAAGGAATCAAATAGACTTTGTGTTCTGATAGGGAAAGAGTCCAGTGATGAACAACAGCAAATCACAGAACAGTTTGTATGGCCTATTCCTTTTCGGTATGTGAGACAAAGCAAACCCCAAAGTAATGGAAACAGCCAACTTGAAGTTCAGGGGTATGTATTATGTGTGAAAGCTCAGATAAAGGTCTGGGAAGATACGCACTAAAATTACCTGTGAGTTTCTCAGAGGAGGAGTGGGGTTTAGGTAGAGACTTAAGCATCTTACTCAATTTGATAATTGTTGGAATCGTTCCAAGAAGGTGGATTTTTGTTGTTAAAACAGTAAAAAGTATAGCAGGTTGGGTAGGAGGCAAAGAAAAAGACTCTGACATTGAAACTGGGAGTTCTCCAGAGGAGTTCTCAGAATCAGGGAAGATTAGAGCCAGAGGGGTCCTGCCTTAGTTCATGGAGGCCAAAACTTGGCCAGGGCATCAGAATCACTTAGAAAGCTTAGAAACAAAATACATTCCCAGCTCTATTGCAGACCCACAGTAGTCTCAGATGGAGGGACTGAGGATGCGGATTTTTTTTAAAAAGCTTCCCAGGTAACTGCTTTGATACTGTGTTTGAAGCCTGAGGCTTTGGGGTGAATCTCTGATTTAGTTTGTCTGCCTGTGTACAAATGAGAGAATTAAAGATCTTCATCCGGTGGAACCAGCTTCAAGTGCTCTGTTTCCCTCTCTTGAAGTTTTCCATGACCGTGTCTCCTGATTCAGGAGTCTTCCTAACATTCGCTTTTAGGTATCATCTAAACTTGTTTTTACATTTTGTAGGGAGCATTTTTTTTTTTTAAAGATTTTATTTGTTTATTTTACAGAGAGAGAGAGATCACAAGTAGGCGGAGAGGTAGGCAGAGAGAGAGAGAAAGAGGAGGAAACACGCTCCCCACTGAGCAGAAAGCCTGATGCGGGGCTCGATCCCAGGACCCTGGGATCATGACCCGAGCCGAAGGCAGAGGCTTCAACCCACTGAGCCACCCAGGAGCCTCTGTAGGGAATATTTTTTAAAAAAGATTTTTATTTATTTGAGAGAGAGAGATAGAGAGCGTGAGAGCTGGGCGAGGAGCAGAGGGAGAGGGACAAGCAGATTCCATGCTGAGGGCAGAGCCCAGTGTGGGGCTCCATCTCAGAACTCTGAGATCATGACCTGAGCCGAAATCAAGAGTTGGACGCTTAACCAACTGAGCCACTCAGGCACCCGGAAACATTTTTAAATATTGTTTTGTTTTTTTTTTTAACTTGATTTACCCCCTCTCCATTGCCCATTGCTTCAGCCCCAGAACTGTCTTTGGGGATGATGTTTACATCATTTTTACAAAGTTGGAGGACCTGCTAGTGGGAAAAGTTCTAGTTGTAGACTAGCCTTCAGGCAACTAAAAGGCTTTAGGGCAGTAACTTCTCAGGGACCACCCGTATCTCTCTTAAGAGAAAGGGATGTTGCCACCTCTTCCCTACAGGAGGGTTTCGGTGATCATGAAGAACCCAAGGAGCCGGTCCTCCGGCTTTGTAGCTCAGATGGGTTTTGGAACTTTGGAATTGGAGGAGATTTTAGAGGCCCCTCAAGCGCTGTGATCTTCAAACTTCTTTAAGGAGTCATCCTTCCTTCAAAGGAGTTCTTACTTGCCTGCCTCACCCCTCTTTAGCAAATTGGTGAATTGGAGCTCTTGTGTTTGAAGCAGAAATGGGGAGTTCAGAGCCCTAGCTTTGGACCCTGCCATGGGCCACAGGTACACCCTCCCGGCTCAAGAATGGTGTTCCATCCTGGGGTCTCCTGAGTCCAATTTGAAGATTATTGGTTTTTTCCTTCCATAGGTAATCATTCACCAAATCTTGATGTCCTGACCTCTCAAATCTGTTGCAGTCTTCTCTTTCCATGGACCCCCTTAACCCAGGCCACCCCTGAATTTTACCTTCTGAGTGGGGTTTTTCCATGCATTCTCACCCCAACCATTTCTACCTTCTGCTCTCCTGCCAGTTAACTTTTTTATTCACAAATGTGTTTATATGTCTCTTCCCCTCCACTCCCCAATATAAATGAAGAGTGACTTCTCATTGCATTTTGGATTAGGATCAACGTGGAGCCTCTCCAGGTTTAACTATGGCTGCTGTGTTTCATTTGAGGGAGAGCTTCATTCTGCTTCAGATTTTTGTTGTGGGGCTCCCTCTGCCTAATCTGCCATCCCTTCTCCCTGCCCAGAATTACATTCTGCTTCTCTGTCCTTCAGAATGAGTCTACACACTTCTGCAGCATCCCTCAGCTGGGAAATACCTGCTCACCTGCCCCTCACAGGACTCTTGTGTTTCTCCTCAGCAGTAATCTCAGTTCTAATTAAGTAATTCCTGATGTAATTAGGTGTTTCCGTCTGTCCTGCTTTAGAAGATATACTCCGTGGGGCTGGAATAGAGTTTGCAAGGTTCTGTTGTCAGCCTGTGGCATAGTGCCTTGTACACACGTAGTAGATCTTCAACAAATACCTGACCGTGCGTTCGTCATGCCGAGTGTTTGCCCAGATCTCATTTCTAGTGTTCAGTCCCGGTGAGATCCTGAGGCATCATTGTTAACTCTGTGTGGAGGAGCTGGAATTGCCGCCTGTAAGCTGGGGTAATGAAAGGTCCTTTTACAGAGCCACCTTGTCTAAAGTGGGTTACTTCACATGATGCCATTAAAGAGCCCCGGGCTTTGCTTTAGTTAGAAACTTGATTGGTTATTTTTAAATGAAGCAGGAACTGAAAAATCTTGCTTAATGAGTGGGGAAGAGTGTGGGTGCTGTGGGATTTGGAGGTGGGTTTTGTGTGCTGCTGGGGGGGCCTTTGGTAATTTGGTAGTTGGGGGGGTTGATGGATCCCCAACAAGTGTGTGCCCTGGGGAAAGAAGGGAAGCTGTAGGAAGACAAGCCCCAACCTATGCCTGGGCATGTGCATGTGCACACAAGCACACACACACACAAGCGCACACACTGGTGCTGTTCACCACCACCCTGTGCTCGAGGTATGTACCTGGCTGGTTGCCCAGCCTCCAGCACAGGTAGGGGGCCAGACTCAGAGCCCACAGCACAGCAGGGTGATGTTTGTCCCCGATCTCCGACCTCCGCCCTCTGACTAGATCTGCCCTCTGACCAGGTCTCCCGTTGCCTTCTCTGCTTTTAACTCGCTTGCTCAAGTGTAATAACCTGCCATTTAGGTTATTTATACATCTTTCACATTCTAGAACCTGTGGTCATCTAAAAGTGCTTTTGCGCTAAGAAACTAGATGGGAAGGAATTCGGAGAGATACGGAACAGGGGCCCTTTCGCGACCTCCTGGGGGGGTCCTTCGCATCAAGGAGACAGGGAGGAGATTTTCCTTAGCTGCTTGCCAAATGGAACCCGGGCTCCACATGACGGCGGTGGCTTCATGCCCTCCATCCAGTACGCCTGCCAGATGCAGAAGAGGGGGGCTGGGCGCATTTTGCACATGGAGGGACCAAGAACAGGAAAGAAAGCCAGAAAGCAGAAAGGGGAGATAGTACAAAATTTACCATTATCAAACAAAAGACTTTTTTTTTCCCTTCAGTCCCAAATGCCATTAAGTTTCTCACTGAGAAAAATCAACCACTAGCCCTTTTTTGTGTGTCCCACATTAAGGAAAGGATGAATAGATTCTCACAAGCCGGAAATTTGTTTTCGGTATTGTTGTTTAACTGGAGGCAGGTATGGCACAGGATGAGGGACTTCAAGGGAGATACATTTGTTAAATTTTGAGGTGGAGGGGAACTGAATCTTGGGTTATCTTTCAAGGTGCTAACAAGACGGGAGCTCTGATCAATTTTGGAAGAGATTCTTGTTTTATTCTGTTAGTTCCTGGTACTAATTTGGAAGAAGCTTGCCCTGATGGACATCTGATTGTACGGGGTGGCCACTATTTTCTTTTTTTTAAGATTTTATTTATTTATTTGACAGACAGAGATCACAAGTAGGCAGAGCCGGGGGTGGAAAAGCAGGCTCCCTGCTGAGCAGAGAGCCCAATGTGGGGCTCAATCCCAGGATCCTGGGATCATGGCCTGGGCCGAAGGCAGAGGCTTTAACCCACTGAGCCACCCAGGCACCCCATGGCCACTATTTTCTTGACACAGAACCATTCTCCATTTTGTAGAAGACCATGGAAACTTCCCCATTGGAACCTCTCAATCTTCATTCGTGCAGAAAAACTCTCTCTCGATATTCATTCTTAAATATTTTCCCCCCACCCTCAGAGGGAACTCGGGATTTACTACCACAAATATAATTTCCTATCTCCCAACTTTTCAGTTGGGAAGGTACTATAAAATCCTGTCTAGCTTGGAGAAGTTTCTGTCCTATGAATTAAATTTACTTGGGTGGAGTCCCTGCTGGGCCCAGCTTTGTGCCCGGACCTCTTAGGTGTCTGCAGGTTCATGCTCCAGTGTGACCATGGCCTTTAGGGGCTGAGCGAACAGGATATACCTCTAAAAGCAACAATACTGTTGTTTAAAGAAAATTAAGAATGCCAAGGGCCTGCCTCTGTTTTGCAAGTAAAACAAAACCAAAACTGAAAGATGTTTGGCTTTGCATTGACAAAACCTTTGAAAAACTCCGACATTATCACTGAAGTCCATGTGCGTAATCTGGTGCTCCAGCAGAAGCAGCCTGACCATATTCCATCCCGCTTCTCCATTACTTCATCCTGGTACTAAGAAATGACAGCATTTGTGCCATGGGAAGGAAGACAGCTACTCAGCAAGTTATTTTCTTCTTGCATTAGGATTTTTCTTTTTTATGCAGCAATTTAAAAAAAAAATTTTAACTTTGAAAAAAAAAAGATTTTTTTTTTAAGTAAGCTCTATGTCCCCAACATGGGGCTTGAACTCATGACCCTGAGATCAGGGGTCGCATGCTATACCAACTGATCGAGCCAGGACCCTCTGTATAGCATTTTGAAAATAAAGAAAAGTGCTTACATGCTCATATTCTCAATTGAATTTTACAATTGATTTGAGCAGTATTGTCAGCTCCATTGAACAGACAGAAAAGAAGGAAGTTGAGGCAAAGGTCATGGAACAAAACCAAAGCTTCATAGCTAGTAGGTCAGGCCCCAGGATGGAATTGGAGTATTTCTCTCCTTCTACTGTGTCGCTCTAGTAGCGTTAGGAGGCTGCAGGACTGGTTAGATCTTTAATGGCAATGATGGTGGTGGTGTTGGGATTGTTCCATCCTTCCTTCTCCTCTGTTCCTATGTAACCCCTTCTCGGTTTTTGTTCCTTTTCCCTCCCCTTTTCTTTCTTTCAGCTCGGATTCCTTAGCACCACCACCGCTCAACCAGACCCGAAGGCCCCAAATCTCGTTGGCAAATATCGCCATGTCGACCATGCCACCGGCCAGGTGCTAACCTGTGACAAGTGTCCGGCAGGAACCTATGTGTCTGAGCACTGTACCAACACGAGCCTGCGTGTCTGTAGCAGTTGCCCTGTGGGGACCTTTACCAGGCATGAGAATGGCATAGAGAAATGCCATGACTGTAGTCAGCCATGCCCACGGCCAATGGTTGAGAAATTACCCTGTGCTGCCTTGACTGACCGAGAATGTGCTTGCCCACCTGGCATGTTCCAGTTTAATGGTACCTGCGCCCCCCACACGGTGTGTCCCGTGGGTTGGGGTGTGCGGAAGAAAGGGACGGAGACCGAGGATGTACGGTGTAAGCAGTGTGCTCGGGGTACCTTCTCTGATGTGCCTTCTAGTGTGATGAAATGCAAAGTATACACAGACTGTCTGAGTCAGAACATGGTGGTGATCAAGCCGGGGACCAAGGAAGCAGACAATGTCTGTGGCCCACTTCTGTCCTCCAGCATGACCTCACCTGCCCCTGGCACAGCCATCTTTTCACACCCGGAGCACATGGAATCCCATGAAGTCCCTTCCTCCACTTATGTTCCCAAAGGTAACTTAACCTCATGTGTTCATTATTTGAAAAAGTCTTTGAGCCCAGTGGAACTACCCAACATGGGCTTGTATCAAGGATGTTTTCTCCATTTTGTGTATTTCAAAGTCACCCCTTATAGAAGGGACCTCCATTTTGTGGCTAATTTAATCTGTCTTCTTTGGATGTATTAGAAACATTTAGACTCAGGTTTTCTGTTCGGGGGGATCAGATATCTAAAAACTAGGTCACATCAAACTTAAAAAAAAAAATAACTGAGAGGAATAAGGACAGTGCATGACCTTATGTAAGTCTTCTTCAGGCCTTGGTTTCAAACTTGTCAAATACATGAGTGATTTAGATGCTCAAGGTTCCTTTCAGATTCAAAGCTTTCCAACATGGAATCAATCCTGGATAGGCATAGCCAGAAGGAAAGAAGGAAGAGGAGGAGAAAATACCATGATGCCTGGAAGGGAGGGATAAATATGGGAACCAAGGTGGGGCAAAAAAGGGGAACGAAAGTTAGAAGCTTTGGGAAACAACCACGTTTGTAGCCTGCTGAAGATAACTAACATTCACATCTGGGAAATAAGTTTTTTTTTTTTTTGAATGATTTCAATTTTATGCCCTTCATCGAGTATCTTAGCTGTCTTCAGGATTTTGGGTCAGGGGCAGAATAAAAAATTTACTCTTTTTTTCCCAAATCCTTTTTGGTTAATTTTCCTGAGGTGATTGCCAACTTGAGTTGTGCTTTCTAGCATACTCTTCATGTGTGATTACATTGGACCTTCATGATAATTCTGTAAGGAGGGCCTTATGACTGCCATTTTGAAATGAAGAAACAAGCTCAGAGAGCTGGAATGACCTGTGCAGGTTTTCTCACAGAATGATGCAATCCAGGTCCTGTCTCTTGGGACTTGAAATACCTGGCTCTCACACTCCTTAGTGAAGACTACTATGGAAGCTTCTCTGAAGGAAGTCCACTAAGCTGTCAGCCCAAAACTTATCTCTTAATAATAAATCCTAAGAAAGCCTTGTTTTATTCACTGATTGGTCTCACCAGAGCTTTCACTGGTCAGATTTGGATTTAAGTTTGAGCTCTTTTCCCTAGCTTAGTCATATCGTCAGTTTTACCATTGTATCTTGAAATGGCCAAAAAGTGGGAAAGGAAGAATAAAGGGATTCAGTTGGAACTAATTTTGTGAATAATCGATCCAATTTGAAGAGCTGACTAGAGCCCTGAGCATACATGAGTCTGCTCTGTATGTGAAGCACAGGGGAAGCTTCTGTGAAGTTCAGATGGTGGGGTCCCTGAGATGATCTTGACTTGGCCATGAGGAAGCAAGTTAAGCTGTGACGTTTAGTTCTTACCTTCCACATAAAGGCGCTGTTAGAGTCTTTACGAAAATGTGCAATATAATTTATTCTTAAGCTCCAAAGTTCATCTTTTCTTTCATTATCTGGCCTGGCGTGGCGATGAGCAGGAAGAGGAGGCATATACAGATCCCCAGATATAGAAAAGCTCTCCCCCCTCCTTTTTTTCTAGGCATGAACTCAACAGAATCCAACTCTTCTGCCTCTGTTAGACCAAAGGTACCGAGTGGCATCCAGGAAGGGACAGTCCCCGACAACACAAGCTCAGCGAGGGGTGAGGAAGGCGTGAACAAGACCCTCCCAAACCTCCAGGTAGTCAGCCACCAGCAAGGCCCCCACCATAGACACATCCTGAAGCTGCTGCCATCCATGGAGGCCACTGGGGGTGAGAAGTCCAGCACGCCCATCAAAGGTCTCAAGAGGGGTCACCCCAGACAGAACTTACACAAGCATTTTGACATCAATGAACACTTGCCCTGGATGATTGTGCTTTTCCTGCTGCTGGTGCTTGTGGTGATAGTGGTATGCAGTATCCGGAAAAGCTCAAGGACTCTGAAGAAGGGGCCCCGGCAGGATCCCAGCGCCATTGTGGAAAAGGCAGGGCTGAAGAAATCCACAACCCCAACCCAGAACCGGGAGAAGTGGATCTACTACTGCAATGGCCACGGTGAGCCCTCTTTTCTCCTTGCTCACACATCCTCCTGCCTTTCCTTTCTCAGTCTTTGCTGCCGGAAAGAGGGGGAAATGCTAAGCTTCCAGGTATTCCTATCCACAAGGGCCATTTGATCTAGTTGTGTTATGAAAAGTGACATGGTCAGCATTGGCTATAATATGTTCAGAGAGAATAACCACTCTGCCCTTTTCTCCCCTTGGCACATTTAGAGGAGACTGTTGACATACCAGAGACCTAGGGACTTTGTTCAACCGTGTCATTTAATAAGCGAGGAGGTAGTGTTCCTGGAGGTTTGGCAGTGTCCTTGACCCAGGCTGGTGGTTTGTTTAGGACGGACGGGCCTGACTCCACGTCTCCTCTTACTGTTGGGTGGCTTGCTTCTACAATACCAGACTACTGAAAAGCTAGAGGGCAGAAAATCCAACTTGTTTTAATTAAGTCTGCCTTTTTGAATTGGAACCTTGCTTAGAGATTCCTATCACTTTCTCACATGTGCTTTCCCCCTCCTTGAATTTTTAGGATCCCATTTCTATCAAGAAGATAGATCTTTTAGATTGTAGAGACCCTAAGCTTAATATACTGGTTATCATCTGAGGCCGGACCCTACATCTTCTGCCTAGCAGCCAGCCTTGACACAGGCCAGGACATTTCAGTTTTTCCTTTTCTGAAGACAAGCAACAGCTTACAGAACTCGTCTCGCAGCGAAATTTGGTCTGAAGACTGCAGGTTTGAGCTTGATGCAGTAACTTCCCTTTCTTTAAATCCTCCCTGAGCTGTCAGCCCCAAGTTTGGATAATCCCCTTTGGGTGTCTCCTTTTTCCTTAAAGACAAAGGCATAGGCCACATTTAAAAAAAAAAAAAGTCGTTTGACCTTTTTTTGCATTGAATCTTAACAATGTTTATACCCTTTGCCCCAGTAACTTAATTTTTGTGACTGTCATAAAAGTATAAACCAGATATAGTAAAAAAAGATTTAAGCACAAAGGTCTTACACATTTAAGTCAGCATTATGTATAATAAGTAAAAATTGAAAATAATCGATTGTCCAGGTTTAGGGAAGTGAATAAGTAAATTATGGCATATCCATATAGTGGAAAACGTATTGCCATTGAAGACTGAATCAAGTTTTTTTTTTTTTTTTTCCTTTTTTACCCATGACATAGGAAAATGTTAATACTAGGTTAAAGGAAAACAATAAAACCAAAACAGGCTACACATTTCATACAATATAATCCCAATTCTGAAAGCTTTGGGAAAAAGACTGAAGAGAAATACACCAAAATAAAAATAATGTTTCTTCCACTTCAGTGGAGTATGGTGGAATTTATGTATGTTTCATTTTCTTTATTAGTTTTCTGTTCTTTTCCGCAAATTTTCTATAATAAGCACATGGAATTTTTATAATCAGATATTTAGAGAAAGTTTAAAAAAAAAAAAAAAACCTTCATTTTACTCCCTTTTGCTAGTCTGTGTGAATGACCAAACCGAGTGAAAATCAGACTGAGGCCAACGTCCTATCTGGGATAGAGCTTTCATAGACTTGAATAAGACATCTCTTTGCTGGCAACCCAGCTGGGGAAGAAAGGCTTTAATTCTCCCCTCCTTTTAAGTAAAGTATATTTTTGATTGGATATAATTTCAGACTTCAGAAAAATTTGCGATAGTACAAAAAATACCAGTGATATCTTTGCCCAGATTGAACTATTGTTAAATTCTGCTCTTTTCTTTATTTGCACTTTTTACATAAAAATACATACAGACTTTATATTATGACATATACATAATATAGACTAATATGTTACATATAATATTAGTTACACATAATGTTATATAGTATATATAATATAATTTTTTAAAAGATTTTATTTCTTTGAGAGAGAGCAAGAGTGAAGGAAAAGGCAGAGGAAGAGGGAGAGACAGCCTTCCTACTCAGTGTGGAGCCCAATGTGGGGCTGGATCCCAGGACCCTGGAATCATGACCTGAGCTGAAGGCAAACGCTTAACAGACTGAGCCACCCAGGCGTGCCTGATGTTTTATAACACATGATATACAGTATATATATGTAGACTGTCCCCGACTTAATGATGGTTCAGTTTAAGATTTGTTAGTATTATGATGATGCCAAAATGATATGCGTTCAGTAGAAATCAATCGTACTTCAGATTATGAATTTTGATCTTTTCCTGGGCTAGTGATACACGGTATGATCCTCTTTCATGATGCTGGACAATAGCAGCTCCCAGTCCGCCATCACATCCCACGGGTGAACAACCAGTACACTTATAACCATTATGGCCCCAAATAACTGTTCTGTTTTTCACTTTCAGTAGAGCATTCAGTAAATTACCTAAGATAGTCAACGCTTTATTTCAAAATAGGCTTTGTGTTCGATGATTTTGCCTGGTGTAGGCTAATAAGAGTGTTTGGAGCATGGATAGGGTAGGCTAGGCTAAGCTGTGATGTTTGGTAGATGAGGTGTATTTTTTTTTAATTGAGCATAATGGGTTAGATGTATTAAATGCACTCATGACTTACTCTATTAAATGATGTTTTCAGCCTGTGCTGCGTTTATCAGGATGCTGCCCCATCATAAGTCATTATTGTACATATGTACAGTAATTTTTCTAAATCATTGCATGGCACTTTATGCCTAGATACCTTGGTTATGTATTTCCTGACAATAAGGACAGTCTCTTTAAAAAAAAAAAATGTGGTCATTTTTAACTCAATCGATTTAATATGGATATGATATTTTAATTCACTGTCCGTAGTCCAGTGTTGCTGATTGACCCAGGAAAGCCCTTGACTGATAGCATCTCTTCTTCCTCTGGTCTAGGATCCATCCAGGATCGGGTATTTCATTGAATTGCCCTTTCAGTGACCGGTCGGAACACTCATTCTGATTTATCTCATTAGGAGAAAATTAGCCTAGAACATCCTGCTGGATTTGTAAATGTCTGGAACTCTTCTCCCACTTTATTAAAGAAGTGACTTTGTGGCTCTAGTGGTTGCACTTACGGATTAGATCCCGATCAGCTGTATTTCTAAATGCTCTTTTGCAGCCTCGTTGTCAGAATTCTTGAGAACACTGGGAATCGTAGAAGTAAAACTGCGTCCAGCAGCAAAAAGCAGCCTAATGCAGGAACTTAGACGTTCCTATGACCATTGTCACCTTGTAAACTTCCGTGCCCGTGTCCTTGAAACAATATTCTGTTTCGTAAAAAGAATACCAGTGCCAAATCAAACAAAGTCGGACCATGCCTCCTAGGATAGCAGGACCTGGGCGAGATGCTTTTCCAGTTAAATAACAATAGTCTCATTCAGGGGCAACTCCCTCTTCCCATAGATTAACCTTTCCCCCAGGTTTTTGCGTCGAGATGTTTATATTTAAGGTGTTCTTTTTGCTTGGTTTGGTTTTGTTTTTTTCCTGAGGAAGGTCTCCTCTTTCCAAATTGCTATTCTCACAGGTACAACCAGGTAAAATCCCATTACAAAGAGAGGTTCTGTTTCATAAAAAACCATCCCAGGGACTCAGAGAGGCCTCTAGAAACTCTGCCTGTTTGATCTGATCACTGTGAGTTCTGGGCAGCCGATGATCCTGTATAATAAGGTCTTAATGTGGTCCTCATCCTTTCCCACTGAATTGTTCATGAGGATGAGAGTGGGGATACAATCACCTAGCTCTGGGGCATGCCCTATAAAAGGGTGTGCAGGACCTCCCTTACTCCCGCCTGCCTTCAGCAGACGTGCCCAAGATCCTGAGTGCCTTAGAGACCATCTGCACTCTGAAACTGGGGTCTTGGTTCCCATCTTTGTCACCAATGGCAGCCTCTTCTCTGTTAGGCCCCACTCACCCCTCTCTTACCTACTGTGGACTTCGGGTTTTTTAAAGTTGAACTCTAGAAAACTGCAATCCCACTTTCACAGAATGCTAGTGTTGGAAACAGTGGGTGAGACACTATGTAGCCAGGAGGATCGAGGAGTGAACGTGCTGTGGTACCTTGTGGGCTTCCTTCCTTTCTGAAGTCATCGCAGTGTTGCATCTGGTAGGTTGGGACTGTACTGTGGTTCCCTGTAATAGGTCTCCAGCAGCAACAGAATTAGAAGTCCCTTCAGACTTTTTAGACACAAGAGGGGTGCCTGGGTGGCTCAGTGGGTTAAGCCGCTGCCTTCGGCTCAGGTCATGATCTCAGGGTCCTGGGATGGAGTCCTGCTTCGGGCTCTCTGCTCAGCAGGGATCCTGCTTCCTCATCTCTCTCTCTCTCTGCCTGCCTCTCTGCCTACTTGTGATCTCTCTCTGTCAAATAAATAAATAAAATCTTAAAAAAAAAAAAAAAATTTTAGACACAAGAGCCTGTGTGAGAGTTCATTACCGGGTCCGAGTGTCATCAAGATGTATGTCTCTTGTTAACGCTCCATTGCCATGTTTCTGTCACTTTTTTTTTGTATTTTTTTTTTTTAAGATTTTATTTATTTATTTGACAGAGAACACAAGTAGGCAGAGAGGCAGGCAGAGAGAGAGAGAGAGAGAGAGAAGCAGACTCTGCACTGAGCAGAGAGCCCGACGCGGGGCTCGATCCCAGGACCCTGGGATCACGACCCGTGCTGAAGGCAGAGGCTTTAATCCGCTGAGCCACCCAGGCGCCCCTGTTTCTGTCACTTTTAAAAAACTTTAGTTCTTTCTGTAGTAGAGCCCAACACAATGAGGCAAGTGGTGCATCCAGAATAGTCCATCTGAAGTTAAGAATGAGTGTGGGTTCACATTAACCGGGAGGTTACATGGGAAACAGTAGTTTTTGTTTTGTTTGTTTTGTCACAAAAGGCACCAAAGTGAAGATAGTGAAATTTGGTCTGTACTTAACCGGCCTTATGTTGCAATGCAAGAAGCTCAAACGATCTCGAAATAGTCATACCATTCGCTTCCTGGTAACCACAGAAGATAGAGAACTGTGGTCCAGGCCCCCTTGAGAACAGGGATCCTGAGGATGGCCATCAACTTCTGCGCTGTCTTCACTGCTCCTTTATGGGCCGTTTCTATTTTCCTTTCCTTCCCTTTTCCCTCCTCTCTCTCCCTTTCCTATCTGTCTCTCTTCTTCCTTCCTTTATTCCCTGTTCTCTTCCACTATTTGCAGAAGGTTGAAGTTGGCTTCCCGGCCAACCGGTTGGCCTAGGGCTTCAGAGGGCAAGTTTGAAAGACAGGTTGAGGAGTAGAAATCCTGCTGAAAATGCTCGTGCCGATGAGAAGAACATATCCAGTGAGGAGGGCCCTGCCAAGTGACCAAAGGAGCAAGAGATGGACAGTATTTCTCCCTGATCATTTTTTATTTTTCTCTCATACTTAAGGCTATGAAGAGAAAATAAAATGAGAGAAACAGGAATTGGATTTATCTCGTTGGCACTGAGCTTAGCTCCTGATTAGCGCATTCTTCCTCCCGTGTCTTGGGGAGATAGGAAGCCTTTGGCAGGGGCAGTGACCCTTCGGGTGTAGCTACTTTAAGTACAGGACATATAAGGACCGCAAAAGCCATAGTACAAGGAGCTGACAACGTTCTTTCTGTAGTTGACTGTTTTGTAAACCCAGTAACCAAAGGGTAAAGGGCTCTTTCTGTAGAACTAGATTCTAAGATGCTGTTTTGTAATTCCCGTAGCTCTTACTGTCACTGCTGACTTGTGTGTGTGTATGTGGTTTGTCTCCCCACATTGCTTTGAAGTCCTTAGAAAGCAGGCAACTGGGTTTTACTGTGTGACCCCATGCCTGGTTAGTAGCACAGGGTCCTGGGAAGGGTGGTCTGGAGCCCAGCTGGCCCATATGGGAGCCACCTGCCCTGTGTAATTTAAAGGTGAAATGAATGAAAATAAAAAAATTCAATACCTCAGTTGTCCCCGCTCCAGTTCAAAGGCTCGATGGCTGCATGTGGCTAGTAATGACCGTATTGGACAGGACAGATAGAAAACATTTCCATCATAGAAAGTTCTGCCCATGAGCTAATTAATCCACTTAATCCTTTTCAAGGTTGGTTGGTTTTCAACCCATTGAACTATTGGATTTTTTCCTTTTGAGTTGTGATAATATTTGGTATTAGGGATTTAACATAAAGATCTGAAGGTGGGTTCTTGATACAAGATTGCCACAGATACCAAGAATTAGTATTCAGAGCTAAAGGAGGCTTCCATGATAGCTGTGCTTTAAAATATGCAAAAAAATTCTGGTATTCCTCCATCTGATTCGCTTCTTCAAAGTGGAAACTTTGACCGTGGACACTGGGGAGCTGGGAGATGTGAGGAGGGAGAAAACTGCTAATTTGCGAATGCTTCCGTGCTTGTGTACTTTCTACTTATACCAACCAGAGGGCTTGGTCTGGTGGGGAGAGTGCAGAGAGTCCTGTGGTTGGGTCTGAGGCGAGAGATAAGGGGGCCTGGGAGGGAAAGCAGTCTCACGAACTAGAAACGACAGCAATAAAGCTGGCTCGGTTCTCAAATTCTGGATTTTCCATTCCCTGTTCCTTTCAGTGAAAACCTTATACTTCTCTGGGCCTCTGTTTAGAAGGTTGGGAAAAAAAGGTGTTACCATAAGCGCTGAAGAGCAAAGACTCTGGAATCTGGTTCCACTTACTAGCTACGTGATCCAGGTCCCATTAGTTAACTCCCTGTGCCTCATTTTCCTTATGGGTAAAATGGGAGTGGTAATAGTGCCTGGTTTGTTGTGAGAGTGAACTGAGTGTGTGCCCAGCGCGCAATACGTTGCCGGCAGTGGGGCCAATTGTCTGCAAGTAGTAGTTGTGATGAGGGCGGTTGATGATGGTAGAGACGACTCATGAGCCCCACTGTCCCCTCCGGTAATCTCTCTGTTGGTTTCCTGATTCACCCCCAGAAAGGATGACCGTGAAAAAGGCTGAAGTATTTGCCTTTATCATGAGCGCAGCTGTACTTAAGGAAGCAGACTAGTTCGTCCTGGAGAGCTTCTTGAGTTCTAGCCATAAGTGTTCCTTTGTATATTTATATTAATTAATATTAATATTATTTATTTATTTAATTATTTAATATATTTCTATTAGACTGTTACCCAGTCTGCAGACCGCTGAAGGGATGAGTTACAAAACAGGACCATGAGATACAGGTGGGAGTGAGGAAAACGCGGCAGTTATCCTGTATTTTGCTTAAAAATAGCTCCATTTCTCCTTCGTGCCCTTCTGAAAAAAGACTAGTTTTTACCAGGACATCTCGGTCTTACCTCACGGGTCTGCCACCCACAGAGGTACCATGCACTTGCTACAACATGTCTCTTAGGCACACCAGAGCCGTGGAGAGAGAAAGAGTCGTTTGGGGAGTGGTCTGCCCCCCCCTTCATCTGCTTGCTCAGGGAACCGATAGACTTTGAGTGGAGAGAGTGGAGAGAGGGGCAGGAGACAGATGCAACCCGCTGTAGACTCCAGCGCACCCCTGTTGTCCTCAAAGAGAAACCAAGAGAGTGAATGGCTTGTGAATATCCTGGTTCAGTGACTGACTAGTGCTGTGGAGGAGAGTTGGAAGGGAGGCATGCTGATTGCCACATAGGGTCAGGACATCCCAGATGCCATCCTTTTTTTTTTTTTAAATTTTTTATATAAACATATAATGTATTATTGGCCCCAGGGGTACCGGTCTGTGAATCACCAGGTTTACACACTTCACAGCACTCACCATAGCACATACCCTCCCCAGTGTCCATCACCCCATCCTCCTCTCCCAACTCCACCTCTCCCCACGCCCCCCTCAGTTTGCTTTGTGACATTAAGAGTCTCTTATGGTTTGTCTCCCTCCCGATCCCATCTTGTTTCATTTATTCTTCTCCTACCCCCACAAAACCCCCATGTTGCATCACCATTTCTTCATATCAGAGAGATCATATGATAATTGTCTTTCTCTGATTGACTTATTTCGCTAAGCATAATACCCTCTAGTTCCATCTATGTCGTCGCAAATGGCAAGATTTCATTTCTATTGATGGCTGCATAGTATTCCATTGCGTATATATCTATATACCACATCTTCTTTATCCATTCACCAGATGCCATCCTTTAAGGATGAGCTGGCTGAGTGGAGCCATGGGCTAGTTCTCTCGAGTCTGGACTGCAGCCTACAGGAGGAGCCGTGGCAGCAGAAATGACATTGGCCTGTGAGACCTGAAGTCCAGATCTGGTTCTTCTCAAATGCTGCATGATTCCCAGCAGAAGACTAGCTCTGTTTGATTCTCAACTTTGTTTGTAAAATAAAAGAACTTGAACCCTTCACCACAGGGTCGCCTGATTTTGATCTATGTGGCCATTTTGCTGTGACCGAGTGCACTGCCGTCCCATCGAAGTCTGTCCAGGGAAACACTGCCCTGACTGATCCTGCGGGTGCCGGGGAGTAGAGTGCAGGGGCTGCAGGGCAGAGATAAGAGGCCAGGTTTAGCCCCACACCAACGCCCGA
Organism: Mustela nigripes; assembly: GCF_022355385.1. NCBI lineage: Eukaryota > Metazoa > Chordata > Mammalia > Carnivora > Mustelidae > Mustela > Mustela nigripes. The sequence continues at coordinate 56,655,430 of NC_081561.1, forward strand.
TGCCGAAGATAGGCCTGTGTGCTCACTGCCGCATTGGAGAGCTTGCCTTCCTGCTTGCACGAGAGTAAGGTCGGGGCAGCGAAAATTTCCACTTAAGCCAGGACGCACAATTGGGGAGGCCCAAGAGAATGTGCAGTAACAGTGCGAGCTTTCAGGGAGAGTGTGAGACATTTTGGTAGCATGGTAGAGACTAAGCAGCGGTTAGAAAACTACTTCTGGGTCTTTCAGTTTCTTCAACTGTGTCACCTCCATTGCAGTGGAGAAGCTGTGTCCAGGGCTCTCGTGCATTTCTGAATTTTTAGGCAGAGGGAGACCTTGGTGGTCTCCTATGGGCCAGGAAACCCCAGCCACAGCAGAGTTCCCGAGAATAGCTTTGTACTGGTCACAAGGAGGGTACACTTGTACCTGAATCTCAGGGAAGAACAGTGCCTTGCCCAGGGTTATGTGGCCATAATTTAACTCCTGGGACGGTGATTTTTATATTTTCCATGTTGCCTCTCTGCTCAGAGGACTATAGGGTTCTGCCCAGTACAAAGGCTGTTGTGGTTTGAGAGCATTTTCTCCAGTTTCTTGAATGACAAAATGGAGAGGCTGTTTGCTTGTGAGGCTACTGAAGGCTGTGGCTGTGGGACCTGAGAACTTAGTTAGCCGTTTGGCCTCAGGGACTCAGGAGTGAATGAGGGAGAGAAAGATGAAGGCATGTTTCGGAGGGGGACATCTTCTGGCTTGTTTCTCCCTGGATTGCCTTCATGGGAATGCTAATGGCCCCTAGGTGGTCATTCAGTGGGGGCTGGAGGTGGTGGTGATGTTTAGCTTAATTAATCATCTTAATTGGGTAATTTCAGACTTGGAGAAGTGAAGAAGCTGATGGCTGGAGATGAATTAGATCTCGGCTACAGGTGAAAGTAAAGAAATGCTTAAAGCTCTTCAAGTCTACGTGGAACATTCCCACCTTGACCTTGAAGAGGCAGAATCATCCCCCACTTCATTTATCCTTTCTTTACAACCTCTTAGCCGGTCTTTTAGGCACTTGAGCACCTTCCTGGTTGCTCTTGACATTCTCTGACTTGAACTCAAGTTTTACTTGTCCAGAATTGCTCTCTAAGGAAATTGCTCCAAGGGAATCTGTGTAAAGCCTTATTATTGACACACTGGTTTGGGGGAAGAGGGAGAAATAATACTTCATGGTTATTGAATGCTTAGTGTGTGCCAGGCACTATTCTGTGGTTATAGGTAGTTTCTTATTTAATTCCTAGAACAACCTTCTAATGTCAGGATCATGCCCATTTTACATATTAAGAATGTAGAAGGCACAAAAGGGTTGCATGACCTGACAAAGATCATACCTCAAGTCCATCATGAGCCAGGACTGGCACTCAGGCAGTTGGCCTTGAATTCCGAGCTGGTTAACGAGTGTGCAACAGCGCTGCTGACTTGTGTCCCTCCAGTGTTTGGAGGAGGAGGGGTGTGGTGTGGGCAGACATTTGAAGCCTAGACTATTGCAAATATATTGTTGTAACTCATTTGTCCATTATTTCCATTTTCTCCTTTTCTATGATGCCATGAAGGGAAGTAGGAGTTGGCGAAAGACATATTCAAAAGATGTATGTTCAAAGAAGCAACCAAAACTCAGGAAAGACGGGTTTGGTAACGCGGTGCTTTGCCTGGGGAGGTAGCATGGTGCTGTGAGGGGTGAGGGCTGATGGGTTGGACTCTCCGATTTTGACCCTCGGCCCTCACTAGGCAACTATGCCAAGCTACTGATCCTCTCCTCAGTTTTTCTATCTGGAATGTGGACAGAACTCCCGTCTCATGGGGTTGTTTCTAAATATCAAATGAGATCATCTGTAATATTGATCAAGCTGCCAGCTCGGCTTTTTTTTTCCTTTCTCCCTTTCCTCAGAGGATAGTCAGGAAGTTGAGCTGTACTAAGCATTTATGCAGAGCTGATGTCAGGGTAAGACACAGTTGTATCTGATGTTCAACACAAGTAGAACTCCGTTAAGTGTGAGACTTAGTGAGTCATAGGGGCCGGGAAAAATGGCTTTGGAGAAAACATCTATACTAAGAACGTTGGCCATAATACACCTCAAGGCCTGACTGAGCAGCACAAGAAGAGCTTGAAGGGAACTGACAGTGTGGCACATGGCATCTGGTTCTCAGCATTCTTGAGGGTGAGACAAAAGGCTTTTGCTCACCCAGCCTGCCCTCATGGTGTGAGGAGCACTGCTGAGGTGATAGTGTGGCCTGGGGCCATTGAGGGTGGCGAGCACCCTATGCCCCGGGGGACAGGTGCAGTGAGCCACCGTTGAAGGAGAGGGAAGCTGTGGAAAGGGATGGAGCTTGTGGGGCCTGGTGGTGCTCACTGGAGTGACGAAGGACTTGGATTCATTTATCTCTAACATCTTCCGTTCTGAAGTCCTATCCTTCAGTGTTGCAAAAACTGAATGGTGAAGTTAAACACAGTCCACAGCCAAACTGCTTCCATATCTCAGGCTTGAAACCCCAAGATGAAGTTCAAGTGTGGACTAGCTGGCTTGGGGGTTAAACCTCGTATTTGCATAAGTTGGTTGCATAACTTTATTTGTATAAGATGAGTATCCCAATCTGGTTGTAAAGACTGTTCTTTGGGGGAAACAGTGCTGCTTCAGAACCGGGAGTAATTTGCTTGTGTAAAGTTCAGGACGTAGTCCTTGACGCGTGCTACCTTTTAGATCCGGAGAATTTCTGGTAATATATCTTTTGTTTCTTCCATCTTTTCCCCGATCCACAAGCCACTGCTCAAGCAGAGCTATATGTGACATCGTCCCACATTACCTAGCAGACAAGCAAAACCTATCCCTTCTCATCTGCATTGTATTTAGGTTTTACTCAAGAACAGCATTCTTGGTTCTGGTCCTTAGGAATTCCAATGATAGGTTTAGGAAATGTGTTTCCTTCCTTCCCAACCTGTGGTTCCTCCTTTAGGATGGGTCAGGTGCAGGAGAATTGGTTTTTATGGGGGTTGTGAAGGAAACCCTTTTCTTGGATTCCCAGCTCTGCAGCCTTCCTCCTCTTTCCAGGGAGGCAGTCTCATAGGGATGGCGTTTCTGGCACGAGTTTTTCCCCAAAGTTTCAGTGACTGGTTAGGGGACAGATGTCCAGTAACCAGAAGCTCTGCCTCATATGCCCCATTTGAACAGGATCAATATTCTCTTCCATCAGGTTTCAGGAATGACTTAAAACATTTCAACTGAATTATGAAAACTTCTCTATGCAGCATTCAGAGAAGAACAAATGAAGTGTGTTAGGAATTGGATAATAAGTACTTCTCCACTCCCTTTTTTTCCCCCTAAAGTGACCCTGTGGGGTGTCTCTTAGTATTGACATAGGCAAGATCATGAAGTGATTCTGGGATGCAAAGATGACCTCTTACACTGTGATTATGAAATCTATTTTTCTAACCTTATAAGAAAGGTCTCTCTCTTGCTGCCATTAAATCTTGTTTACTTTTCTTCAACAAAGACTTATCTCACGCTGACTGAGCGCCATATCCTGCTCCAGGTATTTTCTAAATATTAACCTAATTTCCATAACTCTGGGAGGTAGACCACTATCATTACCATTTTGCAGAAGGGGAAACTGAGGTGGAGGGAGTAACTTGCTCCAGGTCACGCAGCTAGGAAGTGGCAAAGCCAGGTTTTAAACTTGGACGCCAGTCTGACTCTAGATACTGCCCCGTGATTCTTACAGTCTGGATTTCCCATGAATCACCTGAGGCTGGAAATGGCTAGGTTTCTATGGCTGATTTTTTTATTTTTAATCACACGGCATTAAGAAAACGTTATTGCCTTTAGCAAAGCCCAGCTTGTTCTGAAGGAAACCAACTACAAAATTGTCATCAGTCAAGAGTTGTCCTTTGTAGAAGTCACACTGATTTCCTGCTTTTCGGTTTTTTCTTCGATTGCTTGAAAGGAGAAAATTCGAAAGCCAGATACCCAATGGGCTTATGGCTCCGAGGGTTCTTGTAATAAATAAAGGCTGTGACCAGTAAGTCAGAGGTGCTTTGCTAATCAGAGGTCGCATCTGTTGAACTTGGGTTTTCCCAGCCTCAGATAGCAGACAGCTGCAAGCAGAGAAACCTTCCTTTTTTTGCCTGAAGCCACCTTGTCAAAAATTCCAGACGTCACCTTACTGTTGGCCCACATTTCCCATGAGAACTTGAAGTGGAAACACCAGGAAGCTGGGCTGAAGGGAGTACAATGTCTCACTGAAGAGGCCACCGTGTCCTTTGCCCCCTCCCTAGGGGCTACCCTACCACAGTGATTTTCCAGCGGCTGGAAGCGGCTTTTTTCCCCATGAACCCCTCACCCCACTGCCTTTTCCATCTTTGTGTCCAGTGATGCCACTTCCGGCAGACAGCACCTTTCTGTTTAACCTCTGAGGATGTCTGTCAGTTATACAGTGGACAGAACTGTTGCAGGGGAAAAGCTCCTCTTATCACTGTAGCCTAAAAAGCATCATCTCGTGCACAAAGTGGCCAGAGAGGGGCATTTGCCCTGTGGTGTCACAGCCTGCTGTCCACCCCAACCCCCCCAGGTTGGCCCACTGATAACGTCTTCCTCTAGGCTTTATGGAGAAGGTATTTAAATTTTAAATGCGTATTTTATTTTGTAATTTACCTAACTAGCAGCTTTTAAATTTAAGCTCTTTGGGGTATTGAAAGACAAATTAGCGTTTTCCCCACAGAGGACTAAAATACAAATAGAAACAAAAAAAATTCTTAAAAATGAGTGCCCTTGAATCAGCCTGATCAGGTGTTATGTAAGCAGTTTTTGCCGAGGAGGAGGAATTTCTAGATTTCTGTTGCTCGTTCTTCACGAATAACTGGTTGTTAACATCAAAGGCTGTGCACCGAATTTGACACATTAAGTGTGTTGATGTTATGTCGACTTTTAAAACGTAGTTGGGTTCAAGTTTATATGTTAAAAAAATAATGACTTTTACTATGTTTTATCAGATCTAAGACACCACTGATGGTGACATACCATTTTTTTTATATTCCACTAAGGAAGAAAACCCACTGTGACCAAGCTATGAAAAGGCATTGATTCAAATACGCATTCAGATGTCTTAGAATCCGTGAAATATGGCAGGATCTTAGCCACGATGTTGCATCTTTTCTATAGAGTCTGACAACATGATTGTAACTGAACTGTTAGTTTAGTTTCCTGTGCTTGGCCTGTCGCCAGCATTTAACACACTTGATTCCCTTCTGCCCAGAACACTTCCTTCCCCTGGCCTCCAGGACACTGTTCTCTGGGGTCCTCCTCCCACCTCTCTGGCTACTCCTTCTCCATCTCCTTGGCTGCCTCCTTCTCTTTCACAGGACCTGTAAACAGTGGATGGCCCCAGGGCTGAGGACTTGCACCTCTTTTCTGCCTGCACATTCTCCTTCCTGTGGTGACCCAGACCTTTAAAGACCGTCCATCTGCTCCTTATTCCCAAGTGCATAGATCCAACCTGGTTCTCGTATCTGGATGCAACATGCAAATATCCTCTCACTTGTGTGACCAACCCGGATGTCTAGATGCTTGACAGCTAAGATGTCTAAACCAAATTCCAAACAACACTCCCACGTCAGTCACCCGTTGCAGAAAGAGGCCCCTCCAGCCTTCCAGTTCCTCAGGCCAGAACGTTAGAGAGAGCCTCCTTCCCTTTCTTTCACACCCCATAGTTAGCAAACCCGGTAGCAAATCCCATCAGCTCTTCCTTCAAAATATATACAGAAGTTGACCATTTCCTATCATTTCCACTGTGGCCCCTCTGCCCCAAATGAAGTCAGTCCCCTCCCTTGGAGGATGTCTGTGGGCTCCTCCTCTGCCTGGGCACTTTCCATGTCTTCCTGACACAGCATCCAGAATGATCCTGTCCACATGGAAGTCAAATGATGTCCTTCAAAACTGAGACATTGAGACTTTGTTTAAAAGTCTCCAGTGACTTTTTGTTGCACCCGGAGTAGCAGCCTGAAGACCCAGAACAATCCATACTCCCATTTGTCTCTCAGCCTGTGACCCTGTCACCCTCCCCCTTGCCCACTGGCTTCCGCCACACCAGCCTCCCTACTCCTCCTTGTGCATGCCAACGCCCTTCCTTCCCCAGACCCGCTGTTCCCTCTGCCTAGGAGTCCATTGTCTCACATTCTTGCGTGACATGCTGTCTTACTTCAGCATGATTTAAATGTTTTTTAATTTAAATGTTACTTCAGCCAGGCCTCCTTTTAGCTCTGAGGGAGGAGGCCCCAATTCTAAAATGTCAGTCCTGCCTTCCCATCCCTGGTCTCTGATCTGTTTTTCCCTTTAGCATGCCTCACTCTCTATCACTGAGTATTTTATTACTTCCCGTGTCCCCCAGGACAAGGAAAGGCTTTGGTTTTGTTGTATGTCCCGCCATGCCCCCGGAGCCTAGAATAGTGTCGGTGTGGTCGCTGCTCTGTACATTTTTGTTAGATAAATAAATGAACAGCTTCAGACATAGACTAAGACCAGGAGATAGGAGCCATTTTCGACCTTGTTCTTTTTGTTTTCTTCCATGGGATGAAATAAAAGGTTATTGATTTTCCTCACGGCCTCAGTGATATCTGTTTTTTCCATCCGGAAAATTATATATAGTTTTGATAGAACTTGTATCGGTAGTTCGGTAAACAATGCATCATTAGCTTTATGAGATCTTTGCACTGTGGTTTTAGTAGCTTCTGGACTTCATCTGAGCTTATTATGATTGCCCATTGAACCTTCAATAAGATAGTGATTAATTCAGCTTCAGAAGTCAACTTTTGGGTTAAAATAAAGTCTAAGCAGTTCCTCTAACATTTGTACTTCAACGAGGCAGACTATTTTTAACTTGGGGCATTCTGAGCTCCCAAGCACTGATAAAGCAGTTTCCTGTGTGATGCATTGGGAGTGATCCCTGTTGGTAGCCCATTTTTAAATCATCCTATGATATACTAGTTATTACAAAACACATGTGCATGTTTCGGGTTTGTTGCTCTTAGAAGCACTTATTGTGTAATCTGGCCAGACAGATCTTGGTCTAGACAGCTCCTCTCTGCAGGGGCAGAATCCGGAAGACTTTTCCTCTGGCGCCTGACATGGATGTGGTGGGCCACCCTGATGGGGGAGAGGGCACCGCCAGGGGAGAGACTCTTGCATAAGAACTGGTTCCTGTGCCAGGAAGCCCAGCTTCCACCCATCAGGGACCACATGAGATCTGGCATGGCTTCACGACAAGGGAGTGTTAGCCTGTGGCCCCCCCAGCTTCTCAATGGCTGCAGTTATAAAGATTAATGAGATGATAAAAGGTGGTTAGGGGATCAGGAAAGAGGGGAAGCTAACAAAAAAGGGATTCATCCATCCATGCATCCATCCATCCATCCTATTCCTAGTATGTGCTAGGTGCTGGAGATAATGGTAGTCAAAGTCAACATGGGGATTGGGCAGAGGGTGGTCAAAAAAGTCATCAATGAGGACATTGCCATTGTGTTGGGAAGAATATCAATTCTAGGAAGGCTAAAGCCACACTTGTATTCAGATTTCGAACTTGACATTTGTTGCTGTGTATGTACTTTGAATGCGCTGCCCTGTAACTGCAGCTTAAAAGCCTGAGGCCCCAGCGTGTGCTGATTAACAGCAATGTCCAAGGGGCAGGAATTAGGGAGATGATAGAGGGGCGGGAATCTTGAGATCATGGTCTCCTGTTGTTTGTGGACCTCACAGGAGACTGCTGTGTGTACAGAAACCAGCATGGGGGTGACTGTGGCGTCAGCTGTCCTGGGAGGAGGTTGTGTATTAATTGCCTCGATGGGAATTTTCTCATTATTTGCCTATCTCTCTTTCTAGAAGAATAATGAGAACCAATGTTACATTTCAAGTATAGGAGATGCCATGGGAAATGTTCGAGTCTTTTAAATGATGAGAATTTGGGACCATCACAGAGTTTATAACCTCCTCACTCTCCCATGCACTCGTTCTGTGTGAAGCTGGGTGGAGTATGGACTGGGTGCTGTGTTGTGTGTTACAGACAGTCTTTCTTTGTTTCCTCTGGCTCTGTCATCCCTGGCCTTCGTCCCCCATCCAGTGAGGCTTTAATGTGGATTCTTAAGGAAGGCACTCCTTAAGATTTTGGATATTTATCTCTAAAAGGAAAGAGCTTTAATATCCTTTCTGATGATAAAGGTCAATTCAGGTTTTTATGAAAAGATGTGGAACTCTTTTTTTTTTTTGTATACTGGAGCTGACATGGAGCTTAAAAAAAGAGAGACTCAAGTTAATGTTGTTACCCAGATGCTATCTAATTCAGGATTTTAGAATGCACAAGAAAAATGCCGTTTCATCCACAATAGCCTGGTCGATGACTTCATGCCTCTGTTCTTATGTTCTCTGATGGGGGTCTGGGCAGTGTCAGCAGTGAGTACTGATGGGACACCCTGCATGTCTTTTTCTTGGACTTTTGCCTTTCTCTGAATGGAGCCCTTCTGTGTGGTGGTACTTTTGACATGTACTGGTGAGGTTCCAGAAAGCGCAGGAAGCTAGGATTGTGGCTTTTGCCTTGATCATTCATACCTACCGTCCTGGCGCTGAAACCCAAGTCTCTGCAAAACTCCTCCCACCTTTTAGGTCCATCGCCCCGATGACTTGTCTGTGCAGAGATGGAGGGGATGGAGGAAGTGAAAGCGGTGTGTACTCAGGCTCTTGACTTACCGGTTTTACTAACTGATCCCATAAATCACCTTTCCTACCCTATGCGACGACAGGTGGTGATGTTCTTTTATCGATGTGGATGCCGAAACTTTAGAGGTCATGACTAACAGGTCATGGTATTTGAAACCCTATCTTGTGATGGCCAAGTTCATGATCTTTCCACGACCAGCACCTTACAATTCGAAAGCTCAATCCTGGGGCCAGGGCCACCTTCTTGCATGCAGCTCCTGGTGAGAATAGCGTCTCGTGAATGAGGGCTTGCTTGACTCCTTCTCGGAGCTCTAGGACCTGACATCACAGGAAAAGCAAAGTTAAGCTACACACCCCTGTCTGCATTTCGGTGGGGTGAGGGATGTGTTTTTTTTAACCTAAGAAAAAAGATATTTGGCTTCATTTTCAGCTAAAGTAGTCAGAGGGATTCAACACATCTGTCTCCAGTCTGGATGAAAACTTGGAACTCTCATGGGGCAGGTGTGGGGACACTCTGGCAGTCAGAGAGTTGGTCTCCATTTCCCTCACCCTCATTTAACAGTCATAATTGGGGCGAGAGCTTGCATTATCTTGTGTGTGTGTGTGTGTAAGGTTTTTTTTTTTTGTTTTTTTTTTTTAACACAATGCTTTTCTAAATCTTTATGCCATTTGATAATTTAGCGATGGTCCCTTCAAGTTGAAAGTTTCAGGGGTTGGTGAACTATCATCTTGGTGAACCATCTCATATTGCAGGAGGAATTGCAAGAGACCTCCCTGTCCTCAAAACCTAATACGTTTACTGTTGCCCTTTACAGAAAAAGTTTGACCTCTCTTTTTCCCCCCTAAGGGTACCATGCTGTAATTTTAAAGAAAAGAAATAAACTTTTTAGCCCCAGGGAAAACTTTCCCAACATCTGCTTGGTCAGTAATAACAGGCCAGGAGGAAGCAGCATACAACACACCATATCCAACCCCAAGTGCGTTTATAATTCCAGCTTAATAAAGCTCCTCACTACACTACATATACCACTAACAGAGATACCATTAACTAGCTAGCTGACCTTGAACCAATCATAAAGTAATAAGATAAAAGGAAGACCCATTTCCCCAGCATCCAGTTTAGCAAATAGAACCTTGTGACCCCCTTTGAAGTCCCTTCTGTTTCTTTACCCAGTAACCTCCGCCTCCCACCCCCAGCCCCCAGGTTACTATGTTAATTTGGTTTAATTATCTTCCTGCTTTTCTCTGTAGTTGTATTCTTTAGTTTTGCCTAAAACTTTTTTTCTGAACAAAGAACACTTTCAGAGCCCAACAAATTTTGTTTCATTGGCATTACTTCATTTTCTTGGGGATAAATTATTTCTGTATTAGAATTTTGTAAAGGTTATTAGTCCAGCAAACCCAGTAACCTGCAGTGACTGCTCAACAAATATTCTTGAAATACCTTGCAAGCTTTTCATTCCCCTTTGGTGGGTGGGGACAAGGAACAGCACACTCAGGGGCTCCTCCCCTGCTGCGTTGTTGGGACCCTGAGCCGTGCCAGAAGGCTGCTGTCTCTAGCCGTTCTCTCTGCCACCTTTGGATTTATCAACTGTGCCATGAGAGGGGGTGTGGAGAACAACACTGCCGGCCCCGGGGGCAGTTTCTGCGCATTGACTCCGTGTTTTCATAGTAAAAAAATAAGATGAGACCTGATTTGTGGGCCTTATATTTAGCTTCCAGTCAGTGTTGGTTGATGGAAGATCTCATTGTATCCATTCTTCGTGTTTTTCTTTTTTCCTCTTTTTTCTTTATTTTGTGGCTGAAAAGAAAGTATAAATACTGGGTTTTGGAAGAGGGATCTGTTGTTATGTTTGAGCCTTTTAAACTCTGTAATTACTCTATAAAGGCTGGGTATTTGCCTCAGAAATGCATTTAGTCTTAAGTTTTAGTGTTCAGTATATGGAACATTTATAATGATGGGGTACTTCTAAAAATAAATCAAGTCTATAGAAAATGTTAATCAGCTCATCCCCAGGGACTGTAGTGAGTATGTCCATTGTACACATGAGGAAATGGACATGACAGTTAGTGGTTTGCCCAAAGCCACACTATCACTGGCATTATGAAGATTTAAGCAAAGGTCCCATGTACAAGAAAATGCAGTCATGTTTTCATGTAAGGCACTGTGGGCCTTCGTCAAGTTAACCCAAATTAAGATTCAGGGACTAACATGCCTTTCGGTATTTGGAAGAACCTACCACATCAGTCACAAATTGCTACTTTGCTCCTTAACGTTACCTGAAGGGTTTCAAGTAAGACATGGCATTTTTATTTTTTTATTTTTATTTTTTTTAAGAGGAGCCTGTTACTTGAAATCAAAAGCTCTGTATCTGGCCAAACATTGCCCTGAAAATTGAAAAGCAGCTAGTTCAAGTGTATTTAACACTGTCAGAGAAAATCATGTGAAAAGTGTACCAGTGCTTCCCTCTGTGGCATTCTACTCTTAGAGTTGACAAGGAAGCAGCCTTCTCCTAGGAACTTAGTTTTTGAAAGCCATTTGTGGGTGGTTGATTTAGGATGTGTATACACTCTTGGAGGTCATCCACCTTTACAGGTTGGCATCGCAGAGTGAGGATTTATGTTGAGGAAACACCAGGTCCTCCATTTCCAAAGAAACTTCTGAAATTAGCCTTGCTCTTTTCTTAGGCAAAAATCGAGAGCTGATTTTCTAGATATTTTCACCAACAACTGATGGGAGCAAAAAAAAGATTGTTCTCCCCTGGCTCCCCTCTAGTTAATTGAAAAATTTAGTTCTCTATAAAAGAAAGCTTTTCTTTATTCTCTTTTCTCCCCCATTCCCCCACTTCACTTGGAAACTTGACTCTTTTTTTTTTTTTTTTAAATTGTTAGTGTTTTAAAGACATTGTTAACTATTATAACTCTGGTATCTGGGCATGTGGGTATGGCTTCATTAAAAGACGTGGTATTGGCTGAGAGGACTCACCACGCCCCCCACCCTGTCAATTGGTAAACTGCCAGATCCCGGGGCACCTGGGTAGCTCAGTGGGTTGGGGCCTCTGCCTTAGGCTCAGGTCATGATCCCAGGGTCCTGGGATTGAGTCCTGCATCGGGCTCTCTGCTTGGCTGGGAGCCTGTTTCCCTTCTTCTCTCTCTGCCTGTCTCTCTGCCTACTTGTGATCTCTGTCTGTAAAAAAATAAATAAAATCTTAAAAAAAAAAAACAAAAAACTGCCAGATCCCATGCCGTGAGGTTCTCTATGACCGCATGTATCAGTTTGGGCAAAGCCAGTGTCCAATGCCCAGAGAAGGTGCTGTGAAGAGGAGGACACCACAGCGTGCCGCTCAGGGAAAGCCATACCTCACAGAGGGTCTGTGCCAAGGGTTCCTGTTGAGCTTGCAGCTTCGGGATTGGATTTGGCATTGCACACTGCACTCCTCAGATCTGAGTACTGCAGACCCACACTGACCCAGTTTACAAGTGACAGTTACAAGAGCTCCCAAAAGTTGTTGGTGAAAATATCTAGAAAATCAGCTCTCGATGGCAGAATGACAGTACACTGCCCAGTGGGTTGGGTTGCATTTCCACCCAGCTCCCTTTGTGATATTGGGCAAATCACTAGTTTTCTAGGTGTTATGTCTTATCTGGGCACTTGGAACGTTAATAAAGATGTTCCAAGAGCCAATGCCTTAACATAAAACCCGGGAGACTCTCATGATTGTTACTATACTGTCATTTGGGTTACTGTCTCCATTATAACTGTACAGGTCAGCTTATGAGACTGAATAATAGATCAGAAAGTTGCTTGTTGAGCATAGGATTGGAGCACCAGGAGCCAGAAGTCCTGCAGGAGTGCCTCCCTGGGGCTGGAATGGCTGGTTACTATCGGTTGACATAAGGGACGTTATTGCTAGAATCTGAAGACCCTTTACGTAACTAGACAATGTTGGATCAACTTCATGTCAGTTTTAACTTGTGGTTTACTTTTTCCTTAATTTCATGAAGTCACCACTTTTTTGGTTATGGGGTTACTCTTGTTTTTAGCAGTAACAAAGGAATCACTGATTATTTCGTTCGGGTTTGGCTTTCCAAGCAGCTTTTTCGGGGGCTGTATATTGTCTTTCCAGGATTAGTCCTTCTTCTCACTCTGCATTCAGGAAGTGAACTTTGCAGCAGGGAACCCAGTTAGTCCCCAGGAGGGGCTTCGGATGCTGAGTGCTTAGAGAAGGCAGTCCGTTCCCTTTGACCAATAACAATGGGAGAACGTGCTTCTTTTTTGAGTCCATTAGAACAGAATAGCTTTATATATAATGACCTTCCCTCCCGTGCCTGGATTTGTCTTGAATTTTATTTTCTTTCTGGTTTAGGGATTGACATCCTGAAACTCGTCGCAGCCCAGGTCGGAAGCCAGTGGAAGGACATCTACCAGTTTCTGTGCAACGCCAGTGAGAGAGAAGTGGCTGCTTTCTCCAACGGGTACACAGCTGACCATGAGCGGGCCTATGCCGCCCTACAGCACTGGACCATCCGGGGGCCCGAGGCCAGCCTTGCCCAGCTCATCAGCGCCCTACGCCAGCACCGGCGTAACGACGTGGTGGAGAAGATTCGGGGACTGATGGAAGATACCGCCCAGGTATTGTACCTGGGTTGTTGGTCTTCCCAACTAATCTTTCACTCCTTGATACATAATAAGGAAAAATACAGGTATCAGGTCTTTTGGTTCACATACATTTCTCTTCGAGGGCTGTGGTTCTCAGTGGTTGTCCATTACAATCATCTAGGAACTTTATTTATTTTTTTTAAACTGGGATTTGTTTAAAGATTTTACTTATTTATTTGAGGGAGTGAGAGAGAGAAAAAGAGAGAGAGAGAGAGAGAGAGGGTGCATAGTTGATGGGAGGGGCAGAGAGAGAGAGGGAGATGCAGACTCTCCTGATGTGGGGTTCCATCCCAGTTCCCCTGGGATCATGACCTGAGCAGAAGGTAGACACTTAACTGGCTGAGTCAGCCAGGCGCCCCCATCTAGAATCTTTAAAAGAAAATTCTGATACTTGGTCCCTACTGTAGACTAGTCAGATCAGAATCTCTAGGGGAAGGACCACAAATCACCATTTGAAAAAGTTCCCGAAATAATGCTGATGTGCAAAGTTGAGAATCACCGTGTTTGGGGTACGTTCAAGCATCAGACTGTATGGCCAGATCTGCATCTTGTTATCTCATGTACAGTCTCATTTTGCGTAACACATCTTGGAACACATCTAAGAAGGAAGATTTTTATTTTTATCTTTTTTCCTATTCTCACCCCCTCCCCTGCTCCCCGGCCAATGCCCCCAGGATACTTCTTGTGATGTCATTTAGGGATACTCAGTCTTACCTTCTGAGGATGCTGGTGGTGCTGACAGCAGAGGGTAACAGGATTGATCGGTCCTTCTTCTTAGGCTTGTTCATTCTGCACATCACATGGGAAGTGACGGGCCCCAGGAGGGGGATTTACTAATAGGGGTAACTTAAGTAAATGGTCACTTAGCTTTGGCTTTGGAACCTGACAGAACTGGATTTGAATCCTGGCTCTGACACTGATGAGCTAGTTTACCAAGGGCAAGTTACTTAACTTTCTTTGCTTCCGTTTTCTCATGTGTAAGCCAACCTTATAGGCTAATTAAGATTAGGTTACGTGGGATGCCTGATGCACTGAAGGTGTTTTTTAAATGGTAGTTATGATCACAACATAACTGGTTTTTCTTAGCCTTTCCTTAACCTGGTATGCATCCCTGAAAGGCCATCCATTAAGTACAAGTTTGGGTATGGACTTCTAGGTCTCACAAACTTCAATTAAAGTTTCCAAATAAATTCCCAAAGTAAAGGAAATGTTGCCACCGAGACCTGATAAAACCCCACTTAAAATTTAAAAGGCCATTCTGTCGCTGTTATTTTTCAGGGGTCTAAATTCATTACCTAAAGAGCTGGGGAGAGAGAGGTTCCCCCATCAACTCTAATTCACGACCATTATGTACCAAATTTTGTATATCAAGGGACTCAATTTTATATACTTGAGATGTCCAAGTGCTTCTATTTTTTTATACCAGCATTGTAGTCTTTCTTCATTATGGGAGTAAACATTCATCAGGAGGATCTTTAATTTAAGTGACTGGATAAAATTTATAGGGGCTAATTGATGCCGAAAGTAGTCTTTGAACTCCTGGCCTATTTTTAATTTCTTTGAGATATGAAATTTCAGAAAAAAAATATTTATGAATAGATGGGTGGTAAACATGCAAAGGCGCACACCGGTGTTTTGTGACTTCCTGAGGACGGTATCAGAATATGGCTCAAACGTGAATGGGCTTCTTTGGAATGCTGACCTTTAAGGAAGGATCTGGTAGGATGAGCAGCAGACCTGAAGAAGGATGGAGATCCTGGAGAATAAGTCATACCGTCTTTTCGACAATACTTACAAGAAAGGGAGAATGTGGTTGATGCAGTGTTAGGATTTCGTTAACATGGAATACTTGATAAAGTGGAAAGATGAGGGGCGCCTGGGTGGCTCAGTGGGTTAAAGCCTCTGCCTTTGGCTCAGGTATGATCCCAGGGTCCTGGGATCGAGCCCCACATCGGGCTCTCTGCTCAGCGGGGAGCCTGCTTCCTCCTCTCTCTCTGCCTGCCTCTCCGCCTACTTGAGATCTCTATCAAATAAAAAAATAAAATCTTTAAAAAAAAAAGATTAAAAAAATAAAGTGGAAAGATGATCATAATTTTTAAGGGAAAAGGAGGTTTCTCAGTATAAATCTAACCATGGGAAAACAAAAGCATTAGGGAAAGGAAAAAGCATAAATGTTCATGTTCTAGTACTAAATCCAGGTGGTACGATTAGAAGGGATTTTTCTTTTTTATTATTTTTTCTGCAATGAAAACACATTACTTTTGTGATTTAAAGTATTTCTTCAGATGACTGAGCTGAAGGGGCACTCAAAAAAGGATAGGTAGGGCTTTGTTTGTGCTGAATTGAGAGAGCGAGGCCCTCGTCACTGTGGTTTCGGGAGAGCAGACAGCGGTTTGTGTGCCAGTCCATTCTTCCTTGTTAGGATTAACTGAGGTTTGTGATGTTGGGTCAGATCTGGTCCCCCACCCCCCAAAATTGCTAATATTTACTTCTTTTTTGTATTCTGCAAGTCTGTCTCATTTTTCGGTTGTATACTCAGTATTTAGAGTCTGGTTCTCGTCTTCGGGGTTACTTCTTGTTTGGAGGGGGTGGTGATGATGGTAGGGTATTGACTGTAGCACATGACTTGTATGTTTCTCTGATGATTCTGTTGTGGTCCGTGAATGTCTACTGAGCACCTACTTTATTCCAGGCAGTGTTATAGGTGCTGGGAAAGGTGGGCCCAAAGTCTCTGCAGAGGAGACTGATCAAGAGACTGATTCAGGGGCGCCTGGGTGGCTCAGTGGGTTAAGCCTCTGCCTTCAGCTCAGGTCATGATCTCAGGGTCCTGAGATCGAGCCCTGCGTCAGGCTCTCTGCTCAGTGGGGTGCCTGTTTTTCCCCTCTCTCTCTGCCTGCCTCTCTGCCTACTTGTGATCTCTCTCTGTCAGATAAATAAAAATCTTAAAAAAAAAAAAAAAGAGAGAGACTGATTCATAACAAAAATCATGGAGTCGGTGAAGAAGATGCAAAACAAAATACGTAGTCCCCAAGTGCCAAACTCTTGCACCTTTCAGTTCTTTCCTCTTATCTCATCTATATCCAACAAGATTCTAATATCTATTTTGTTATTTATTTTTCAAGGGAGAGTGGCATCAATGCATCCTACAGCTTTCTCTGTAGTGCTAGTGTAGCCTGTGTGTGATGACGAAGGCTAAGAAGCCAATATGAAGTTTCTCGGTCCGTGTTTTAATAATGCCCATCCTTGTCTAGCAACACTGTGGACCCAGCTCTTGACTCTAACTGGAATAGCCAATGAGCATGGATTTCTGGCTTCCAGCTCTTATTAGTCGCACAGTATGTAATTGTCTGCAGGTTATCTCTGAGATTAGTTCAGTCAAACAAGACACACAATGCGGGGGACATAATCAAGACTTATTCTTCCCACTTTATGATGGATTTGTATTCTTTGTGTATTGTGGTACTGCTGGGGACTTGAGACTTGGCCCTAGGAGTTAATGGAAACTTAATGTGTAAAAATGACTGTGTGTGTATGTTTGAAAATGGTTAATGTTGTTTTCTATTCATGAACTAGAGAGCACCCACGTTCTGTTCCACTCAAAGGATTAGCCTGGTGGTACCTTTGAGCTACCTCTGTCAGGAACAGCTGGTCCATCATTAACCACGGTGGCCTATTAGCCATTTTTTAATTAAACACATCCAGAGTCTGACTTTTTCTTTTTTTAAAAAAATTTCTTTATGTACTAAAAATATTATACAGGAATACTCACTTTTGGGTGTACTGTTGAGTCCTTTTTTAAAAAAATGAAGTTTCAAGAACAGTTTAAGGTTTAAAGCAAAATTGAGAGGGAGGTATAGAGATTTCCCATATACCTTCTTCTCCAACATATGCATAGCGTCTCCCACTGTCAATATCATTTACCAGAATGGTGCTTTTTTTTTTTTTTTTTAACCGAGGATGAACCTACATTGACATATAATAATCACCCCAAGTCCATACCATAGAGCTCGGTAAGTTGTGTATTCTATAGGTTTGGACAAATGTATAATGACATATATCTATCATTAAACTGTCATACAGAATATTGAGACTGCCCTAAAAATCCTCTGTGCTCTGCCTATTTATCTCTCCCTCCTACCCCACCCCCGACAACCACTAATCTTTTTACTGTCTCCATGGTTTTGCCTTTTCCAGAATGTCATATGGTGGGAATACGCAGCCTGTAGCCTTTTCAGATTGGTTTCTTGCACTTACTTACTTATCCATTCACCTGCCCTACTCTTTCTTTATCAGAGGTTTGAGTTGTATTTTTCGAGGTCTGCCTCTGAAGCCTTCCAAAATCATACACGTTCTTCCCATCCAGGGCATCAGCATTTGGTAGAAGCCGCAAAGTAGTGGGACAATAGTTGGAAGTTACTGGGACTTTGCCAAAGCTATTTAAAAACCCTAATACAGCTTTCCAAATTGTATGCTCTCTCTTTATTTCCATCTTTTTACTTTGATTTTTTTTCCCCTGAGGCTTTATTTAAAGAAAGACTTGTAAATAGCATATATTTAAGGTTTCAAAAAAATCTAGTCTGACAGTGTTTGTCATTTAATTAGAAAATTTGAGTGTGGTTACATTTCTTATGTAATTCCTCATATATTTGGGTTTAAATCTACTGGCTGATTTTTTTTTTTTTTTTTTCAATTTGTCCTGTCCCTTTTTTTTTCCCCCTCTTCTTTCTTGCCATCTTTTGGATTAATCAAGTATTTTTTTATTATTCTACTTTTCCTCCTCTTTCAGCTTGATAGTTATAAATGTTTTACTTTACTTTTAATGGTTCCTACAGAGATGACAACTTGCACACTTAAATTATGGGAGATGTTTCCTCAGTGTGTACTTCTTACTATATCCAAACAGCACAACGGCCTTAGGAGACTTTAATTCTATTTATCCTTCTCTTGCATTACATTTTTTATTGTCATGAATTTTAACACCACGCATTTCTTAGCTCCCAAAAGGCATAATTATTATGATTGTACACAGTCGGGATTCATGTGGATTTACCTGCGTATTGATCTTTTCTGTCATTCTTCATTCCTTTCTACAGCTTCAAATTCTACGTGAGGTCATTTTTCTTTGGTCTCAAGAATGTTTAGGGCAGGTTTCCAGCAATAAATTCTGTTTTTCTATGTCTGGAAAATGCCAACTAAATAAATAAATTGTGTTATCCACCCCCCCCCTTTTTAAAGATTTTATTTACTTATTTGACAGAAAGAGAGTTCTGAGAGAGAGCATTAGTAGGGGGAGGGGCAGAGGGAGAGGGAGAAGCAGGCTCCCTGCTGAGCAGGGAGCCTGATGCAGGACTCCATCCAAGGACCCCAGAGATCATGACCTGACCTGAAGGCAGACACTCAATGACTAAGCCACTCAGGTGCCCCTCCCCTTTGTTTTTGAAGGATAGCTGGAGAAGAGAATTGAGTTTGACCTATTTCCTTTCGTTGCTTTCATATCTGGATTTAAGCTTCCCCTGCTAGACAGCAAAGAGGATGACGTGACTTTCTGCTCATATCCATATTACATAACAAATTAGGTGTATAGTATTATACCAGACACTTTGGGCAACTCAAAGATGAGTATAAGACAGGGTCATTGCTGTCAAGGAAGCTGGTCGAGTGGAAGAAACATATCTACTTGCATAGTTTAAGGGAATAAATCCACAAGGGTGGGATGAGGGGAAGTGCTGGATGTAGAGCGAATCGGCCATTATGACTCCACGTGGGAACATGAGTGTGGGGTTGTGTGCCAGGTTAAATTCCTGCCCTGGCAACGTATCACTTGGGAAACATTCTGGTAAGTTACCTGGCCTCTCAGCCTCAGTTTGCTCCTGAGGAAATGCCAACACGACAAGTGCCTGTCCTATGAGCTGTTGTGCGAATTAGTTGAGTGTGCCCCGCAGTAAGTACCTGGTGAATGTTTATTCATAGTTGGAATTATTTCCTGGCTCTAGAGGCAAGAGAGGTGACGAATGCTTCTGAGTAGCCCCAAAGCATACACATAATGGGCTCTTTAAATCCTGAACACCGAGGGGTTCGTTACTGACTGGTGGGGAGGTACCTCCAGGCAACACTGCTTACAGGGCACGGCGGGGCATTGGGGTTGCCATCTGGGTCCAGTGCCCAAGAACTGGAAATTCCAGCTAATGGCAAATATTTATTTCTTATTGCCTGAGCAAATGTTCCCAGGCTGGGAATGTTTTCATTGGGAAGAAACAAAGGTGATGGTATGTGTGAAGATAATGGTCTGCTTTCTCACTGGCTGTCAGAAAAAGGGCAACAAAATTGAGACACTTAATTTCTAGGTTTACTCTTGCCTCACCTCTCATCCCCTCCTCCCTCCCTACCTCCCCCCTTCCCTTTCCCTCTACTTTCTTTTCTTTCTTGGACTGGGTGTATTCAAATAAGCTTAACCAGTGCAACCTTTTTCTTTTCTTTTTTTCAGGTGCTTTGAGGGGGTGGGCTTGTTTTTGTTTTTTTTTTTCTCTATAGGAAACCTTGGGTAAATGATTTCTTGGATTCAGATATTTCCATTTAACATGGGAAATCAAGTGGTAATCTGAATTAAATGAGATACGGTTTTGTTAAACTGTGGGATATAAGAAAGCGAGGTAGTAAAGTGATGTTTATGGCTAGCTCCGGCAGTAACTGTGATCTGAATTTCAGTATTCCTCCATTGTCTCATTTTGATAAGGGATGGAAAAAGGAATTTTATCTACATTAAAAAATGATCATCTTAAAAACAAAAAGTGATTTAAAATAACATCAAGTGTTACTCCAGCTGTCTGCTCTGACCATAGATTCACAAATGTAAAGAATGGGTGCTGGTTGGGGGTGCCTGGGTGGCTCAGTTGGTTAAGCATCTGGACTCTTGGTTTCAGCTCAGGTCCAGGTCTCAGGGTCGTGAGACTGAGCCACACATGTGCTTGAAATTCTCTCTACCTCTGCCCCTCCCCACCCCCATAAATAAATAAACAAACAAACAAAGTAACCCTAAAAAAGAATTGGGGCTCATCAGGCAGGGGAGTTGGGCATCTTTTCCCTTCTTCTTCCCTCCTTTCATAAGATTAGAGAGAGTAAAACTCCACCATAATTTAACTAGTGGGCCTGGAGCCAAGGTGGTTGTTGTGGGCTGTTCTGTAGTGGAATGATCCTTTGTTAGAGATTCTTGAACCCTCCCAGAAACCACGCAGGAGACCTATGTTCCAGAGACTGAGTCTCCCCCCGGCCCCCCGAGTAGAGTAGCCGGTGTTTGGAGACTGGTTGGCTTTTGCTCTGTAAAATCAACTGGGAGAATCTTGACAGCGCCCAGAGCACCGGGCATTCTGTTTTGGCAAGGACAGCACCGCGGCTTCTAGAAGCGCAGAGGGAACTACGGCTGCTGATTTTTCTGTTGTTTACCAGCTGCAGGATGCAGCTGTCCTTATCTACGGTCTGACTGAGACCAGCTATTTTCAGAAATTTAATACAGTGAGCGCGAGTTGAGGCAAATAGCAGCTGTACGTTTAACTGCTGACTTTTTGGCTATTCAAATTTGTCTTTGTCTTTAATTTGCCCGTTGGTCATCTCTGAGGAAATGGGGATTATTATCCCCAGGCTCTAAGTTGTGAGCTGAACTCGCCTGGATCTTGTGCTGTGCCCACAACACGGAGGGTCATTTGAGGTCAAATTATTTCCTTTGCAGGGCCTGACTGTGGGCTCTGGGGAACCCCTGGTGTGGTGAGAAGGGGACTCTATAGAGGGATTGCTGCCAGAGGACAGGCCCAGGTCCATTCAGCGGTGCTTGTGTGGAGGGTGGTCATCAGTACACAGAAGTGAGATCTGTGACGTAGCCTTTAGGTGTTTGATGTCGTTTCAGGTCATTCTCCTTATTAACATATTCCAAGGTTTCATTCAATTTGTCAACAATCTTTACAGTCTTTTGTGAGCACCACCTGTGTGTCTGGTACTATGTGAAGAAGGAAGATGATCTCTGGGGCTTTCAGTAGCTCAGTCACCGAGATGAGGACTCTTGGGCAAATAATGACAATTCAGTGTGATCAGCAGGTGTTAGAACAGAAGGGTACACAGGAAATGATCAGGTTGTAGTGGGAGGCAGGGGTACTGACCCACCGGCAAACACAGAGAAAACAAGAGCAGACATGTGTTTGTCCAAGTGAAAGTCATTTTTTAAAGAAAAAAACCTGACTGTAGATTCTTTCGAGACCAGGTTTTGGTCCTCATCCCTGAGATTTTCCCATCTCAGGGAAAGGAGGTTCTGCCCCCAGAAGAAGCCTTGGACTCTGCAAAGAACACTTGTTTTACTGAGAACCTTGTTGTGTTTTGCTCACTTGCAAGCTTTTCAGAAAGCTTTCACTGTTGTGCAATATGAAAAGTACAGGAATAAAGGTGCAGTGTCTCACTCGAAAGGCTGGAGTTTGAACTTTGAATCTCTAAGAACTAATAGAAGAGACTGGTGGATCCAAAAATTTGACTTTCGACTTCTTAAATTCACAGCTGGCCTGTACGCATTGGGAAGGATTAGAGACAGAGCATAGATACTGGAGATCAGGAGGATAAATGCCTCCTCCTGCACTTGACATTGAGCAGGGGCTCAGTACACGTTTGCTGCTGTCTTCTGTATTGAAATTTGAATTCTGCGTTCTCCTTTTTTGACTCAAGAGCAAATGGTACCCCTCTGCACATTAAGAAGAAAGGGAACCAACATTTGCTGAGTACGTGCTGTGTCCTAAACACCGTTCGGGTGCTTGACACCTGTGATTACCTAGCAAGCTTTCACGGTCCGGAGAGGTTTTGGTCAGCATTGGAATTCAGACATATTTCTGTATTCTGTTGAAGGCCATGTTCAGTGTTTTGAGGCACCACTCTACATAACACTATGGAAGCTAGTAAAACATTACCCTTTATAGTTGTAAGATAGATCCCTATTTGAGAGGTGTTAAAATGTGAAAAAATTTACATCATAGAATTGATCAAATATGATGTAGTTGAGGTTGAGTGTATAGTTTCTAAGGAGAAGTCTGTCTAGAAGCAGATTCTTGGGGTCTTGAGAGCGATACACTCTATTTCCTAACATGTATTCACACAAGCTTTTTTTTTTTCCTTTTTAAAATTGTCTTTTTAAGGATAAGATGGGATTAACATAAGCAACGCATTTAGTAAACACTGATGGAACACCCAATATGTTTCGAGCTCTGTACCAGACACTGGAGATACTAGATGAAAACACATCCATACCAAACACACACAAAACAAAACACAAAAACAGGGAATCCTCCCTGAAGATGCTGAGAGTTTTATAGGAGGGATGGGTGTGTGAGCCACAATGTAGAGGACATTCTGTGAACTTGAAGTGGGCTTTTATTTTTTTCCTGAGACACAGTGTCTCCATGTTCAGAAAAGGCCAAATTTATTAGTCGATGCCACCTGCAACCCCTTAATCCACACCCTTGCTGGCTTTCTCAAAGAATCCATTGAGAGGAAATCAGAATCAATATTTGTGAAAATAAGCTTATTTTCTCCATTGACTACCAGTACTGGATATCATATTTTTATTTATTTTTGAGGCCAAAACTCGTATCTGGATAAAGCTTCATAGCTTCCAGTTTGGGCCTAGCTTCTCCATCCTTTGTTTACGAGGTTGTCTCTTGATCTGTCATAACTCATGTGCTTATAACATACAATTGATCATGAGAAGCCACATCATGGTCAACAGCAGGTTTTATGATACACCAGTTGATGTCAACATTTTAAGTACATATCCCTCATATTCTTTGGGAGCGTCATCTGTGACTCCTGATTTTCCCATAAGATTTTTTTTTTCCACAGAGAAACTTTGATTTATTCATAATTGGGTTTTGTCGGGGGACAGTTGGAATGACCAACCATTGAAATGACTTGTCACCAAAAAAGAACTAGAAAAAAACATGGGGAAATTCTTCTTTGTTTTTATTCTCAGAACAGGAGGTAAGTCTCTTCTGACAATGATAGAAAACACTAAAGTCATATAAGAGAGAATCAACTTCTTAACAATACATGTACTAACCAGAAACCATCATAGGCAAAATCGAAAGACAGAATAATGACTGGAAGAAGTCTTTTGCAAGATAGGGTTAATAGGCTTTTAAAAAAAATGAAGAGATTTTACAAATGAATTAAGAGATTGATGGCCCAAAAGAAAAATGGGCAGTCTATGAACAAGAGAGTTCACAGAAAAGGAAATACTGAAGATTCTTTATGGTGGGTCTTTTAGCCTTGTTCAGAATAGGGAAGAATTAAAACAGGAACCTATACTGAGATACGGTTTTAAGCTCTGAGGTGGTAAGGAGGGAAAGGTATGACACCATTTTTGTGTTGTGAGGGTATAGGAAAAGAAGCCCAGTGTTCGTCCTGATGTGTGTACACTTCAGCCCAGCCATTCTGGAGAGCCAGTTGGTATTTTCTCCCAAAGTATATGGCAGCTGACTACTAACCTTACACTCCCAGGAATCTGTCCTACCTATTGTCTCGCCTACCTCTGCCATGTGTGTAGAAGATTGCAAGCCCCAGTATTCCTCGTAGAATCCTTTGTAATAAAAGAGTAGAAACAGCATAAATGCCCTTCAACAGAGAACAGGTCATGTAAGTTGTGGAACATCCACACAGTGGAACAGTCTGCACTTGTCGAAAGGAGTCAGTCAGCCATTTATGTGCTAACCTCGAGAACTGTTTTTAAATGATAAAAAGGCAGAGTGCACAACATTGGGTGTGCTCGGCTGCCATATTGTGTTAAAATAAAAAGTGAAAGTAAACAAAATGTGATAAGTGCAGAAGAGCTGGGACTGGGTGGAGAATACATATTACCTATTTATTTATTGTATCGACTGTGGAGGAAGACACGAGGAATTGTAAGAGTCACCACTGGCAGGGAAACTGAGTAGCTGAGGGAGAAGTATTTTTCATGGTAGCCCTTTCGTACTGGTGGAATTATATACCGGGTATATTCTGATTCTAATGGCATGCATCCAACTAATGATCTTATTAAATAATACTAATTTAATCAAATTGAGCAAGTTCAGAAACACTTTGAGTCACTGAGATAAGCGTGAACCTTCTTACCTTAAGGGCATAGGTCTCCTATTATGAAGTTACTTTCTATCTTCCACAGCGCCTTAAGGCAAGCTTGTAAGATTCATGCAACTTCTTTTCATGGTTAGAATTGTTCAAAGGCTGTTTTGTGGGAAAGGCTTCCTAATGGGTTCTCAGCGAGTGAAATTTAGGGAAGCCCACGTCATTTCTAGCAGCATGATCTCCTCATGTGTCCACGGGACTGAGCTCTTGTAAGGCTCAGCAGTATGTTTGAATGAGAGTGAGCTCCAGCTCTGAACCAAGAGAGCCCACTTACTCTATCATCACATCCTTTTTCAAGAAAGCTAGTCAGTGAGTCAGCTCAGGGCTGCAACATTACTGTTGATGTCAGCAGCCTGGACAGCTTGCAGACACATGCGCCAGCAGCTGGGCGGGGCTCACCCTCCCTCCCTTCTCCCTCCGGAGCCAGCTGGTTCTTACCAGCTCTGGCAGCTTCAGACAGCACTACTTGTGGCTTCCTGTGGCTTTTCCCCCTCTGCATCCAGGAGAGGAACGGATCCCTTGTTTAGGGCAGCGATTAGCCACTCCACTTAAATATGGGTGGAGTTTTGAAGTTAACTCTTAGGAATGAACAGAATGGATAGATGACATATACACTCAAGACTAGCAACTACCTTGTCTTGGGCTTGGGGTAGTTAAGGGAGAAACACACTCTGGCCAGCTAACCTGAGATAAAATTTAAAAATAGCCTTAAGTGAGGTGGCAACTGATAGAAAATACTTCCATTATGCTATGCTTGGATAGATCTAGGGGGTGTGTGTGAGGTGTCTTTTAAAATAATTTCACAGTGGCTTTGCCATTTTTTGGCCAATTTAATCCTCCGAACCTCCCAAGGGCGAGTTCCTTCTTTCTGCAGGCTCCGCTGGGGCTTCCAGCTCTGGGAGACTCAGTGTCCATTCAGCTCCACTATGGCCGTGGTCTGACACAGGGCTTCCCAGGGAAGCTGAGCAGGGCTTCTTGGCACTGCACTCCTCTTCTTGCTTGCATCCCATGACCTCCAGGGGCCCTGGGAGGAGCGAGAGCACATAAGGCCAGTAATGGCCACTTGGCAACTGACGATTTTGTTTTAAATGTTAGCCCATTCCCTGCTTATGCAATGGAAGCACCTCCTTGTCTCCCTTTCCTGTAGCCGGGGCTGGGCAAGAGAAGAGAGTTGGAAAGACAACAGACTAAAGAATCAGAAGCCTAGGAATTTTGGGGAATTTTTGTCTTATAGTTATTTGGCTCTTAACCCAAATAAAATTTGGGTTTTGTAAAATTTATTTTTTTTGTAAAATAAATTACAAAATTTATTTTGTAAAATAAATTTTGTAAAATTTATTTTTTAAAATTATTTTCCTTTTGTAAAATTATTTTCCAAACTAAAAAATAAGGCGTATGAAACAAAGAAAAGTTGAAAACATAGTAAACACTCCTAAACTTAACACCATCGAGATTTAACAGTTAATTCACAGTTAACATCTTTGCTTTATCTATATACATGCATGTGTATTTCTAGCTCATGTTTCCATTTCTAAGACTTCCCTCCAAATGTCTTCAAACTGCTATCACTTCTTCTAAGGGCTAAGGAATCAGCATCTTTCCATGTCCTTCTTTTTTCACTTTTTGTTTGCAAAAAAATTTTTTTACTCTGAAAATTTGGCTTATTCTTGCCAAGACCTCTTACCCTGAGTTGGATTTAGTAAGAATTCATACTGGAAGAGTAAAGTCATTGTCTCCTACCCATTTTTCCTTTTTTTTCCTTTTTTTTTTTTTTTTTTTTAAGGGAGAAATCATTGTGTATCTCAGGTATTATTCACTATCTGAACTTAGGAACCGAATAGATTCAGGTAATTTTTTGAGAGACAGTTGGTAACTGTCATCATCTGAACCCTCATTTATGTCTGAAATCCTGAAATTACATGGATTGTGATAACGAAGCTCTTCTTGTTATCTACATTCCTGTTCTCTAAATGTGGGAACTACATAGATTCAGATAGCTAGGTACTCATGGCAGGGGAGATAGCCCTTGCTTTCATCCTGAGATAAAAGGTATATAAGAGCTGTTCTTATATATCTCCTAGACCTATAGGAGGTCATGAAATCTAATTTGATTTCCATTACATGACCATATGGGAGAACAGGGGAAACAAGCTTGAGATGCTATCATCATCCTTAAATAATTTTAGTTATGTATTTATTTGTGACTGTAATTCCTTTGAGATGAAACTTCAGTGGCAATTGAATGTCTTTTTTTTTTTTTTAACAGTTGCTGGTCTGTTGGGATCTGGAATATTTTCAAATATAAAACCAAGTTACTGGGCCACAGTTGAGGTGTCTGATATTTGCAGAATCTCTCATCTTTATCTCAGGGCCAGAGTGGAGGCCCTGCCTTCTGCCCCTTCCCTCAGAAGCCACGGCAGCTCCTTGTGGTCATTTGGTTGCTTGTGTTGGGTTTACGTGGGTTTGACATTTCCTGTAAATGTCCAGTGGGTCCAGACAGAGAAGTGACAAAAGCTCAGCAAAGAAGATCGCTTGGAAACTAGACAGGCCTGATCTTGAATCCTCACTTTGTGACTTTGGGCAGGTTATGCAAACCTCTTAGAGGCTCAGTTTTCTCATCTGTCAGATGAAGCTCAGAAGAGATACCTTCACAGCAAATGGATTACTTATATTTCATGACGAATCATTTTGCACAGTACTGGTAATGGTTTATTTCTTAAAGTCTCCGTTGTCTACTGGATCTGAGCAACATAGAGGGTCAGCTCAGATGGAATAGCAATTAGTTTTCATTGAATTTAGCAAATGGGCTTTTAAAAACCATTATTAAAGTGATGGAAAATTTCACAAGCATGGCATAGGATTTTTCCCTTCTTTTTACATGTTGGGTGAGATCTGGAGGGAAAGTTCAGTGGAAAGGGTAAGCTTTGGCTTGTAAGGAAGCTTCTTCTTGAGTCTATCAAGTATATCTGGCTATAGAGTGGGGAGAGGGGGCCTTGTGGAATCCAACTGGGTAGTGCCAGGAGCCAAGGGGTTAAGTTGAACCACTTTAGCAGACTGGCAAGGAGCATCTAGGCTGGGTAATTAATGCTTCATTTCAGGGGGTCATTGATGCATCAAAGTTGTTAATTAGTTTTATGAAAACAGATTGTGCAACCACAGGGAGATTGTAATTGGGTAGTAATTGAAAATAACTCAGTGGTAAACCTTAGTTGAGTGAACCAGTTGGGGGTAAGTTGGAAGGAGAGAGAGAATTGGGGTGGGTGGGTTGGGCGCATGGAAAATGACATAGCAGGGCTGACAATAAATGAAACAGAAGTTGAACAGAGAAGACCTGGTCTAATCTTTTTTGTTCAGAAATGAGGAAACCGGTCTAAGGAGGGAAGGGTTTTTCTAAAACCACACAGCTAGTTAGAAGTCTTTTTCCTTTCTTCCCTTGCAGTGAAATCCCAGGGTATTCATGACTTTGATGTTTAGGAGTTGGCTATGCAGAACATCCAATGCATGCTGGAAGAGATTTCCCTAAGTGTATACTTAGAAAAGCTGCTAGATCACAGGAGGGAGGAAAGGTAGTCTTACTTAGAACCTCATTTAATTTATAAATCACTTTTGCCATGACCAAGGTTTACAAGGATGTTCCTTTACCACCCATTACTGGACCATCCCCCAGGACTAGAAAACTCTTCAGCCTTCCACAGTGTATCCTTTTAGGAAGGGTCAGTCAACGGGAAAGTGCTTTTTGGTTTGATATTAAAAGAGAAGACTTATTTTTGAGCTTCAGTTTCAGGCTGTAATTTAGCCAAGCGCCAGAGTGGGCACTTGGCTTTGGAACCTGTAGGAACACAGGGTTGCAGGGACACAGCGGGAAATGGCTCATTCCAGTGTAGCCCAAATACAAGTTCAGTCACCTTTCTCACAAACAATGCTACAAACCTCCGTAGCCCAGGGGTGTTCAAGCCCCCAAATTTCAATCAGTACCTTGTTGACCTCATCCATTTGGCTGGTTCCATGTGCTCAGTGGTTCTGGAAATCAGAAAGGAAAACAGGCCAACAGAGGAACTTAAGGTGGAGTTGAAGTGAACCATTCATCTCTCTTCCCCTATCACCTGGTACTAGTATCTGGAAGGACTAAGTGAACTTGCATGGAGAGTACTCAGGAGGGCCTTGGGGGGCTCGTTGGGCCAAAATAAATCACATGCTCTTTAAGGTCACACAACAGAACCACCCGTCTGGTGTTGGCTCCCTGGGGAGCTCTCCCCTCATTATCTCTGCCTCCTCCCCTTTCTTTGTGTCTCTACCTCATTTCCCCAGTGAGGCTTCCAAGTGAGCATGATGAGCTCATGGCTGGAAGGCAAAAAGAATTGGCTTTTTTAAGTTCCTGCAAAGGGACTTTGATTATCTGGTGGATAGATGGCCCCCACTGGTCAAGTTTCCTGAGAGGCCTTTCTCTTAAGGCTTAATATCTACCCCAATAAGTTGGGGGGCAGTGTTACCCCTTTGGGCCTGTGAACTCTTCAGAAAAGTCTAGAGAGGCACTCAGCCAAGTAGGTGATCTTAAGACTCTCTCCTGTTCCTTGGCTACCAGTGTAAATAGGAGCCACGGCAGCCATAACATTTTCAAGTTACCAAACGGAAAACATACTTATCAGTGGTAACTGCTTTTAAAAATAACATGTATTGTTTTTATAATCATGAAAGTTAATATTTCCCTGTAGAGAACTTGGAAGGCCCAAAGATGCATAAGGAATAAATTAAGTCACTTGTAATCTATTTTGTGAATGTTTGGGTAAGTTCATGCTTATAGCTTTTGCAAGAGGATGAGACCCTTTCCTGGCTTTCTTGTTTAGAATATTTGTCTTTCAGTATCTAAATCATATTAGAGGTATTCTTTATTTGCTGTGAACTCAACAGTGAACTTTCTGAATCAATAAAGAATTAATTCATTCCACATGTCCTGGTGACTTCACTTCCGATTAGAGCTATCAGAGGTCGTACAATGCTTGAGTTGCTGTGCTGCAATGCAATTTTGATGGATATTATAAATAGTAAGGTCAAGGGAGGAAAGAAGTTAAGTATCTATGAGCCAGGTTTTCTTTTCCTATAAGAAAAAACTGCAGATAACTCGAGAAATCTGGAATGCAGCTGGCTGCTATGTATCCTGGGTAAAGCAGGGGATGCCTATACTTAGTAGCTGAATAGATTTTCTAGAAAGATGATTGTCGCATGATCTTGGGCTTCGGTTATGGTTCTTAACCCCACTGTGATGACACTAAAACCATTCTTAGGGGCAGTTTCATATTCACTCGACTCATTGTTAATTACAAGAGAGAATTCTGCAACAGTCTGTCTTTCTGAATGACATTGGAAATCATGTACTTAATTTCCATGCATAGGGTCCTTTGGCAAAAGTGGGGGAAAAATTAAATATTTAAAGTTTTGAACTAAGTTCAGGAAACGGGTGGGTGGACTCCTTAGTCTGTTGGCATGTGATTTGTGGGCAGGAATTTCTCTCTTTAAGCAAGAACAGTGCACTATATTGATGGACCATGTTGTCCAATGTAATGTTGTTCCTGAGAACCAAAGTGTAGACAAGTGCTCTTTGTCTAATTGAGTGAATAAAAAATGTGTATTGGCATGAATGGCCATGTGCGTTTCAGGGAGGAGGGGCACATGCCAGGGCCCTATTGAATTAAAAAATTTAAAAGCACATACATAAAACTTTGTGGATTGGAAGGGGCAGCTGGGGATGCATTACCCAAGTCTTAAACTTTCACGGGAGGCAGAAGAAGGTATGAGTGGTTGTATAGAGGAGAAGTGCTGTTGGAATGGTAGACATGTGCAGTAACCGGTGGTCTTTGCAATCTGCAGTCAGTTGTAAGAATTTCTCAGGCCTTACAGGTTGTAAAAGAGACGGTTGTGTTGGCTTTGTGTTTTTTACAACCCTTCAACCTAATACTTTGAAATGAGGGTCAGTGTCTTCCTGATTGAGGAACTCGAAAATGTTTTGCTTGTCATGTGTGAGTGAAGTCACGAGGGTTCTAATGAGTGGTGATCAACACTCCCTAAACCCTGCCCCGTGGGATCTGGCCACCTGGCTCCTGGATTTGCATCCCTGCCAGAAGAGCCAATAAAAAGATTAAGGTCAATGGACTTGGTCCATTAAGGTCAATGCCACAAGTGCCTGCCAGAGTTTGAAAGCCCAGCGGCAAATGACAAGGGTAGTAGAGGTATCGAGCCGACTTGAGTTGCGCACTAGCCTTCTTCCCATGGCTGTATGCCCTCTCTGGGCCTTAGTGGTTTCACCTGTAACATTGGGGGCTATGACCTATTATTTCCCCATTCCACACCTGGTGCAAGCTGTGGTTTTTACCTCCCCAGTCACTGTAGCAGATCCTAACTGGTCTCTCTATTTTGTTTCTTGCCCCCCTAAAATCTATTCTCCACATACCAGCCGATGCTCATGAAGCTCACCATTTCCATCTGAAACCTTCTTGTTTGCTTACTTGTTACTGTCTTTCTGACGCTCCCCTCCAGAATGTGAGCTTCATGAAGGCCTCCGTTAAATCCCTTGGAGCTGTACCCTGGCTCCCTGGGGGCGGTCCTCACGTGCTCCATCCAGATGCTTTTGCCTCTGGTGTTCTCGAGAGCTGCTCTGAAGTAGGAGTCAGGAAGCCTAGGGCCTAGCCTTAGTTCTGCCCCTTACTGGGCAGGAGCCCGTCATTAAGAAAGTCACATCATTTCTCTAGACCTCAGTTTCCTTACTTGTAAAGAGGGTATATTAGTTTGCTTGGGCTACCATGATGAAGTACCACAGACTGGGTTTTGTCACAATTCTGGAGGCTAGAAGTTTGAAGTAAAGGTGTCCTCAGGCTTCTCTCCTTGGCTTGTAGAAGAGGGTAGCCTTCCTCCTCTGTCTTCACATGCTCATCCCACTGTGTGTTTCTGTGTCCTAATGGCTTCTCATAAAGACACCAGTCATCTTGGTATAGGACCCAACTATCCCCCAATCCTGTCTTGTTAAAGTTCCTTAGTTGGCTCTGTCTCTCTGTGCAGTCACATTTTGAGGCTCAGGGAGTTTTGACTTCAACCTATGAATTTTGATGGATATAATTCAACCCATACAGAGGAGAATGTGCTAGGTATTATCTAAGACCATTTCCAAATCTATCAAATTATATTTTAAGTTGGAGATCTTCTTTACTCCCTTGTCCAGTTCCACTCCTGTGAGGTAACAGCTTGGTGCATATACTTCTTCTTCTTCTTCTTTTTTTTTTTTTTTGTAAGATTTTATTTGAGAGAGAGCGAGAGAAAGCAAGCAGGAGAGGAGAGAAGCAGAGGGGGAAGAAGACTCCCTGCTGAGCAGGGAGCCTGATGCAGGGCTCGATCCCAGGGCCCCAGGATCATGACCTGAGCAGAAGGCAGACCCTTAAGCGACTGACCCACCCAGGTGCCCCTGCTTTCTAATTTTTAATGCTTACACATGGCTCCATGTATATTTTTGAAAGTCTCTCTCTGTGTGTATTTAGCAATAATGTAAGTTATGGACTGTCAAAACAGCAGAATTTATATATAAAACAAACGGAACAAAAAGAACACCTGGGGTTTCAGTTTCATTTTTTTTCTCTCTAATTTTTGAAGTATGTAATGAAAAACACTTTTGTTTGTTTCCTCCCCCAGCTGGAAACTGACAAGCTGGCTCTCCCGATGAGTCCCAGCCCCCTTAGCCCGAGCCCCATCCCCAGCCCCAACACGAAACTGGAGAATTCCACTCTGCTGACGGTGGAGCCGTCCCCGCTGGATAAGAACAAGGGCTTCTTCGTGGATGAATCCGAGCCCCTTCTTCGCTGTGACTCCACATCCAGCGGCTCCTCGGCGCTGAGCAGGACGGGCTCCTTTATTACCAAAGGTACAGACTGGGCAGGATGGTTACAAGGCGTATTCTGTAAGCCTCCCCCAGAGGAGACCCTGGGGTTTCTCCCCCAGCAGTTGCACAGTCCAGTGGTAGCTGAGTCATTGGGTGACCTGCCCAGGAAGATGTATCATAGACCCCAGGATGATGGGTCTACTGGGCCTGAGAGAAACCACGTCACTCGCCAGCCACCACCCACCCTGAAGGTCTTTACAGCTCTGATTATCTGGCAGACAGTCTGCATTGGTCACCCTTTATCCTCATGACGCTATCAAAGGTGTTTCAGGAAGGTCTGATAAAATGCAGTCTGGCAAGTTTTGTTGAAAATTATTTACCAGGTTTGAAGAATCCAAGGATTTAAAGTATAACCTATCTTGAGAGTCAGAAGTGTAGGTTTCAGTAACTCAAATTAAAATTAATCCTCTTAAGAATCGTTGCAAATAGCAATGTTTTAAGCATTGTGGGTTAGTGTTTGGTAAATAATTTGCCACTTGCGGTTTTTAAGGGCACGATAGGGATTGGCACGCACGCTGTATTGATGACAAATTTTTGTTCAGAATTTCCCGGTTTGGGGAATTCCAATTATACTTTTGTGAAAGGGTTATATTTTATGTTTATAAAATATGTTCTATTTTCTATACCGTACCTATTTATATTTATATGAAAGATTTGTATTTTAGGTTGTATTTTATGTTCCATGTTATATTTTGGAGAAAACTTTTTTATAATAGTAATAAAAGTCACAGTTCTTCACCATGTTGAGTGAGCTCTGGCCCAAGAAGCAGTATTTTCTCATTTATGTGCTTTTGCTCTTAGCAGTTTAGTTTTAAAATTTGGCAGTGTCATTAGCAGTCAGATGAGCAGACTACATTGATCTGGAATTTTTGCGAGCCAGGGTGGAGTGATGTCTTTGTTTAGTAAACACATTACAGATGGGAGAGGGTTGTTTTGTTGTGTTTTCATTTTATTTAACTTTCTGTAAGTATTCCAGCATCCGGGGTTTTGGAAGAATCTAGATGTCTTCTAAGTTGAGGCAAAGTCATGCTAATGACAATCAACAACCCAGTCAAGTGGTTCCCTGTCTGATCTCCAGGACTCAAATCTTGTTTGTTATCTTTAGTGCAAGGCACATAAAAACTACTGGGCTGTTTAAAATGTGCCAGAGGTTCCCTTACTCACCTTGAGGGTAGGGGGTGGGGACAACCTTCTAGGTGGGGAGCTGTCCCTCCTAGCTCTCCTCCTCTCCTTGGTTTCCCCAGTACCATCCCTTATCTCTGTCCCCTTCCCTCCCTTCTCCTCCCCGCAGAAAAGAAGGACACAGTGTTGCGGCAGGTACGCCTGGACCCCTGTGACTTG
The DNA here is from genome assembly GCF_022355385.1 of Mustela nigripes. Taxonomy (NCBI): domain Eukaryota; kingdom Metazoa; phylum Chordata; class Mammalia; order Carnivora; family Mustelidae; genus Mustela; species Mustela nigripes. Next base: position 56,689,208 of record NC_081561.1, read on the forward strand.
CAGCCTATTTTTGACGACATGCTCCACATTCTGAATCCTGAGGAGCTGCGGGTGATCGAAGAGATTCCTCAGGCTGAGGACAAGCTGGACCGGCTGTTTGAAATTATCGGAGTCAAGAGCCAGGAAGCCAGTCAGACCCTCTTGGACTCTGTGTATAGCCATCTTCCTGACCTGTTGTAGAACCTGAGGTCTGCTACACTTTGGAAGTGACTCGGTTTAGTGGCAGGGTGGTTTTTTGTTGGTTTTGTTTTCGTTTTTCTAGATTCTTGGGTGTGTGTGAGTGTGTGTGTGTGTGTGTGTGTGTTTAACAGAGTATTGGGCCAATATTTTGAGTTCTTTCCTTTTTTAACCCGTCTAGGACATTAGTCTATAAGCCTTCTCAAGGTGTAACTGTTGAAAAATACCCACCACTAAAGTTTTTTGGGTTCCATATTTTCTTTGTTTCGATTTCTTATGTATTTTCCGAATTGTTCTGTGCACTTTAAATTCACTTAATGGACCCCAAATGCAGTGTGACTTTCCTTGCACACTGGATTGTGAGGCTCTTAACCTCTTAAAAGTGTAAATGGCATCTTGTGAATTCTTTAAGCAGTCTTCATGTCTCAACATCCACGTCTGCTTTTTTTTTAATTAATGATTACTGTTTTTATTATTCATTGTAATTTACAGATTTTGTTAAGGTTGAAAAAATGTAATACCCCGTTGAGTTACTGTAATACAATTAGACTTTGAGTTCTCTTTTTAATATGCCTTGGTGTACAGTTCATATTCATGGCTGAAACTTGACCACACTGTTGCTGATCGTATGGTTTTCACTTGAGCACTGTGTAGAATGCTTGATTACTTGTGCTCCTCTTCTGCTAATATGCTCTGGGCTGGAGACATGAAATCCTCAAGCCATCAGAACTTGCTATTTAAGTGGCTTGACAACTGGGCCACCAAAGAACTTGAACTTCATCTTTTTAGGAATTGAGCTGTTCTGGAACATACTGCTGCACTTTGGAAAGTCACAACTGAGAGCCAGTGGCACCTTTTTTCCATAGGGAATTTGCCCAGCTTTGCTTTAAAAGATGTCTTGTTTTTTATACACACATAGCTGGTAGGTCCAGTCCGCCTCAAGGCCTTGGTCTTGGTGGGTCTCCTTCGTCCTTCAATCACTTTAATTAAAAACGGCTGCAGCTGTAAGAACTCTTGTCCAATATATTTGCAACTCTGCTCCCATTTATAAACCTGCGCACTCTCTAATGTTCAGTTGGCAGACTCGCATGCAAAGGTGGTGTGGACTCCCTTTGTGTGGGCGGGGGTTGTGGGTCGTGGTGAGGGACGGATATCAGAAAAATGCCTTCAAGTGTACTAATTTATTAATAAATATTAGGTGTTTGTTACTTGAGTGGTTTGAGTGTGTTTACTACTTGTCTTCTACATGTACTCAAGTTGTAACCCTTTGATGAGACTCTTGGAAAAGAATGTGTGTATTCCAGAAATCTCAGCATTTCTGATCTGTAAATCATGCCGGTTAACGAAGCTTTGTGTTTGGAAGAGTATCTGGAGGTACGTAGAGAAGGATGACCAAGCATTAAAGGGGACTAAACATTCCTGGGTCTTTTGAGGGTAAATCGGAGGCTCCTAGGTTTGGAGTTCATCCCTGTTTTAAGAAATGGGGATTTGGAGGTGGAGAGGTGGAAATGAAGAGCAGGCGCAGGAGGATATTCTTACTTGTGTCCATCTAGGAAGTTTACAAGTCATGGGGGGTCTAGACCAGTTTACAGGCTTTTGTGTGAACCTTCTTTCTCCCTGAGTAGCTTCGGGGGGCTTTCTTGGCCATTGGGCAAGGTAAAGTCTTAGGCTGATGGAATATATTACATCACCTTATATGTATTGTTTTATATTACATTGTGTCTTATATTTGATCACATAACTGCCTTAGCCTGAGAAACCCCAGCTCTATAGAATTCCAATGGCCAGGCCATCAGCAATTTTAAGTTCCTCTTTCAGTGGGAAAGTAGAAGTAGATGGCCTGTCTGAACACTTTGGCTCCCTTGTCAGGGACACTAAAGGGCTTTTCTGCTTTCAACCACTTCCACGTGGCTGGTTTCTAGAGAACACTTCTGGCATTTGGTTTTATGGTTCTCAGGTCAGGTTTCCCTTCCTCTTTTGTCAACAGAAGGCAGAAACCCTTTACAAACAGAAAAGCAAACTAGAATGGGTTAGAGATAATGGGGGAGGAGACAAATTGTGTTTTTCAGATGTTTTCAAGACTGCCACTTCTTTTTGTGGGGGTTGAAAACATAAATCAGTGTTGTGGTTATTAAGTTTGTAAGTTATTCATAGCTTGGAGATTATTTCTTAACCATTTATGCAGCTTTATACTTTACAAAGTGTTGTTTACATTGTCTCGTTGAAACCTTATAACTATCTGACAGGTACCATTGTTGTACCCATTCTGTAGATAAAAAAATAGGCTTGTAAAGGCTAAGGAGCTTACTTAAGGCTCTACAGTTGTAGAGATGAGACTTGAATCTGAATCCCAGGCTGTGTACTCGGGATTGATAACCAGAACTACTTTGTCAAGCTCAGCCAGTGAGCAGAGATCACAGTGATGAAATTTATTTGGCTTATAAGGAAAGCCTGATACTTAAAATTCAGGAAATAATTGCAAAAATATAGAAGTGGGGCAGTATCTCTTGATGATCCAAGGGAAAGGGACATAGAGTTGTGGTTAAACAGAAGCTTAATATTGAATTAACATAATGTAAGCAACCCCAAGCTGCATTATTCTCTCTCTCTCCAAAAAAAAAAAAAAACAACTATATATATATATATATATATATATATATATAATGCAAATAAAATGTTTGAGTCAGAGTTTACAACAGTCTGATTTATATATTTTTGTGGCTCACTTTGGAGGTTTTTTCTGCCCGACTTTGATGGCTATGCTGAACTACGAGGTTTCCAATGTGGGTGTTGGAGGGATCACCAGAAGAGTAAGAAACAGAATCAGGAACAATTGTTAAGAAATATAAACCTCACGGCAAAGATCATTTGGGCGGGAGAAAGACTATCTTCAGTTATTTGCAGGGCTAAGGAAGAGACTATTTCTTTTTCTTTAGAGAGTAATACTGTTTCCTCTAGGCCAATTTAGGTTAAATGCAGAGAAGCTTTTAAACAATTAGATCAGGCTGCTTTTCAAAGGAGAAAATGACTCCTACTCTGGGGAGAAGTTGGACGTGCTTCAGTGATTCTCAACCTTGCATGGAAATAATCACCTGGGAATGAGCAGTCTTGTAAAGGCCGGGTCCCAGAGAGTTCAATTCAGGTTTGTAGTGAAGGAGAGAACCGGCATCTCACACCTTTTTTTCTACAAACTTATGGTGGGATAAGGGCTTGGGATCCTTGCCACTGTGAACCACCACAGCACCTGGGAGCTTGTTAAAATGTATACATTATGTTATGCTCCTTAAATTTTAATAAGCAAATGAAACACTCGGGGATCTTGTTAAAATGCAGATTGTTTCAGTTGTTGAGAGGGGTGGGGACCTAGGTGATGTGGATGCTACTGGTCTCTAAATCACACCGAGGAGCCCGAGACTGTGCCTCGGTTTCATGCAGAGTAGTGCCCATATAGGAGAAGATGACACCAATTCCAAAGGAGAGAAGTCAACAATTTCTGACGATCCGAAGAGATTTCAGAATCCAGCAGTCCCGGTCAAGATCTACAGCAGTGGTTCTTGATCCTGGTTGTGCGTCAAAATCATCAGGGGGAGCTTCGGGAAATCCAGTGCCCCGGGCTAAACTCCAAACCAGTTATGCCAGAGTCTAAGGGCCTGGGACCCAGGCATGAGCATTTTTTTAAAGCTCCCCAGGAGATGCCAATGTGTAGTCAACTTGGACGACCACTGATTTCAGAGTCTGTGAGGAGAATACTTATCAATCCTCACCCCAGATCTGATGGATAAATCTTAACAGGGAGTTAACCTGGAAATCCACAATAGTGATTTTGCTACACATAGTCCCACTTACTTTCGGATCTGAACCCCTACTATGAAATTCAATGTAACTGTTAAGAATTGCTACACTACCAAGCTAAAGTTTCATTGCACTAATGAATAACTAATTGATGCAACTGATCAATTCTTCATGGCTTTGAGCATTATGTATAAGGTGTGGTTAACCAAGAATATTTGGGATGTGATGTTACTCTGATTTGTGTTTCTATATATATTGGATTGAAGGTTTGCCAATTTTCAAAAAATAAAGTAAGATCTGATGAGTCATAAACTGCACTGACTGTATCAAAATCTCAGATTGTTGTAGCCTCTGGGCTCTGGGAGCATCGGTCTTATTGTATGGTCCTTTAGGTGCATCAGGCACCTTTCTTAAACTTGGATTTGAGCAAAGGAGATGTGATCCATCTCTTGGTTAAAAAAATTTATAGCCCTTATCTTCATAAGGAAACTTGGACATTTGGGAGAAATCATGTGTTTTTCAGGTGGGAAGTGAGGCTCATTTCTGCTACATAATGACCTTAGTCCTTGCCAGCACTCTATTTCAAGATCCTTATTTTACCTCTTCTCTTGAAAGGAGATAGAAAATGAAGGTAACAATTTGAACAAGAATTATTTGAATTAGAAATCCAAAACAGTTTTTACCATAGTTGACTTCAAGTAGCTGACTATGCGAAGCATGTTGGATGCCAGCATCTTTATTATTTCCAAAATACAGATATTCATAAAATACCTTACAAGGGCATATCAAAAACATGGCAGTGGATACCTCCAGGGAGCAGAACAGGTTACCCAGGAGACAGGAAGAGGAAAGGAAGGACATGCTCTATTCATGATTTGTTCTTTGCAGCCTCTTAAGGTTTACACCATGTGCATATGTTGTGGAATTTTAAAAACTGTAAATAAAAACTATTTTTAGAATATTTCTGAAGCATCCAGGGAATGTACACTCGCGAAGACCAAGGTAAGAGTCATGTGAACCAGACTTAAAATGTTAGTAATAGCTTTGTCAGGGGCACTTTTGCAAAATCTGCAAAGGGAGACGGCATCCGGCTCTGCCCACCACCAACCCCAACCTCTGTGATTTTAGATTCTTTTCCTGGACTTGGCTCCCAAACAGACATAATTAATGCAAAATTGAAATGGAGAGACTTCAAACTTAGAAATTTAGAGATATGGAACATTGCAGGGATTTTCTGGCCCATGTTTTTATATCTCCCAATATAGGAATCACTTGCAGTTAATAGCTTCAGGAGGAAAAAGGTCAGAGATAAGAGTCTTTGGGTGGTTCTTGATCCCTACAGAGGAGGTACTCCAGTTCTGCACTGGCTTTGTCTGGTTTTCACTCCTCTCTTGCTGTATCCATAGCCGGAAGCCAAACTGGAGATCTGGAAGGAGGTGGAAGAGGCAAAAAGATAGCTCATTTCCAATAGTCCTATGACGATTATTTCTCATTCTCTTTAGAAGTTAGAAGAGCTGGAGTGCCTGGGTGGCTCAGATGCTTAAGCGTCTGCCTTTGGCTCAGGTCATGATCTCAGGGTCCTGGGACTGAGCCCCACAGCAGCTCTCAGCTCCAGCAGGGAATGTGTTTTCTCCCTCTTCCGCTGCCTCTCCCTCTGCTTGTTCTGTCTGTCTGTCTAACTGTCTCTCTCTCAAATGAATAAATAAAATCTTTAAAAAAGAAAGAAAGAAATTAGAAGAGTTGATTTCACACTAGGGTTTGGCTCATTTTGTTTCAAATACAGGGTCCCCACCAACAGAAGCATCCATTTTACCACTCCGCTCATCCATCCATGAAACATTTGAGCACCCACCGTGGGTCAGGCACTGTGTCTGAAGATAAGAATGCAAAGAAGATTTCCATACAGGACAGAAGCTACCATCCACAACAGGGTATTTGCTTATTGCTGACCCTCGGCCTCTAGAAGAGTGCCTGGAATGCTGTAGGTGCTCTGTTACCATATGGTGAATAAATGAAAGCATGCAGGCCCAGAGCTCAAGTTCACATGTCAGAAAGGAAACAGACCTATGGACATTATAATCCAATGTATCTAAGTGAAATGATAGAAATACAAAGGAGGTATTAAGAGAGTTAGAAAGTGAATATGAATTAAGGAAAAAGATCACAAAGCTTTTTTGGTGGAAGTGGTTTTTTTTTTTTTTTTTAAGATATTATTTATTTGACAGAGAGACAGCGAGAGAGGGGGAACACAAGCCAGGGAAGTGGGAGAGGGAGAAGCAAGCTTTCCACTGAGCAGGGAGCCCGATGTGGGTCTCGACCCCAGGACCCTGGGATCAAGACCTGAGCAAGATGCTTGACCCAGTGAGCCACCCAGGCACCCTGGAGATCTTCAAAGAAAACTGTGCCAAAGACAAAGGGCTGACAGTTGCAGTCTCATATATTTCAAAGCTCTGGGGAGTGACATAGCTTGAAAAGAGGAAGCAATTTGAGAAATAAAAGGAATGTTACTTTTTCTTTTCATTTTTCTTAACATGATCTCTAAAAAAATACATTCCTATTATTTGGTTTGTTGAAGTGCAATTACTTATGTGACTATGTCTGGCAGAAGCAAAGGGCAAAACTCATTTTTCCCCCACATGGACACAAGTGCTTCCTACATGAAGAGTTGCTGTGGGAGGTGTTTATTTTGCAATTAAATAAGAGTAAGGAGAATGTTCTGAAGTTATTGCTTAGTGTCCCTCCCCCACTCCTCCCCCAATATCTTTTCTATTATTAAAACCAAGGTTGAAAGTGGCTTTGGTAAGGTAGAATTTTGATCTTAAATAAATTAGTGAACACTTAGCAGAGATACATGTAATCATCTGCATTCCACTTTTCCTACCACACCTAGGTGTTGCAGACATTATTTTACAAGCAAGGAGTTCATATTGTTTCTACCCTGGCTGACGATCATGATGAGACATGAGGCCAGTCTTGTGACTGCTTTGCACATATCACACCTTCAGAGGACAGAACATTTGTGCCCCTTCACGGAACTCCTCCTCCTCCAATAAAGTACCCAAAGCACTTAGTGAAATTCACTTTAATCTTCACCTGGATCTCATGATGCAGGAACTGTGAGAACTTCCCTTCTGCTGATGGGCGATCCAATGAACAGATAGATTGTGACTTCCCCCACATCACAGCTAGTTAAGTGGCAGAGCCAGGACAGCTGTCCTAGAGCTGTGTGAGCCAGGCATGGTCCTAAATGACAAAGAAAGTAGACTGGATGTCTGCCCTTCTGGAGCCTCTCATGTGGATTCAACCAAAATCAGATTGCTTTCTTTTTTGGCTTTCTCCCTATTCTTTCTTTCTTTCTTTCTTTTTTTTTTTCTTTTTCTTTTTTTCCCACTTTGGAATAATTTAAGAAACACAAGAATTTCCAAAGTGATATAGGGAGCTCCTACCACCCTTTGCCTAGCTTCCCCAGGATAACATCTTTAAGAGCCATAATATTACCCAAGCCAGTAAAACATTCACACAAACTTTATTAATCAAACTATAGACCTTACTCAGTTCATACCAGTGTTACATGTGCTTTGGTTGTTTGTTTGTTTATTTGGTGTGTGTGTGGTACTATGCAATTATTACATATGTGGATTCATGAAATCACAACCATACTCAGAATACAAAATTGCTTTTTTTTTTTCAAGATTTTATTTTATTTTATTATTTGAGAGAGAGGGTGTGTGTGTGAGCAGGGTGATGGGAGAATGGGAGAAGGAGAGGGAGAGAGAGATTCTAAAGCAGACTCCACACTTAGCACAGAGTCTGTCAGGGGACTGGCTCTCACGACACTGAGATCATGACCTGAGCCAAAACCAAGAGCCAGAAGCTCAACTGACTGAGCCCCAGGCGCCTCAGGAACTGCTTTTTTTTTTTTTTTTTTTTTTTTTTTATTATTAAAGATGTTATTTATTTGACAGAGAGAGATCACAAGTAGGCACAGAGAGAGAGAGAGAGTAGAGAGAGAGAGAGGAGGAAGCATGCTCCCTGCTGAGCAGAAAGCCTGATGCTGGACTCGATCCCAGAACTCTGAGATCATGAACTGAGCCAAAGGCAGAGGCTCAACCCACTGAGCCACCCAGGTGCCCCAGGAACTGCTTTATTACCACAAAGAAGCTCCCTCCTGCTGCCTCTTTATAATGACACCTTCCCCTGACCCCTGACCACTGTTTTCTATCACCAGTTGGTCATTTAGAAGGTGTTATATAAATGGAACCATGCAGAACCATTCATCAACCTAGATGAAATGGATGCATTCCTGGAAAACATAAACTCCCAAAATTGAACAAGGAAGAAATTGACAACCTGAATAGACTGATATCTAGTAACGAGATTGAAGCAGTAATCAAAAACCTCCCAAAACACAAGAGCCCGGGACCTGACAGAGTCCCTGGGGAATTCTACCAAACTTTCAAAGAAGAAATAACACCTATTCTCCTGAAGCTGTTTCAAAAAATTGAAACAGAAGGAAAATTTCCAGACTCTCTTTATGAAGCCAACATTACCCTGATCTCCAAACCAGACAAAGACCTCACCAAAAAGGAGAATTTCAGACCAATATCACTGATGAATATGGATGCTAAGATTCTCAACAAGATCCTAGCAAATAGGATCCAACAGTACATTAAAAAGATTATCCACCATGACCAGGTGGGATTCATCCCTCTGTTACAAGGATGGTTCAACATTTGCAAATCAATCAATATGATAGAACAAATCAATAAAAGAAGAGAGAAGAACCACATAGTCCTCTCAATTGATGCAGAAAAAGCATTTGACAAAATTGAGCATCAGTTCCTGATTAAAACGCTTCAAAGTATAGAGATAGAGGGAACATTCCTGAACTTCATAAAGTCTATCTATGAAAAACCCATAGCAAATATAATCCTCAATGGGAAAAAGCTCACAGCCTTCCCATTGAGATCAGGAACAGGACAAGGATGCCCACTCTCACCACTCCTGTTTAACATTGTATTAGAAGAGAAATAAAAGGTATCCAAATTGGCAATGAAGAAGTAAAACTCTCTCTCTTCGCAGATGACATTATACTTTATATGGAAAACTCTTTTCTGGTTCCATATAAATTTTAGGATTATTTGTTCCATTTCCTTTTTTCTTTGAAAAAAATGGATGGGATTTTGATAGGGATTGCATTAAATGTGTAGATTGCTTGAGATAGCATAGACATTTTCACAATATTTGTTCTTCCAATCCATGAACATGGAACATTTTTCCATTTCTTTGTGTCTTCCTCAATTTCTTTCATGAGTACTTTATAGTTTTCTGAGTATAGATTCTTTGCCTCTTTGGTTAGGTTTATTCCTAGGTATCTTATGGTTTTGGGTGCAGTTGTATATGGAATTGACTCCTTAATTTCTATTTTTTCTGTCTTGTTGTTGGTGTAAAGAAATGCAATTGATTTCTGTGCATTGATTTTATATCCTGACACTTTACTGAATTCCTGTACAAGTTCTAGCAGTTTTGGAGTGGAGTCTTTTGGGTTTTCCATGTGAAGTATCTTATCATTTGCAAAGAGGGAGAGTTTGACTACTTCTTTGCTGATTCAGATGCCTTTAATTTCTTTTTGTTGTCTGATTGCTGAGGCTAGGACTTCTAGTACGATGTTGAATAGCAGTGGGGATAATGGACATCCCTGCTGTGTTCTTGACCTTAGTGGAAAAACTCTCAGTTTTCCCCCCCAGAATGATATTCATGGTGGGTTTTTCATAGATGGCTTTGATGATATTGAGGTATGTGCCCTCTATCCCTACACTTTGAAGAGTTTTGATCAGGAAAGGATGCTGTTCATTTTGCTTAATTAAAATTTATACCTCTTGATTAGTAATTCCCAATTTCCTCCTTACTTCCAGCCCCTGGCAACCTCTATTCCACTCTTTGATTTTATGAATCTGAGTAATTTAGTTGCTTCACATAAATGAAATCGTACAGTGTCTTTTTGTGACCAGCTTATTTCCCTTGGGCATAAACTCAAGTTTCATCCATGTTGTTACTCATAGAAGAATTTCCTTCTTTTTAAAAATCTAAGTAATATTGCATTCTATGTATATACCAAATTTTCCTGATCCATTCATCTCTCGATGGACATTTAGTCTGTTTCCATATCTTGGCTATTGTGAATAGGGCTCAATGAGCATGAAGGTGCTAGTCTCTTTGAAATCCTGATTTCAATTATTTTGGATAAATTCCCAGAGATGGGATTACTGGATCCTATAGTTGTTCTATTTTTTTATTTTTTTGAGGAATATCCATAGTGTTTTCCCTAATGGCTATGGCCAATTTATTGACCAATTATTCTTATTAATACTGTACAAAAATTCCCTTTTCTCCACATCCTCACCAAGATATTATCTTTTTCCTTTTTTAAAAATTGAGATATAATTGACATACAGTGTTATGTTAGTGCAGGTGTACAGCACAGTGATTTAATATTTGTATATATTACAAACTGATCACCACAATAAGTCTAGTTAACATTTATCTCTCTTGACTTTTTGATAATAACCTCCTAACAGGTTTGAGGTGACATCTCACTGTGGTTTTAATTTGCATTTCTCTGATGATTGGGGACACTGAGCATCTTTTTATATACCTCTTGGCCATTTGTATGCTTCTTTGGAGAAATGTCTATTTGTGTCTTTAGTCCATTTTAGGGTTATTTTTTCTACCAAGTTGTTGGAGTTCTTTATATATTTTGGAAATCAACTCTTTATTTGATAAATGGTTTGTAAATATCTTTTCCCATCCCATTTGTTGCCTTTTCACTGTTAACTGTTTCCTTTTTTGTGCAGAAGCTGTCTAGTTTGATGCAGTTCCATTTGCTTGTTAATTTTCTTGTTTGTTTTTTAAGAGATAGAGCAAGCATGAGCCAGGGAAGGGGCAAAGGGAGAGGAAGAAAGAGAATCCTAAGCAGGCTCCACACCCAGTGCAGAGCCCTAAACAGGGTTCGATTTCAGGACCCTGAGATCATGACTTGAACCCAAATTAACAGTCACTTAACCAGCTGGGCCACTTGGGTGCCCCCACTTGTCTATTTTTGCTTTGGTTATCTGTGCTTTTGGTGTGCTACCATGAAATCATTGCCAAGACCAAGTTTTCCCCTGTGTTTTCTTCTAGGAGTTGTATAGTTTCAAGTCATATATTAAGGTCTTACGCCATTTTGAATTGGCTTTCGTGAATGGTGTAAAGTAAGGGTCCAGTTTTATTCTAATTTTGGAGGAAGTCTTGACTCCCCTGCTCTAGTTATGTTAAGTCTGAAAGAGATTTGTTCAGGTGATTCCAGGTCAGTGTCGAAGAAAGAAGCTTAAGTCTGGTGACATGTTTAGAGTGATCCACAGAAAAAAAACCTCTATAGGCCAATAAATTTGAAAAAAGCCACATACTCTCCTTCTCTTCTCCCACGCTTTGAATATTGCAATCTCCATTAGTAGCATATTAGGAGGCCTAAAAGTCTTGTAATGAAGTTACCCATTTAATATTTTTTAACACAGAATTTTCCAAAGTCACATGACCACAAAAACACAAACGTATAAATGGCTTTTAGTGAATTCATTTGCTTGTTATACAAATGCCTATTGTCTCCTGGAATAGTAATTTTTACAGAGCAGAGTGATAGCTCATAGCATTGTGGCATATGGAAAGAGCAGTGATTTGGGATCAGAAGATCTGCGCCCGTTGCAGCAGTTGGTTAAGGCTGGGACAGTCTGAGCACATGTGAGCCAGCTGTGGGAATAAGGCAATAACCCGCCGGTTGAAGAGGCCCCGAGAGTTCCATGGAAGCAAGAGGCATAAAATGGTTAGGTCAAGCTCTGGTCAAAGAACAGCAAAAAAACTGATAGCCGGCAAAGCCAATTAGAAAGTGATAAAAAATGATGTGGTGCTGATAACCGAGGCAAGGCTTTGACAGAGCCCAAGATCTTACCTTCACTTCTCTTCTGGCAGAAGCCAAGGCTAGGATCCTAAGTGGGGCCCCTGGCTTGGCAGGGGCTGGGACAGACTGGGAATCTGTGCGGTTCTGAGCATAAGCTGAGATGTCAAGTCAGGCTGAAGGTCCACGTGGGAGCCTAGCCAGGAGATAAATGGAGGCATGGTTCTAGATAGGATGTGTCTCAGGGATCTAGAATTTAGAGGTCACAAGGACAATTTACACGGCCTCACAGCTTAAAACCCAGTGGTGGCTTGGAGCAGGAGTAGGGTGGGTGATCAGCCACGGTCCAGAGAGCAGGGTGTTAGTATCCAGAAGGCTAGCAGCATATGACAGGTCAGCAGCCCTGCAAAGACGGAAAATGGGGGCAAAATCTGCCGTAGTGGTAGTCTGAGAGTGGGGGCATTAAAGAAGATTCTAGGCTCCAAGTACCCCCCAAAGAGCCCTTCTTCTCTAAGACTAGATCTATCCCTGGGGGACACAACTGAATTTAAAGATGCTGGTGAAGGATGGGTGAACAGACGCCCAGCAAGGCAACACAGCACACTGAAAAACCACGGACCACAATTGAGGAAACGAGGCGCGTGAGCCCCTGACTCAAATGGGGGCCAAATGAGTGGAAGTGAAGTCATGTCTGTATGCAGGGGGCCTGGCATTGCCCTGAAACATGGTTCTAAATCTCAGAAAGGAGGAAAGCAGATCTCAGCGTGGTCCAACTCTCCCCTCCACCGTTCCAACTGGTCAGTGTCTCACCTGTCTGAAGTTTGGTTCACTTTATTTTAGAAGAAAATGATTATACATGTAGTAACCTCAGGTATCTGAAGCCCAAGGACAGGGGGTTATGTAAATGAAGGAACATTAGAGGTCACTTAATCACAGTTCTCACTCCAGAACTCCCTGCCGCATACTTCACTGCCATTCAAATTCATGACCTCGGAAACTAACAAACATCCCTCCAGCCCCTTGCACTCTGAAACCACTCAAGGGCAGCCACTCAAGTACAAAGTACCAAGCAAATTGGGGCAGTGACGATAGCCAGAATAGGTAATTTCGTGGCAATGATTATCCATGCGCCACAATTCAGCTGCCAAATGGCAATTCTAGCTTTCATTCTAGCTCTACGACTCTTGTTTAAAGTTTCAGCTCTGTGAGTAAATAGCTCTTGCGCTATGAGGCGAGTATTTCCAAATATACTTCCACAGGTGCAACTGCCAATACAGTGAACCTAATGATAAGCGCAGTAAAAACAATTGGTCTGCATTACCACCCTTTCATATTAATTAGCAGTTGTTTTGTTGCACAAGTGAAACAAATATATGAAAATAATAAGGTCTGGTCTGTTTTCTGTTTGAAAACATTTTTAGAGGGAACAAGTGTTTGCAAACTAAATAAATGTGCCTGCTTAAATACTATGCCTAGTTGGGCACCTGGGTTCTATATCAAGGAAGCATTTTTGGGAGACACATCAGTCTTTAGCAAATTGTCCAAGAGATATGCTAGTCCCAGGAGGCCATGTTCTCACAGGAGGTGTTGCAGAAGGTGAAAAGTGCCATGGTGAATCCAGGAGCTTAGGGAGGGCATTATGGCTGTGTCTCCATCCTACTAGGACTCCTCTCTCTCTCCAGCCCAACTCCAACCAGCTCCCATCTGGATCCAGTCAATACTGTCCTCCACGGACCGGACAGTGCATAATTCTACATTTTCAACACTCATTCTTCTCCCCTCTTTGTTTATCCCAATGTATTCTTCCAGCCCAATGATATATTTTGCAGCCCCCTATATAGCCCCCAAATTTCCTTCATTGACCCTTGTCAGGGCTGCTTCTTCTGCCTCAAATGTCCTACCTGCACCTTCAACTGCCTCTAACCTCCTCCTTTGTGGGCAAATTCATCCTTCGCCAGCAATACTCAGCTGCATTCCCAGCTTCCTGCTACCTCTCAGACTCCAGTGGTCCGCCAACTGTTCCCATCTTATTTTTGTCGGTTGCTTGGCAGGAGCTATGCCCAGTAAATTCCATTTGATAGAATTAATAAGAGGAAGCTTAGGAGTCATTACAAGGTTAGGAGGAAGACCGAACATTAAGAAGGAATAGAGATGGGTAGACCAGATATCATATGGAGCACCAGAACATACAATGTTAAATTCAGTGAGAAGAAAATGTGGCTCTTGCTACAGGTGTTTCTAATTCAATTGCAGTTGGTGAGGCAAAGCCAAGTGAGACCATTAAAGCTACAAATTACAGAGCAGCCTATATAACAATGATGGAATAAATGCATGGCAGAGAAACCATTAAAATTGTGTAGAATTGGTCACTTTCTGCCCATCCTGGCAACTGGGTGTCTTGCTTTCCTTTTTTGCCATCCCCATCCCTTGTTTTAGGAAAAGCAAACTTTATGTAAAAAGTATGTGTCCCAGGTGCCTGGGTGGCTCAGTAGGTTAAGCCTCTGCCTTTGGCTTAGATCATGATCCTGGGGTCCTGGGATTGAGTCTCTCTACTCAGTGGGGAGTCTGCTTCTGCCTGCTGCTCCACCAGCTTGTGCTCTCTCCCTCTCTCTGGCAAATAAAAAGTAAAATCTTAAAAAGTATGTGTCCCTTCTCCCTTCCCTTTCTCTTAAAAATATTCTCATCATGAAATGACATGGTGTTTGGGATTTCTTTCAAAATAATTTGGGTTTGGGCAGGGAGAGAGTGACAATACATGAAACATGCCTGGCCAAGAGCTGATTATTCTTGAAGCCAGGTGACAGGTACACTGGGGCTTATTAAACTTTTCTAGTTCTGTGTAAATTATTCATAACAAAAAATACAAAGTAAATTCTCATCAGGAACCATGGATTCTGCTCCAGTTAAATAATTCAGCAGGTTACATTAAATACTAATTGGATGTTTATAGCTGTCTTCAACAAAATTTCATGTACATGTGAAATGTGTCAGATATGTGATGAGGTACAAGATACTTACCACGATGAATGCAAATGTCCCTATGTTTCTTGCTTCCTCCTCAACCTGAATCCTGGTTTTTCCAGACCCTCGGTTCAGGGATGGAACCCCCCAACCCCCGGCATATACCTGATGCCTAGATTGCCTTAGACTAAATATGACTACTCTAGACTTCAGATAAAATTTTTCCCCAAAGCTAAATCATTTTTGGTTCTGGGGCCTTTGAAATTCCGGTTATAAGATGTGCTGGAATGGCAAAGGACAAAGAGAAGGAAGGAGACATAGCTGTTATCTGACCAACGCTCCTTCTTCTTTCAAGAGACTGTTCGCTGAAGAGGTAGAGGAGGCTATGGACAGTAACAGCCAAGGGTTTAGTGACCGCTCAATGAATTCTAATGCACAGCCCTTTATAGCATTTATATTTAGCTCTTAGAACATCCAGTGGGGTAGACACAATGCTCCCCATTTTACAAGTGAGGAGCTGAGACTGGTAGAAGGAAAGGACTTGCCTCAGGTCACACAGCTAGTGGGCAGCAGAAGAGGGATCTGCACCGGGGCTGCTGGGTAACTTTGTGCAGGTCCTGCTGATGGGTACACAGGTGCAGTGCAGCTTAGCAGCTTAGTTTAGAAGCTTAGCTTAGAAGCCCTTGTGAACCCAGGTACAGTTGACTTGGCATTCGGAGTTTTGAGTCTTGATTCTCCCCAGGAGTTAGCATGAACTTTCTACAGAGCTTTGATGTTGCCTGGAGTACCCTGGATTTTGCAAGGATATTTTGAGAAGGGAGAGGTCAATGTGGACTGATAAAGAAATATTCCTAGAGGAAGGAAGTCTAAGCCACACATGCATGGACAGACAGATCATTTCTAGACAGGGGGAGAAGACCGAATTTCCTCAGGTAAGAGAAGAGGGAATGAGGCAAGAGAGAAATGCACACAGAAAGCATGAGGAGGAGTAAAGGGCGGTTCTGACCAAAGTGGGCATGCAAGAGAGGGGGTGCCAAGGGTGGGGAGGAAGAGCTGGACTGGGGGCAGAGCAATTTGGACTTGAAGCAGAAGACAGGAGCCAAGGGAGTGCTCTGATCCGGGGAGGGGTGAGATGAAAGCATTTTCAGGAGGATTAAGCTGGCTGAGGACAAGATGACTTGGTCTTGGGCAAGTTCAGACCGAGGGTTGACAAGAAGTCCCGAAGGAACTACCTTATTCTGAGGTTTAGCCCAGCTTTGGCCTCGCAGCTGTGGTGATGGCAGTCTTCATAAGAAGGCTGGAATGACCAGGGGACCTTCCTGTGTGTCTCTGGGTCTCGTCCTTCCACCACCTAGCCTCTCACCTGACATTTCTAGCTGAAGCAGACCAGAGGACTCAGGAGGCTGGGGTTTTCAGAGGCAACTCCCTGAATTTGCCTTCTCTGACTTTTCTCCCCTGCAGAGAGGAGAAAACACATTGCTCAACTGGACCAGGGCCCTTTGCAGTCATGTGGCCACAGCTGACCTGGCCTCCTCTTTGGCTCAGTGAATATCCCGGTCTCCTCTTGTATGGCCCTTTCTCCCACCTGTTCATTCACTGTACTTATTTCAGCCATCTCTAACCCTCAAGGGGCTCTGAGGAGAAATCGTGCTGCCAGCTCCAGCAGCAAGGTTTAGAAAGACACTGTGTCCTGCCAAGCCTAGGATGGGGACATAATGAGAGGTGAGTCTCATTACACCCACTCTCCTTCACTGGCTTATGGGTTTATGGGTGACAGAGAAGGCTCCCGGCAGGCATTTGTGCCCCACCCCAAGGCAGGTCTGGAGTGGGTCTGAGTTATAGCTCTTGCTCAGCCCTAGCCTGATCCAAGCTCCGTACCATCTCCAGGTCCCGCTTCTCCATTGGTGCTACGGGGGGTGGGCGTTGGGGTAGGGGGCTTCAGGATCCCCAGCCTTCAGGATTCCCTGAGCACCTTCCCATTCTCAGCGTGTTAGCTGGGTAGAATCCTGGCTCCATCCGGGGCTGTGGCTGCCCAGTGTGGGTACACAAAAGTGACCACCATGTAGAAACCCCTCCTACAAGCAACAGTCACATACTTGCTCACACTGGCTGACACACACACATGTTTTGCTTCCTGTGAACTCTGACTCCTCTCTCTCCAGGAAGGATGAATGAGAATAATACTTTCCTCAAGAAGCTTCAGTGAACAAATTACCTGGCCCTTGTCATGAATCCTTCTGCCTGTGTTAAATAAACCCCTTGGCCGAGACAAAGCTAAGGGAAATTCTATGTTGAATTTGCCTGTGTGATCCCTAAGTCACACCCCTGCCAGGTCTCTCTGCTCCGTTCCCTTGAATTTCCAGACTCTTCTCTGTTGTTCTTAGCCCACAGCCCCAACAATCAACAAGAGATGCACATCCAGAGTGCTGTCTTAGAGGTGCGCAAGCCAGGATTTTGGGTGGAAGGAAGATTTCAGTCTGGTTAAGGAGATGGGTACCAAACTTCACCCCTACATAGTGGTTTCTGTGGTAAATTCCCAGGAAGAAGAGAGGCCACAAGAGTCCTCCTTCTAGATGAGGAGCAGACAGGCCCAGGGAAAATCTCCAGAGAATGCACCTGTAATGGAGATGTGAAGGATTGGGAGGACTTGGTAAGTGGAGTAGTCACAGGGAGATTTCCCAGAAGAAAAGGAGGCAGGGCACATGTCAGAAACAGGAGGCCTGTGACAAGGCTGACTTGTCGGTTTGAGGCAATTTCATGGGTAGAGGGAGATGACGTTGGAGAGATGTTGGAGAGAGAGGAAGCATCTGTCAAGGACACGGGGCATGAATCCACTAAACAGCCCGCCTCTGGAAAGGTGTCTGTGTTTTTCTTTACTAAGGTTCTCATAAGACAGTTGATTGCAGTGACTTGATTATCTGCACTGCTAAGGAATCCTAAGATAGCTTTGAGGCAATGAACATTGACAACAGGTCAGTTTGTTTTTTTCAGCCAATGTCTTGCCTCAAAGTACGGTTGACCTTTCTTCGTCCGTTCCAGTCATTACAATTGTTTAAAGTGATGCCTCACAGATTTTGAACATGGGTTTCCTGTGGGCAGGACAAATTGCTAGCAATATTAGGTGTGTGTGTGTGTGTGTGTGAGAGAGAGAGAGAGACAGAGAGAGAGAGATGACAGAGAGATACAGAGACAGAGACTGACAGATAACACATTGAGGTTGAGAAGGGAAGAAAGAAAAGAAAAAATTGTAGTGTCTTACTGCTGATGATTTGTAGATTTCAGTGCTTAATAAATGCTGCTGTGTTGAACTCAAAAACACAACAGAATTAAAGAGCTGTGCTAGGACCACCATATTCCTTTCCTTATTTGGTGGACTCTTCACCAACCCAGTCAGCACCATGCAATCATGCCCATCGCCACAGAAATGCTGGCAATAGGAGGGAGCATCTTGGAAGCTGATGTCTTTGGAGATAATTTTGCTCTTTCTTGTCCTTAGGTTCTGTAGTTCTTTCTAGTCCTGGATTTATTAACTTTGCTTCACACCAAGGTTATCAGCAGTACCCATAACCCTGGGCCAGGCACTTTCTAAATGGAGGGACCCCTGAGAGTATGATTGGCTCCACATTAAACTGTCACCACTTTGAAGTCACATAGGGGTCTCCTGAGTTCCGCCCAACACAGCCATGGTCAGTAATGAATGGAAGGTGACATATGCCATCTTTCCCTAAAGGCTGGGCTCTTATTCCTGTTAAACAAGCAACAAATAAATCAAATAAATACTAATTGAATGTCTATTGTGCCACTCAGTATTTGGAGGCAGCCTATCGTCCTTTGATACAGCAGGACATTTAATTCTGACTTGAGCTTGTACCTGCTCTTGCTCCAGAATCACTTGATTTCTCTTAACTAAATTTGTTTCTTCCTCTAGAAATTGAAGACTGTAACTCTGACCTTAGTATTCATGGAACAGTAGAGAAATGGGATAGTTATGAATCGGTGTAAGAAATTCTTTCAGTCACTGAGTTCTCAAGTTATTTTGGACCACATGGATATTTTTCTCTCATTCTAAAGGTATGAAACATTTCACACCAAGAGAAAAGAATAGAGAGTAACATTGCAATAACTTGGATATCCACCGTCTAGTTTTGCTAGATATTATTGTTTTTCTGTAGTTGCTTCGGAACTTTGTTTTTCAAAGAAATTGAGCTTTGTACTTAATCCCAATTCTACGACGTGACTTAGGAATGAGTTGGTTATCTTGTGATACTAAATGCAGTAAAAGGTTGGGCTTTGAGAGGGAGGGAGGTGACTACAAGTTCCATATTCTGTTGCAGAAGAATTATAAAATATGGTTAACAGAAATTCTAAAATATTTTTAACAGAGTCTATCAATTGTATTCATCAAACAGAGTTTAAGTGGATCTTAATTTCCCTTACCGCTAAAATTTTTGGAAGATTTTGCAAGTCTTTCCATCTACAGGATAACAAATTCATCTCTCATTCTAACTGTTGTCCTTGCCTTCCACAAACTAGCATATCCAAATGATCATCAGGCACTTAGAATTTAATAATATGACTTATTCTTTTGGTATCAGTCCTTAGAAAGGCAAAAGGTCAATGTCGCTTTTCTATTTTGGCTTGGTTTAACAATTTCCTAGGTTGTTATTTGAAAAGAGAGATATGTGTGAATATTAACTCAACCTCATTAATGAATGGCTACTGAGCTAAAAAGGTGAGTGGGCTGTTTCACTTGAATCAGAAAGTTGTTTCGTAGCGTATTCATTCATAAGGCAAACCAAGCTGGTAATGATTTATAGCATTTGGAACATGCAAAACATGTGAATAATAGTGGACATATTTTGAAAGATTAAAGATAACCCTAGCAAATACTAGGATTTTCCATTCTCATTATAGATACTATTAGAAATCATTGTGTCCAAGGACAAAAATCATGTCATACATAGCATGTGCTTACATCAATGCAAGAGAGAGAACAGTCAATTGAGTTCAATTTAGATGACAACAGTGCCCAATGCACTCAGTTGGAAACCATGAGAAGTTCAAAGATGACTAACATACAGCTATCTCGCCACCAGGTGATGTAGTCAGGAAAACAGGTGTGTGCAACTCAACAGACCACAAGTTAGTAAGTAGCAAGTGCTATAACAGATGTACAAGGTAAATTCCATGTAATCAGTGAACACACTTTGCTAATGCAGCAACAATTTATGTGGCAAGTATCGAGTAATCCATTTGAAATGCCAGGAGTGCAGGCAAGCTCAAGATGTGATAGTCTTTGATTTGGTCTTGAAATAGCCAGCATTTCAGTGGGAAGAGAATTGGGAATAACAGTATAGGCGAAATAGGGAAAGAGGCAGGACAATAGGAAACTGGTACAGAATGAACAAATGGCATAAAGATGGAGTGAGTTTTGAATTTCCATAAAGATTTGTCTAGAAGTCTAGTCTTGAGTGCCTTAACTTCCATATATTTCTCTCTCCACTGTGATCTAGCCTTGCCTATATCACTTGTTCAAATGGCTCCTGGACAGGCTATTAATGATTTTTCCACTCTAAAACTAATGAACACTCTAGCCCTCATCTTATTTGACTTTTGGGCAACACTGTCATCCACTTGCCTTCTCACTCATCCCTTGGCTTCTGCAACACCTTGTTTTTCCTCATTTTACTCTGATCTCTATTCTCATGTCCCTTTTCTCTGGCCATCCTTTATTGCCCCAAGTCTTTTTTGCATACTTTTTCTCCTGTATTAATATCAACTGTTCCCCTTACCATATTTGAATAATTCTTATTTGGCTTCAGATCTCTGCTCAGTTATTACTTCCCTTAGGAAACCTTCCCTACCTCCCTATTCTCCAAATCTTGCCCCTGTGCAGTTAGGAACCTTTAGGTGATTGCTCATGGTACCTATTTGTCCTAGCTTAGTACTTACCAGGCATTATTTCACTGATTGTATCATTTAAATGTAAACACAGAAGTCATGTCCTCCATTATATTTCTAACACTTGGTACAGTGTTGGACTGCTACCAAATGTTTAATAAATATTTCTTGAATGAATAAATGGTTTTATTCAGGGGCCATCCAGAAATTTGGGCTGTTTAAGAGAAGGTTATGTAAGAATAGGTGAAGGGGAAAATAGGTCAGGAGAGAATCTTGGACTTAACTAAAATGTTTTAACTCCATTTTATAGGCAAAATACTTGGAGGAGCCCTCAGCCTGAAAATGACATGGTCTAGCATTAACCTAGTAGTCTGTTTTGTTGGCTGGTGTAGCCCATGAAGTGAAGCATATGGGACAGTCTGTTTGGACAACTGTAAAAACAGAATAGTGATTTATTGAAAGGGCATGGTGACCAAATGTACATTGGGACAATGAAAGAGAGAAGGGCATTGGAAGTAACTCTGATCATTCTCATCTACCTTTCACTGAGAGAAGGCATGCAGAGGGAGAGCCAGAAGAAGGATGAATGAGCTCATTTTTGAGATAATTTGCTGGACCAGGTAGGATACTATGGGGATAGCGTAGAGACGTTTGGAAATTCCAGCCTGTAGTTCTGAGAAGTTTTGGGCAAGAGACGTGGATTAGAGAGACATTTGAAAAGAGGTAATAGTTGAAGTTGTGAAGTTCACCAGAGAGAGAAGACAAAAGGAAAAGAGTAAAGGGCTGCACATGGGACCTTGAAGAAATCCTACCTTTTTGGTGGAGGGACACAAAGATAGCAGAGAATGAAGGAAGAGTTTTTTGAAAAGGAGAAGGTAGTCACATTCAGATATTGTTGAGATCAGAATCTTCAGAATGTGGAAAAATAATTTGAAAGTTGGTCGATAGCAGAGCAATGATGGAGAGAAGGTGATAATCTGATATGGGTTTCAAGAGAGGAGAGACAGTTAAGTTTAGAAAGTGAAAAGCAACACAAAGATGATCAGGGGAGTAGAAGGCTATGAGAATGTGCCCCCTTCATGACTTTGAGGTAAAGGAGAAATGGAAGAAGAAAGTAAACTCTATTCAAGAGGGTGAAAAGCCAGGCTAAAGAGAGAGTTAGGTTTTCAGGAATGGAATTAAGTGGAAGAAGGAGGAAAAGATGAAAGTGTTCAGGGCAAAGGTCCACAAAGTGTAAAGGAATTTATTGACAATGGAATGAGAGTTCCTAAGGTTAGAGTAGCAAGGTTTAACCAGTCAATAAATTTCCACTGGGTCAAGTCAACCTGACATCATAGTGCATCTCATTAGCTATTTGCCCAGGTATGTAAATAATGGGTCTGTCAACTTTTATCATAGTTAATTACATGCTTCATCAAGATAATATTTAGTCATCAACATTCCACCTTCCTGATTCTAGTTTTTCTGGAGAACCATCCTCCTATTACTTTCTTTAAGTGGACTTATTGTTTTCTTATCCTTATTCTAAACAGTAATATCCCTGAAATTACTGGTTCATACTTACATTTTTATACACTACAAATGAAGTTCATAACTTAAAATACGAACTGTTTATAGAGGTAGAGCATGGGAACTGGCACCCAACAACTTGCGGCAAATCTTATCTCCATCATTTACTAGCTGAATGACCTTGGGTACCTCATTTAACCTTTCTGTGCCTCAGTTTTCTCTTACACAAGGTGAGAATGCTGCGTGCTCCAGCCCACTATGATCTTCTCTCAAACACCTTTTTAGTAGCTCTTTCTATATTGTTCTCTGTACAACTTATTTGTCCCTTGTTAAAGAACAAAAATTCAATGGAGTAAACTTAAAGATCTAATTGGCTTTATTAAGTGATTCGTGAATCAGGCAGCAAGAAGAGGAAGCTCCTAGGAGTTGTACAGAATGGAAGGTTTTTATAGGTAGGAGTGTAGAGCAAAGAAGCTATTAGCAAAATAAATAATAAAATAAAATAAAATAAAATAAAATAAAATAAAATAAAATAAAATAAAATAAAATAAAATAAAATAAAATAAAATGATGTTCTATGCAAAGTCACCTTGGAAAGGCAGGGGGTCTTATTAGGTAGATTACCTCATCTTTCTTTCTTTGGGAGGGCTTCTTTCTTTGGGAGAGACATATGACTAATGGAGCTGATCAGAAAATTCCTGACTGACCCCTTAAGATTACATTCCTCTGAGAGGCTGAAACTGACATCAGGTTAGCCATTTGGGGCCCACAGCTTGCTTTCTTTCTTTTTTTTTTAAAGATTATATTTATTTATTTGACAGACAGAGATCACAAGTACTCAGAGAGGGAGAGAGGAGGAAACAGCCTCCCCGCTGAGCAGAGATCCCAATGTGGGGCTTAATCCCAGGACCTCGAGATCATGACCTGAGCCAAAGGCAGAGGCTTTAACCCACTGAGTCACCCAGGTGTCCCTGGTGGCTTTCTTTTAAACACTGCTGTCATATACTTTTTTCCCCCCAAGAAAATTGCTGAGTGCTTATGATGTGTGTCACTGGGGGGTACCTTCTCCGCATGCGCAGAAAGTTTTTGTGCCCTGAGCAAGTCTTCTTGCTTGAAGAAGCCGCAGACTTCAAAAGCAGTGCCTTGTGGTCTTTCAGCTCTTCAATCTTTGTTGAATTAAATTTGGGAAACCAAAAAGAGCCCCATTTCCAGTTCAAGCTCAAGGCATATACTGGCTTTTACACAAAGAGGGCTGAAACTCTTCTGGAATCTGTGGGCTGCCTGGTTAGATAAAATCTTCTGAGATAGAATTAAAAGGGAAGTTTCCAAGGGGACTTCAAAGTTTTTACTATAAGCAGCTGAGGAGCCTGTAACTGAGTCTGAACTTTGCTTTGACTCCTGGCCTTCAGGGCTGCCTTTGAATAAACACCAGCCACTTCTCTGACTTATCTCTGAAATACAAAGAACCTGTTTGTACTTCAGGGTCCTCACTGCCTGAATTCTAGAAAGGAGAAAGTGAAAGAGATGAACATGTCTTACAGCACTCAGGACCTGGATTTCAACATATAATGGATTTATTTATTTATTTCAAATTCTGTGTATCAGTACTGTTCACCGTAAATCCAAATCAATACTAATCAACAATACTTAATTATGAACTGGATTTAAGCTAAGTTCTAACTAAGCATTACTCGACATCGATAACAAACTGTCATTTCATACATGTCATCACATTTAATGATACTAATCTTCACAACAAACTAGTAAGATAGGTATTATTAATCCTGTTCTAGAAATAAAGAAACCAAGACTCAAGGTCACTTAGCTAGTATCTTGTTCTGCTTGTAACCTGAAGAAAATACTTTAAAAAAAAATACCATTTTCCGGGTGCCTGGGTGGCTCAGTAGGTTAAAGCCTCTGCCTTCAGCTCACAACATGATCCCAGGGTCCTGGGATCGAGCCCCATATCGGACTCTCTGCTCAGCGGGGAGCCTGCTTCCCTTCCTCTCTCTCTGCCTGCCTCTCTGCCTACTTATGATCTCTGTCTGTCAAATAAATAGTTAAAAATGTTTTTTAAAAAACCCATTTTCATACAGTGAAACTCAGGTATCGTGAACAACTGCAGAAACATGTACCAAGTCATATTTTTATAGCCGTAAATTAAGGGTAGTGAGATGAACTGTCGCCTTCTTGAGCCCACAGGCTATTTCTTGCTTTGCTTTTTATCCCTAGATTCCAGTGTGAAGAGAAGTTTTAATAAATGCCTGTGGAATGATGTGGGTAAATACTAATGATTTCCTTGGGCCTTGAGTAAATGTACACATTTGCAGGGAAAAATAGAATTCCAGAATTGAAAGGGATCTTAGAGCCATCTGTACCAGTGATTCTCAAGCTTTAACATGTAGCTTTAGAATCCTCTGGAGAGTTTGTTAAAACACAGTTTGCCATGCCCCAGCCCCCCAGAGTTTCTGGTTCACTAGGTTTGGGATGGGACTGAAAATGTGTATTTCTAACAAGTTCCCAGATGAGGCTGATGCTGCTGGTTCAGGGACCACACTCTGAGAATCACTCAATCTGCTACAACAGTAACATTCATCAACAGTAACATTCATCTAAGTGCATTAATTACATTGTGTCATTTAATCCTTACAATAAATCTAAGGGTGGTGATGTTATTAGGATTTCCATTTTATTTATAAGAAAAACGAGACAGAGAGGTTGTCTTTTGTCCAACTTCACTCTTCCACCCAGTGGTGGAAACAGGGTTCGGAACTCAGGGGGTCTGATGCTAGGTCTGGCACCATCAATCACGTGATGGTATAGGACCTCCCAGGGTGAACTTCTCCTTGCATCCAGGTGCTTAGCTCAGAGTCATGCAATGAATTGAAAGGCAAACGTGAAGGAGGAAACAGGCTTTCTAAACCAGGATCTTGTAGGCTACCTTCTATGTCTGACACAGAGCACGAGGAGGAAGCAAGGACTCTACTCCCTCTTCCAATTTGGATTCCCGAGGTGGTCACCTTCTGATCCATGTGAGTGACACAGATGCCTTTACGGTGTTCTGATATTCTAAAGGTTCCCCCCACTTACCCACTATTTCATCTGACTGAAGGAGGTGATGATTGCTGTGTAGGAGAGAGTAGGGGGCAATGGATGCATCATGAGGACGGAGGCAACCCTTTTCCTCCAGAAAGGAAAGGGGTTAATCAAATTGGAGAAAGGCTAGAGTGGGTGGAAGGAAATGTCTTCATGTGTCTTGGCAAGTCCTTAGTTATATCTCAACCAACACTTAGAAAATCCAGCTCTTAGGGATTTCAGGTCACTGTACTTTGACCTCCAAGTCTCCCTGGGATGCTGGGAAGGAAAATTAAGAATGTTTGGTTAGTGGAAGATTGGGCCCGGGAGGGCTCATAAATCTTAAAATCAGTTCCCCAGAGGCTCTATCTATCCTTAGCTGTGCTCTACGCATTGCCCCAAAGTGTGCCCTCTTCTGGGGCAGCTGTTGGACAAATATTTACAAAGAGAAGCCGCACACTTCACTGGACAGAGCGCTGGCCTTGGCCAAATGCCTCCTTGCCACTGACACCTTCATGAATCTGAGGAGGAGGGTTATCTTTCAGAGCTAGCTTCCTGGGTAATAAAAGGGTGTGTCATAAATAGAGTAATGACCTCCCCCAAATGTCCATATCATAATCCCTGGAAGCTGTGAATATGCTACACTAAATGGTA
The DNA here is from genome assembly GCF_022355385.1 of Mustela nigripes. NCBI lineage: Eukaryota > Metazoa > Chordata > Mammalia > Carnivora > Mustelidae > Mustela > Mustela nigripes. Next base: position 56,715,207 of record NC_081561.1, read on the forward strand.
AGAGGTGATTTTCAGGTGTGATTTAGGGTCTTGAGATGGGTAGATTATCCCATGTTAACTAGGTGAACCCATTGTGATTACAAGGGTCTTTATAGGTGAAAGAGGGACAGAGGAGTTTGCACTGGAAGAGATGAGACCACAGTCGCTGAGGCTGGAGTGATAGGGTTGCTGGCTTTGAAGCTGGAGGGGACCACTAGCCTGGAAACCCAGGTAGCCAAGGGATGCAAACTGGAAAAGTCAAGGAACTGATTCTCTCCCCTGAGTCTCCAGAAGATGCACAGCCCTGCTGATGCCTTTATTTAGTCCCTTGGGAACCATTTAAGAATTCTGATGTACAGATACTGGAAGATTATATATATTTGTGTTTTAACCTGCTAAGTCTGTGATAGGAGCAATGAAACTAATGTAGGAGGTGAATGATGCTTTCCTTGTCTGCTTCTTAGGGTTGCTGTGAGAGTCAAATGAAATCATTTAAGTGATATCACTTTATTAAATATGGTAACCCACCATCCAAATACAGGTTACCCTGCTACCCAATAACTGGAATGTTCCTATGAAATCTTTCCTAATATGAATGGCATAAAGGGAGGAAACAATCACCATTAATTTATATGCAAAATTTTTTGAGGGTTCCCAGATGCCCCAGATAATCTCTCTTAGACCTTTCTGATACTTAGGGACACATCTTGCTAATGCATGGAAAGGGTAAATGGAAATAAAGCACAGATGCTCCCAGACACAGTTCAAAGTTCTGTCAGCTTGGTGCTGGGATGTTGAGTGTAGTTCCTGGGGAAGGAGCTTGGCGGGACCACTCTTCCTGCCCGGGGTTCGCTGTCTTCATAACAGCATGTTGAAAAAAAACAAATGCTGAATGCTATTTTTGCACTTCTCCTTTTTTAGTAAATACAAAAATCCTCTTTGGATTTCTTTCAGGTAACAAAAACAAGGACTAATATAGGTCTTGTGTAAAAGCCAAGTGTCCTAATGCAAACTTTTGCAAACTGGGGGATACCTATAGAAGGCCCTGTCATTCTCAGCATTAGAGTGATTAATTGAGACCGGAACCACGGAACCACGGATGGATAAGCAGAGTGGTGTGTTGGTAAAAATTTAATAACCAGCTCTTGGGACAAAGATTAGGTACTGATTTGTAGCATTTACCTATTACCTCCGTATAAATATTCCCATGATGGCTGAGTTCAATCTACAACATGAAGTCATGGAGCCAAGAGTTGGGGGAAGATGGACAGATCAGCTCTTACACGACTACAGAAGCTCAGATTCTGTCCCCACCACAAAGAAGAATGCATGGAAAATGCTCATTTCTGGGGCGGGGGTTGGTCTCAAGGTAATCCTCACCTAGGAAGGTCAGCACATTACAGTGAGCTAGTGATACCATCAGGGAAATAACCTGCTTCCAGAATCTGCACTGGGTTGAAGTTTGTAATTTTCTGCATGGGAGGAAGATCAAGAGAGAATGTGGTCAAATTTCTAATTATAAGATAAATAAATCCTGGGATGCAATGTACAACATTGTGACTGTAGTTAACAATACTGTATTGTATGTTGAAACTTGCTAACAGAGTAGATCTTAAGAGTTCTCATCATAAGAAAAAAATTTTTAACTATGTGAGGTGTGGGATGTTAACTAAACTGGAGATGATCATTTTGCATTATATAGATTTATTAAAAATTTATCAAATCATTATATTGTATGCCTTGGACCAATATTAATACAATATTATAGGTCAATTACATCTCAGTAAATTAGAGGAAAAGAGTCAATAGAATCCTTACATAGCCTCAGGAAGAATTCAAGTTTGGTTGAGGAAGTTCTTAAATATAAGGTCTGTCTCTAATAGGTCAGATTCCCACAGAGAAAACAAATTTGGGGATCTGCGAGATAGGTCCTCTTGAATTGTGGCTCCTTGTTTGGGGTTTTAGGGAGATTCCATCCAGCAAATATAAATTGGACACACACTGTGCTCCTGTACTGTGCTCATGAAAAGGTGTAACAATAATTAGACATGGTCCCTGTCTTCAAGGAGCTCACAGTCTATAGTAAAGTCATCATTCAGGTCTCATACTTATGTCATCATCACACATAGATGTCATCACTTGGGTCTCATATTTATGACATCATCATACTTAGATGTCATCACTGGAGTCTCATACTTAAATTTTTTGCATAATCATGGGTTACTGAAACTTAAATTTTCTAGTTGAAAAATTTAAATATTAAGTACAGAACTGGAATTTGGCTGGATATAAAAGTAACCCAACTTTAGTGGCTTAACCCAACAGGAAATAGTTTTACATGTAATAAAGAGATGACAATCAGAAAGTTCAAGACAAGGACAGCTGCTCAATGAAACAGCCTTTTTCTCCTTCCTTCCTCTCCCATGCATAGTAGCTTTATGGTCCAAGATATCTATACTTCCTCTAGTCATTTCACAGGGCTTCCAGAGATGGGGTGATCCAAGAGAAGTGAACAGAAAAGACATCTGCCAACCATCTGACCCTTTTTATCAGGAAGACAATAGTTTCACTTAAATTCTTATTCAGTAGACTTTTGTTTACATCCTATTGGCCCAAACTGGGTCATATACCACCTATAGCTGCGAGAGATCTGGGAGATGAATATTTTTTTAACTACAAATATTGCTACCTGAACAAAACTTGGGTTCTGTGAATAAAGGAAAAGGATGAGATAGTCGAAGCAAGTGGAAAAATCCATCACCTGGATCAGTCTCATTTAAGAAACATCCGTATAATCACGTACTTCTGGGCCAGTTTGGCTAACACGTGTTAAAACACAAATATTGAGATTAAAATACAAAAATTTGTTAAAATACAAAATATTGAGATTAAAACATTAAATGAATAGCTAGGAAGAATTTAATAGCAAACATAGGAAACTGGACTGCAACTACCAGGGGTTTTCTGGATTGCTTTGCGGGGATTGTAGAATTTGCTGAGTTCTTTCCCGGGCCACAGGGTTAGCCCAGGCTTCAGATGAGAGATGATTTGCAAGGGCATGTGGCAGGAACTGGCTCTAAGATGTAGGATCAGAAAGCAGGAATTAAAAAGAAGGTTTTTTTTTTTAAAGTGAGGTATAATTATATACACTAAATTGCATAGATCTTAAATGTACTATTTGATGAGTTTTAACAAATGTATGCCCTCTGAAACCAATACCTCAAATGAGACCTGACTATTTTCACCACCCCAGAAAATTACCTCATGCAATTTCTAGTCAACCTTTTCTCCACCCAGGTATAATAATATTCTGATTTGTGTCCCCATAAATTAGTTTTGCTAAACATGGGTCTTTGAGCCACATTCAGGGTGGTCAGGGTAAAAGAAATTATTTTTTTTAGAGAGAGAGAGAGAGCAGGGGGTGGGCAGATGGAGAAAGAGGATCTTTAAGCAGACCGGGTGCTGTGGGTGGAGCCCTATGGAGGCCTCCGTCTCACCACAGTCATGACCTGAGCCAAAACCGAGAGTGGGATGCTTAACTGACTGAGCCATCCAGGCATCCCCAGGGTAAAAATATTTTAAGAGAATTTAACATCAGAATTAAAGAAGAAACTTGCCCACTTTTCGAAGATACAAAGTACATGACACCTAGCAGATTCAGGCAAATGGCAGTTTCTTTGGTTAGGTTGCTAACCAGGACCGTCCTTCCTCTGACCAGGAAAGGTTTCATTCAATACCCAGCCTACAAGGAGCCAATTTCCTAAAGGGGTGTCCTCCCCCCAAGGGAACACCATGCATGAAGCTCTTTAATATTGAGATTACCAGCATGGTTTTTAATGGGACAATTTCCTAACTCCTTCCATGGCTTCACATGGATGAGTAAGCAGGCTGATGCCTACGTGGTGGGCAGGTTTGCTCTTCGGGATGAGAAACTCTGTGAATGTGATGACGTATTGGTAATGAGCAGACGAGACACCACTCACGGTTTGTCCACTTTCCCTGCCCTGGGTCCTCCCTCCGCCAACAACTCTCCCAACTCCACCCTCCACAGGTGGAGTAACTGGGTGGAAAGACATTTTTGCAACCAAGATAAGGTTAGAATGATGGTTGCTGTGACCCAGGCTTCAACAGGAAAGTTTTTTCCTAGTCAGCACAATCATGGATGAGCTTATTAAACCGCATTTCTCTTTTTCTCTGACTTTACAGTGGAGATGTACACTTTTACAGCTTTTTTGGTAAAAACCAGCACCAAGCAGATGCAGTGCCTGGAACACTGATGTCTCATTGAAGTCAAATGCATCTTCAGCCTTTGGTTCCCAGCCACACTAAGTTACACGTACTGTGAGTTTCCACCCAGGATATGGGTGTGGAAGTGGTGGAGTAAGCATTTGGCCAATTGACCAGCTTTGTGACCCCTGCGGTGGTCTTCACTCACAGCCCCCAGAGTTTCTGGAATCCCTCTATTAGTTGTGGTTTGGGCATGCAGTGTCCTTGGAAGGTTGTATCTTTCCTTCCCAGCTTCTTCACTGGGTCTTAATTAAGCCCACAGGACCCAGCCTGGTATTCTGGTCCCTGGACGGTCTGTTCCCAACCAACTGTTGTCACTGGCTTCTACCCTGAGCAGACCTCATTCTTCTCTAACTAGTAGAATGTGAGGCATGGACTCAGGAGACAGAAAAACCTGGGCTCTAATCCAGCTCTAATCATTCCTAGCTGTATTGAGCTACAACTATTTTTCCCCACCCCCATGCCCATCTTGACTTAAGATAGAAGAGAGAAGCAGTCTCTCTCTACTCCTCATATAGGCAAATCCTATTCACCTTCTAAGGTCAAACACAAATACCACCTTTAGCCCTTCCTAACAACTAGGTGAGATCTCTCCTCCTGAATTACCTGGACCCAATCTGTTTGTCATTTTCCATATCTTGTTTTTAATTGTTCCTAGAGCTTTCTCTCTTCCGTATTTCTACCTTGATTCTCTGTCATAGAACCTATCACAAAATAGGGTTGCCAGGTATAATACAGGACACCCAATGAAGTTTAAATTTCCAATAAGCAGTAAGTAAATTGGTTTAGTATAAGTATGGCCCATATTGCATGGGAAATTCAAAATGTAGCTGAACACCCTGTATGGCACACACACTAAATCTGGCAGCCCTTCATACCTGACTTTTTAAAATGAATAGCTGGGCTCTTGCTTCTCTGGCTCCTCCACTGGGTCCCACATTACGTGACAGTAGTGATCTTTTCTCATTTATCTTTGCATCAAGCAGTTGCTCGGGAAATCTTCATTGACCAGTGTAGGGACCGTCACACTTGCAGGTCTGAGCATAGAGCTCAGTTTCTAAGAGCCTCAGCTTTGGAATCAGATGGACCAGAATGTGTTGTGTTCCCATCCCTGGACTAACTATGTGTGCCTTAACAAGTTACCCTGTTCTCATATATGCTGATCTGTAACATGGGAAGAAGAATTTACCTATTCAGAAGTCATTACCTACCTTCCTTCTCAGTATGCATATAGAGGACTTAGCACAGTGTCTGGTCCATAGGAAAGACTCACTCATTGGTAGCTCTTCCTATTGGAAATGATGAAACACATTCAGACCAGCTAGCTTGGCTTTAGCAGCAACTACTTTGCTACAAACAGTCAAGGCTATATAAAGGAATTAACTGTATGGAGTTTGGAAACAAAATGCAGGACGGATCCTAGTCTTCCTCTGGAGAGAGTTCTTCACTCCTTTGGTTTCCCTTTTCAGTTTCCTAGGTCAAGGACATGTTCTGTTCTCAGGCTGAGGCCCTTGTCCGCCCTGCTAAGATGTTAGTTCATCTCGTGCGTTAAGCCTGCCTTCCCTGGCATGCTGGGATGTCATAGCTCCTCACCCAGCCTTTCGTGACTATGTTTTACTTTCCTGTTCTCCCTTTCCCCTGGTCCTGGGACCTAGTTCCCCAACCAGAAATTATTTGCAGCTTCCTTTGGATAGCACAGTTGTGGGTGTCTGTGCGTGTTTGCATAGATACGTGTGTAACGGAAGAAAAGGGTTGTTGTAGTGTCTCCTAATTCCCCAGGCACAGTTGTGTGGGTGGCCATTAGCAAAATCACTTAAATTGGAGAGGTATTTATTACTACTAGACTATGTGAACAGAACACCCTCAGTGACTTTAATGGGGCCTCTATGCTCCAGTAGGCATTAAGACAGATACTTTGCTTACATTGTCCCACCAAATAATCACTACAGCTCTATGCGGTAGATGTTCTCATCTCAATTTTGTGAATAAGGAAACAGAATGAGAAAGATTAGTAACTTCCGTTAAGGTCACAAGGCAGGTAACTTCTAGCTGCAGTTCAAACCCAGTGCCCTGACTCCAATCCTCAGCGTCTTCCTCCGGTGCCAATAGTTCTTTATCCTAGTTGCTCATTAGAATTAACCCAGGACCCAGAGAACTTTTCCAATGTACTGATGTCTAGACCCTCACCCCAGAAATTCTTATTTAATTATTTTTGAGAATCATTGCAATCATTGAGAATCATTGATCCACCATCAACCCATATGCTGGGACATGAATTAAATTGGGTCCTAAGATTTCCCTATGATTTTTTTTTAAAGATTTTATTTATTTATTTGATAGGCAGAGATCACAAGTAGGCAGAGAGGCAGGCAGAGAGAGAGAGAGGAGGAAGCAGACTCCCTGCTGAGCAGAGAGCCCAATGTGGGGCTGGATCCCAGGACCCCGGGATCATGACCTAAGCCGAAGGGAGAGGCTTTAACCCACTGAGCCACCCAGGTGCCCCTTCCCTATGATTTTTATTGAAAAATTTTTTGTCTCAATTGTTGTAGATCGATCCCAAGAATATACATGGTCCATATAACTATAGCAATGTGGGTATAATAGAAGTGCCAAAGTAGAAACAATAATCCATGTTGCTTTAAAGAGTCTTTTAAAAAGTATTTTGATAATCCCTCCCAAGTTTATTTCACATTGCCTTTTTTTTTTTTTTTTTTTTTTTTTGAGGAAACTTTGCTGCGATTTATCCAGTTTCCAGAGATTTGTTTCTTTTTGGCCAAACTTTACTCCATGAGCTACCTCATCTTTCTTTAGGCCAGGGTGGAGCAGGCCACGGCTAGATGGTTTGTTTTCTGTGCTTAGTTGAATTTGTTTTCTCTTTTGTTTTCGTTTTAATCTAAGGGTTTATTTTTTCTTTCAATGTGTCCTTGAAAGTCTTCTCCATCAAAACACTGTCATGGGGGGTGCTGAGTGTCTCAGGCACCCTGTTCATGCTCCACTCTTTCTACTCTTTTTCATTCTCTCTCTCAAATAAATAAGTAATATCTTTTAAAAAAAATGTGTCATGTGCTATTTTCTCCCTCTGCTCCTCACTCTGCTCATGATTGTTTTCTCTCTCTAATAAAGAAACAAAATCTTTAAAAAAAAAAAAAAAGGAAAGCTGTGATGTGCTATTAATGATCTGTATTTGAAGTTGCTCTTTGTTTCAATACCATCGGCCTACTAATTAGGACTATAATCTGGGGCTAGTTTTGTTTTTCATAATCTCAGTTTTGTTCATTGCTGAATTGGGGTTAACAAAAATCTATCACCCATGATTTCCATGAAAATTTATTGAGCAAACAGAATTGGTGTGTTTACTTGTTTAATGCATCTCCACTACTGTATGCTCTTCTATGTACCAACTCTGTTTTGATTTCCATTGTGTGTCTTGTGGTGACAAGACAAGAATTGTGGTGGGGTTTAGGAGATGCTCAGTAAATATTGGTGGAATATTGATTGTTGAGTGGACTTGGGAGTCAGACATGCTGAGTTCTGAGCTTCTGCGGCATCACTTACTGGCTGTGTGAACTTGAACATTGTATCTTCATTTCTACATTTGTAAAACAATAATGGTGGTAATAATACATTTAATATGGTTGTAGCAAAGATTGAATGATATCTGCCCATAAAGAAATCAGTTCAGTGGATGGTTAATGATATGTTAGTGAAGATGACCATGTTACCTAGAAACACTGATGTCCACGATATTATTGTTGGAAACCAGAAATATATTCCAAAATTAAGAACTACTTACTTAAAAAATTAGCTATGAAGCTCCAATGAGGGAAATTAATGAAGTAGAATCTGCACACTTGCTTTTTGCTATATATTTTTATCCTGTGGTATGTTATTCCTTTTGGCGAGGAGAGAAAAGAAGTTAATTCAATTTATGCTTAGATATGAATGACTTCAGGAGTTATTGTGTGTGTATGTAATTGTATTTTTTTTTAAGATTTTATTTCCTTTTCTGACAGAGAGAGAGAGAGAAATCACAAGTAGGCAGGGAGACAGACAGAGGTGGGGGTGGTGGGAAGCAGATTCCCTGCCGAGCAGAGAGCCCGATGCGGGACTCGATCCCAGGACCCTGAGATCATGACCTGAGCTGAAGGCAGAGGCTTAACCCACTGAGCCACCCAGGTGCCCCCATATGTAATTGTATTTTAAAAGAAGACTCAAAGTAAGATCTGTGCATTTCATTGTATGTAAATAATATTTAAAAAAAACTGTATACAAATATGGAACTACGATTAATGACACACATGTTGCAGGATTTGGGGGTAAACTGTCCTGATGTCTGCAACTTACTCTGAAATGCACTTAAATATATGATGCATTGATAAGCAGAGAGATGCCTAGATATGTGATAAAGAAAATACAGTTGAGCCTGGAACAACACGGGACTTAAGGGTTGTCCAGCTCCATGTGGTAAAAGATCCATGCATGACTTATGACTTCTCCCACAACTTAACTACTGGTAGCCTACTTTTAATGAGAAACCTTACTGATAACATAAACAGTTGACTAACACATATTTTATATATTATATGTATTATGTACTGTATTCTTACAATAAAGTAAGCTGGAGGAAAGAAAATGTTACTTAGAAACTCACTAGAAAAGCAAAATACATTTACAGTGCTCTACCATAAAAATTCCCACATATGAGTGGACCCACACAGTTCAAATCTGTGTTGTTCAAGTGTTAATTGGACAGCAAAATGCTCATTATAGAATCTAAGGGTTAGTGGTGTTCACTGTACCCTTTTATCAATACTTCCATATATTAGACATTTTTCATAATAAAATGTTGGGAGGAGGGGTACCTGGGTGGCTCAGTCAGTTAAGCATCTGCTTTTGGCTCAGGTCATGATCCCAGGGTCCTGGGATTGAGCCCTGCATGGGGATCAGTGCTTGGCAGAGAGCCTGTTTCTCCCTCTCCCTCTTTGCTCCCCCTGCTTGTGTTCCCTCTCTGTCAAATAAATAAATAAAATCTTTATTAAAAAAATGTTGGGAGGAAAAAGAAAGTTGGGGGGCCCTAGGGAAAGGCAAGACCTAAGCCCAAAGAAGCCTCATTTGTGCTGGATTTCAGGCAAGTGATACTTGTCAGTATCTATTTTAGGAAGACCTCCGTGATGCTCTCTTAATCACAGACCCTAGAAAACCTCCAACACTACTATCCCTTCATAATGCTGACCCACATGAAGGAAAGCAAGGTCTGAGTTGAAAAAAGAGCAATAAAAAGAACATATGAAGAATGGGAGAGAGAAGCAGGCTAGCCTTTGGCACTTTGGGAGAACAACAAAAGTATTAGAATCTCGGGCATCCAGGATGGCTGAGGGAATTAAAAGACACTGATCTCTGACTTTTAGGCCTTCTATCAGACATATTATCTACCATGTAGGTGAAAAATGCTAGAAATAATTGACCATTTCATAAAGGTACAAAGGTACATGTAAGCCATTTTTTTTGAAAGGTATCTATGATTTTTTAAAAAAGATTTTATTTATTTATTTGACAGAGAGAGATCACAAGTAGGCAGAGAGGCAGGCAGAGAGAGAAGGAGAAGCAGGCTCCCCACAGAGCAGAGAGCTTGATCATGACCCGAGCCAAAGGCAGAGGCTTTAACCCATTGAGCCACCCAGGCGCCTGAAAGGTATCTATGATCTTAACTTGGGTTTTAGAATGGCAGTTTGTGGAAAGACATAATAAGAAAGGATTTGATAAATTTAAGATTTTGTGTCAACTTCCTGTAAATTAGAATGTTTTGGAAATTTGGTGGTGATAAGTTTCAGGTTTATACACACATAAATAATCAGGAACGTACCTTGGTAGTCAAAGGAAATACAAGTAATTTCTCTTGGCTATTGGAGATCCTGATGGAGTACAGGAAGACTAAGAAGAAGATGGGAAGGAGTGGCTATGCTATTGTACATCTGAACAAAAGGGCCATGGTTTTATCATGAGCTCATTCAAATGGCAGTTGTGAGGCCCATTTATTTGACTTTTTCTTCTGTTTACACAAATGGAAACACCCTGCAAGGTTTACTAAAAGCAGATGTATTAAATATCAACACTAAAAACTGGTTTAACCAGGAAACAATGAACATTAAAACATACAAAAAGGAGAGAAGGAACAAGAGTCAGGAGAGAGCAATGTGGCAACCCACAGGAATCCCAGGCAGGGCAAAAATATCCAAATCAAGGTCATAGCCAGTTACAATCAGTCACACTGGGAAGAGAGCAAATAACACTCACTTCTTTACCATTTGCTCAAGACACAGAACCAACTTCCTACCTGTCTTTGACACCTCCTTGATGATCCCAAGACTCTTAACAGCAGAACCCATTGGCTTGTCCTTTAAGGAAGGTCATAGTTGGCAAGACCATGACACTCTATAGCATCAGGTGCTTAGGGCCCTGCCAGCACAGTGACCACCCTTATATGTGTTAAAAAAAGGTGCCCTCTGGGAGGATGAATGACAAAATGTGACTTTTCCTCTGGGCTGGCACAAGATTTGGGGAGGAGAGTGGTGGCTGGATTTCAGCCTATATCTACCGCTCAGCTTAGTCCTTTCATGAAGTGCAGATACTCTGTAATTGTACATGGTGGCCCTGAAAACCTTTTTATCTGCTCTACTCTAGGTGTAGCCCCTTTTACCAATGAGGAAGTTAAGTCCTAGAAGACTAAAACATCTCATATAAGGCTACAATATAAATAGTAATAGACTTCTCTGGGAGAAAAGCCATTCTCAGTGTGGGTCTTGGTCAGTATCATTGCTTAAAGCACTTGCTGCACACAAAGTACTCTGCAGGTTCTAGGGGATGGTGGGCTGCATAGATGCCTAGATGTCTCCAACCTAACTCTGAAGGTAGGCAGTGCCTACTGTGTGCTGCCTGAGCACTGTCAACCATGAGAGCACAGAAGCTCACAAGAGAGCATAATAATCACTCTTTCATTTGCCATTGGAGAAGGTTACACTGACATAAGACTTGAGTTGAAATGAACAATGGATAGGACTCAGAAAACCAGAGAAGATTCGGCAGGATTGTAAGGGAAGGAAGCAGCGTGGTGTGGGGAGGGGCTCCATGTTCGTGACCCCAGTCACTCCACAGCATCATGTCACTCACTCTCATTCTGTATCCCCATTCTTAAGTGCAAACTTCACTGTAGACCACAACCTCTTTTTGACAGAACTTACCCATCCCATGGCTCATGCATCCCAGGTCTGCTTTCTGAAGGGTGGTAGCTAGATATATAAGAGAATCTGGGGTTAAGTAATCGTGTATTAACCCACCCACATAACAGAGAGATAAACAAGCAAATGAGGAATTTCTGGATATATTGCCATAAAACATTTCTAAAACTTTTGGGATTTCAGGCAGGGAAAAAGAGCTTATATTTGATACCTATTGTAATGTAATAAATTCTCCCCCAAACTTAGAAACAACAAACATTTAGCTCACACAGTTTCCCAGGATCAGGAATTCAGGAACCATTCAGTTGGTAGATCTGGTTTAGGGTGTTTCATGAAATTTCTATCAAAGGGTATTAGCCAGGGCTGTGTCATCCGAAGGCTTGACAGGGGCTGAAGGATTGGCCTATAAGCTTACTTATCTGGATGTTGACAGGGGCTTCAGTTTCATGTGTATTTCCAAAGGAGAATATTCTCACAACTGGCCTTTCTTATGAGTGATAAGAAAGAAAGAACAAACAGAAAGCTCAGTGGCTTTTATGACCTAGTCTCTGACACAGCATCACTTCTGCTATATTTTACTGCTCACTCAGACCCCCCCGCCAGGATACAATGTGGAAAGAAATTATATAAAGGGATAAATAAAGATTGGGACCACTGGGGACAATTTCAAATATTCTGGTACTATTGAATCATATTTTGGGGGCACTAGAGCTTTCAAAATATATACCACAGGGAATATGATGCTCTGGGTATCGTAAAAGTTTCCTTCTTTAAAACATCTAAATATTCTTCTTTTTCTTCTTTTTTTTTTTTTTAAAAGATTTTATTTATTTATTTGAGAGAGAGAGTGAGTGCATGAGCGAGCATGAAACCATGAGAAGGTGGGAGGGGCAGAAGGAGAAACAGATCCCCCCTGAGTAGGAAGCCCTTGGGGCTCAATACCAGGACCCTGGGATCATGACTTGAGCTACCCAGACACCCTAAGCACCTAAATATTTGTAATAAAAACTTTTAAAAACCTTTAAGAATGCACTGTAATGCTTACTGGAACAAGGAGAGGCAAAATAAACAAGCAAATGAGGAACTATGAATCCAGAGAAATAAATGAGTGTTTAAGCTGAAGCCTGCCTTGGTGGCATCTGTCTACCCTCAGGTGACTCAAAAAGTGTGTTTAATGTCTGCATGGTAAGCATGAGACAAAGTCTAGGGGAACTGGAAAAGTCAGATCAGAGACCTTCTTATAAATTACCCTAGACCCCAAAGGACGTCCCCTCTGTGACAGTCTAATATCTTTTTTAAAGTAGGCTCTATTCGAGGCATGGGGCTCAAACTCACAACCCTGAGATCAAGACCTGAGCCAAGATCAAAGGTTGGGTGCAGAACTGACTGGACCATCTGGGTGCCCCTCCTCAGTGACAGTTTAAACCAGGAATATCTGGGACTCCATTTCCTCAATGAAGAGGCTAGAAAGGAAATTTGCCCATCTTGACCCTGGTTCTAGATAGCAGGAGGAAAAAGCTGAGACTCTATAACCACACACTAACGTCTATGCAAGCTTGCAGCCAAGTTGACACTCCCAGGACAGTTTGAAAAACCCAAGTTTTTAATTTGTTTTCATGGGGCCCAGAGTTGACAGCACTCTTGGTGGAGAAATAAATCAAATCCTCATGGAAGGCATCACCCTTATCAAAAGCCTCAAAGATTTCCAGATATACCATTCCATTGGACTGGGGTTCATGATTTAATGGGGTATACTCGAGGAACGGAAGCATCATTAGAGAGAACCAACAAAACCACAGAGAGCAGATCAGGCTGACAACACTTCAGATATTTGGCTATTGATTCTGGAATAAATTTAAGTTTATTTAATATGCTTGACAAAGAAAAGACATTATCAAATGGAGGAGTGAAAAATAAGAGACCACTGAATGACTGGTTCTATTTGATAATCAAACAGAATGTCCAGAAGTGAAAATTAAATTTAATAAAAGCTAAAAAAAATCATTGCATTTTAAAGGGTTATAGAAGTGCCCACGTGATATCTTTGATTTTTTTGCCTCTTGGTTAATAGAGCCTAAACTATTTACAATTGGGCCCTTTACAGAAAAATCCCTGGGCCAATCCCTGCCATACCGAAGCCTGTGTAGGAGACCCTCAGTCAGCCTGAGACATCATTCTAAGGTTGACAGTATAAGGAGTAGCCACACTGGGCAAGGTTGACCACTGAGCGGGTTGTCGGGAGGATGAGAGGAGACTGAGGGAGGCCAGCAAGTCTCAGGGGGACACAGGCTTGGGTCTCAAAACACAGGAAGCCTAGTTTTATGTGTCCATTAACCATAGATGAATGTATATCTTGAATCACCCCTGAGAAATGTGGGAACCTAGAAGCCTTGCTTTTTTAACTTTTATGTATGGGTTGTGGGAAATAAATCTTAGTTCCGAGTTGGAGCTTCAAGGGTTTAACGCGTGTGTGGTGGTGGGGGGGGGAGTCTGGGGTAGAAAGATACTGGTCCGTGTATGTAATTATTAAGCAATTATGGATGGCACTCAGCAAACAGAGCACATTAAGAAGGAAAGGGAGAAAGGGGATTTCTTTGCCTGAGTCATGCATCTCAAGCTGCATATCCTTAGGTGCTCTCTAATTGCCAAATAGGGATCAAGACCAAGTGGTTCTTTTATGGCCATTGGGTATGCTGGGGATGAGCCTCAAAGCTGTTTCTAAACACCAAGTGCTGACATGTTTGCCCTGGGAGGAGTGAGGGAGGGGCAGGATGCTGGCAGGAAGCTTGAGATGACCCCAGGGCGGTAGGAGTGCAGGAAGCCAGTAAGGGAAGTGATTTGGGGAAAGGAAAGCAAGAGGCTCACCACACCCCAGGCCTCTCCTTTGAAGAGGGACACCACACCCAGCCTGTCCGAGTTTCCCCTAGCGTCCATGCTCATCTTTCCCTGGTTTTTCAGAATGAACGAGCAAGGATGGAGTCGTAGAACGTGGAAACTGGCTCTGAGCAGCTGTCTTCTGAGCCTCTGTTTTATGCCACGTGCTTTACACATCAATGTCACAGAGTAAATATTAGCCTTCCCATGTTGCAGATGAAGCCAAGAGGCAGATAGAGACATTAAGAACTGTGTCCAGGGACTCAGAGCAAGTTAGCAATGAATTCAAGTCTCCCTCCAGTTGGAAGGTGTCACTCCCAAACTCAACTCTTTCTACCCTAACAAGCAGCTATAGCCAAGAGCTACACAAAAGGAGTGACCCTAGTCCTCTGGCAAGAACAGGAAAAAAAAAAATCAGAAAATTAAGCCCAGTTACCCTGACTCCCACATATGCCCTTGTCTGTCCTCCAGGATTACTCTCCTAAACAGAGAAATTTGCCCCCAAAGTCTCTAGTGACCTATCCATGGTTTTTTCTGTCTGACACGTTAGCTCAACCCCCAGTGTAGCAAATGGATGCAGGAACCAAGAGAAGAAAAAGTCCTCTTATTAGGAAGCTGCTGTGAAAATACTCATATGTTGGAAGTGGAGAGTGCAGATGGTCTCCTGAGACTTTCTGCTGGGAGAGATATACTAAGTAATTCAGCTGAGAAAAAGCCAAGAGAGCCTAATGTGGATGCTGGAGGGATTGCTGGCCAACACAGAGGATGAAGAAGAGTTTAGTGGGTGCAGAGAGTAGATCAACGTAACTCCTGAGCGAAGAGAGGAGGTCTGAGGCCAGTGTGTGGAGACAGACTTCATTCACCAGCTTTGAGACGCTCTGGAAAGCCGGGCCTGGCTTTCATCTTCTACTGGAGGGGCCAGAATTATGACAAGCATTCTAGCAAAGGATCGAGAGAAGGGAGAGAAAGAGCACTGTGATGGTTAATTTTATGTGTCACTTTGAATAGGCCAGAGTTGTTTAGCTATATGGTTAAACGTTATTCTGGGTAGGTCTGTGAGGGTATTTCCAGATGAGGTTGATGTTTGATTTGATATACAGAGTAAAGCAGAGTGTCCTTCCCAGTGTGGGTGGGTTTCATTCAATCTGTCAGTAACCTGGCTGAGCACACAACCTGAGCCACAGACCCTGCCTGCACACAGGAGGGTCTGCACTTGGTACTCTGCTGGTACAGTCTTGAAGTTCTTAAGTTTCGAATCCCCACCCCCCATTTTCATGTTGCTCAAATTATGTAGCTAGTCCTGAATGGACAGGTGTGGTTGTGTTCCTTGGAGAAGTGTCTGTAACGGAGGTGGGAAGTGACAGAGTTAGCTCTTGCTGCATAAAAACCCGGACAGTGTTCCCCCAACTGTCCCTTGGTTCCCCCATCCATGACTGACATAGGAGCTGGGGACTCAAGTTTCTGCAGTTTCTGCTTTGAAGGGCTACATAAAGGAAAGAAGCAAAATGCTGATGACACAAAGCTAAAGAAGATTCTTGGTGAAAACAGCATGGACTCTTTCTGATCCCTCAGGCTGAGTTTCATAACCCTTTGCCACATACACCCTTTTCTTCAGGGCTAAGAGGTTGAGAAATGTGAACCATCTGGCAAGGCCTTCCTCCCGCACAGAGAGAATAGGCACCTTTATTGGCTGACCTCCCCAAGGCAGAAGGTGGTGAGTCAAGCCCATTTTGCTGGAAGGATTGTCAGAGCTGAGTCGGGGAGGAGGTTCTCAGGTTCCAGGACTGTGCTTGGTCGAACTGCGCAGGTCAGTACCAGATCTAGAGAAGCTTCCAACAGCTCATGACTTTCTTGGGAGACGATCTCAAGCCCATCATAGCCAGTATTCTAAGCATTTTCTAACTTCAGGTAATCCCATTCCCCTTACTCCAGGAAACCCAACCCCACAAATGACAAAACTTCCCACACTGCAGTTCAGACTTTAAGGTGGTTGGTGGAAGCTCATGGCTAGACAAGCCCAGTTTTAAACAGTGTCTTGGCTGCCTTGATGTAGATGTAAATACTGCTCCTGTAATTCCTATGGCTTCGACTTAGATGGTTTTCGTGAACAGATTTTTCTTCTGCCCACTCCCGACACAGGCACGCACGTGAACACATGGTGTCCCAGCACGCTCAGTAGTCTGCATTCTTTCTTTTAAAAAGACTGTCACTTTTCTTTGGGAAGATTTTCCTTCCCCAAGCCCTGTGTTCTTTGTGGAATCACTGGTGCTTGTGGCAGAATGTGATCCCAGTCCTCATTTCCCAAAGGCCCCATCTATCAGTTCTGGTTACCAACATCCCCAGAATTGCTTGTGTTTCTTTCTTTCCTTCTTTTCCCCCTTCCTCCTTTTCTTTCTTTCTGACTTTATTTATTTGACAGAGAGAGAGGGTGCGGGGGAGAGAGTGTGTGAGAGGGAACACAAGCAGGGCAGAGGGAGAGGGAGAAGCAGGCTCCCCACAGAGCAGGGAGTCCGAAGTGGGGCTTGATTCCAGGACCCTGGGATCATGACCTGAGCTGAAGGCAGTGGCTTCACAAACGGAGCTCCCCAGGTACCCCCAGAACTGCTTTCTGTTCGATCCTTCTGAGTGTTGCATTCTATTTTTTTTTTTTAGCTTGTGAACTATCCAGGACCTAATACCAAACTTCTTTTTCACTGATGGTTTTCAAGATCAGCCTCCCACATGGGAGAATATATCATTTTGGATGGCCTGGCTCTCCTCTACCCAACTTAGTACCACTTAAGAGTGGTACTATCATGATCATTTTATTCAACAGGGGAAATATACTAGGTAGGATATTAAATGCCTGCTGCAGTTAGTGATCATTTCTCTTGAGGAATTCAGGTCATAGAAGCAGCAAAACTTCTTTACTTGATTCTTAACTTTCACTCAGCTAGTTGGACAGTAGAATAGATGGAAGAGTTTGCAGCCTGAGTAGATTTTGGGAGTTTGTGAAGCAAGAAGAGACAATCCAGGCCCTTGGATCACTGCCAGTGGTGGGTGGCTGAGTGGTAGGAATCACTATTATAGTGAGCCAAGGGCACAGCCAGCTCAGAGGGAGGTCTGCTGGTGACTCAGGGCTAGGAGGGAAGGATGGGGAGAATGGACGTACAAACAAATAGTAACTCTTCAGCATTGACTTCGACTCAGTTCTATTCTCTACCATTATTAATATGGGAAAAATGTAAATGGCATTAAGTAACTTTGAAAATAGTGCAAAATGAGTGCAAATGAAAATAGTGCAAAATTGTAATCAGTATTTAGGAAGACCAGAGTAAAAGTTAAATTGTCTGGACTAAGTGGTCTTATAGGAACAAGATGGTATTCCTTCAAAAACAAGTTTCTTTCTTTCAGAAACTTAGAAGTATTTCAGGGAAATTAATCATTAGTTAGGGAAGAAGAAAGAGATCTCATTATACCTGAAATGGTAGGACTTTGGATCCAGACAGATCTGCATTCATTCAAGCCCAGTAGTATTACTACTATTATTATTGCTACTGGCCAATGGTATTGGTTAGGAGTGCTTTGGGCTACAAGTAACAGAAATCCCAAATAGCAGTTGCTTTAACCAAATAAACATTTTTTACCTCTCCTAACAAGAAGTCTGGAGGTATTTGGTTCCAACACACATGCAACATGCAGTGTTTCAATGACCATATATGAGAGGGTTTATTTCTGGGATGTATGGTTTTTCATTGATCTATGATTTATTAGTTCCTTCCTTTTGCTAGCTGTGGGTTAAGTTTGTTCTTTTTCTATTTCCTTGAGTTGTTAAGTTAGATTATAATTTGAAATCCTTCTTATTTTTTAATATACACCTTTATAGCTATAAAGTTTCTCCTTAGTACAACTCTCTCAGGTATCACATGTCTTGGTGTGTTGTGTTTTCATTTCCATCCATGTGAGCTATATTCCAGTTTACCTTGTGATTTCTTCTTTGATCCATTGGTTGTTTAAGGGTATGCTGTTTAATTTCCTCAAGTTTGTGAATTTTCCAGTTTTACTTCTCTTACTGATTTCTAACTTCAAGTTGTTGTGGTTGGAGAAGATACTTTTTATGATATCTATCTTTTAAAATTTACTTAGATGACTTGTCATCTAACTTATGTTCTGTCCTAGAAAATGACCTATGTCTACTTAAGCAGAACACATATGCTCTAGTTGTTGGATAGTGTGTTCTGCATGTCTGTTAGATATAGCTAGTTTGTTGTATTGAGTCTCTTGCCTTACTTGCCTCCTATATGGTTGTTCTATTCATTCTTGAGAGTGGGGTATTGAAATCTCTAACTACTTTTGTAGAATTGTCTATTTATCCTTTCAAACTCTATTAGTTTTTGCTTCATATATTTTGATGGTCTGTTATAAGGGGCATAGATATTTATAACTTTTATCTTGCTATATTTAAACTTTCATTAATCCTTCATCTTCTTCTTTGTATTTTGTATTTTTTTTTGTTTTGAAATCTATTTTGCCTGATATTAGTGTAGCCACCTCTGTTCTTTTTTGGTTACTATTTGCAAGGAATATCTTTCCCCATCATTTCGATTTCAATCTATTTGTTTTTTTAGACCTAAAGTGAGTCTCTTATAGACAGCATATGGCTGGATCAAATTTTTGTTTTTTAAATCCATTTTGCCAATTGAAGAGTTTAATCTACTTACATTTTAGGTAACTACTAATAAGGAGGGACTGTATTCTGTCATTTTGTGGTCAAATACCCTAACCCTGAGCTATTCCCCTTCTGTGATTTTGAAATTTGTTTTCTGCATGGCTTAGAGCTTTTTATCCCTTATATCCTGCATTTCTTGATTAATTTAATTGATTTATTTAATTGATTTTTTGGTAGTGAAATGTTTAAATTTTTTCCCATTTCTTTTGTGTATATTCTATAGGAATTTTCCTTGTGGTTACCATAGAGATTCAAAGATATAATGTGAATATACATGTACATATATAATGTAAACTTTACTGACTTAACTTGAATAACATACAAAAATTCTCCTTCTTTATAAGAACTCTGTTCCCATCCTTTTTCATTGTTGGTGTCACAAAATTACATTTTTATACATTGTGTAACCAAAATATAAATTAATAATTCTTTTAAATGCATTAGTCTCTCAAATTATATAGAAAACAAAATGTGGAATCACAAACTAAAGTTACAATGGTACTAGTTTTCAGAGTAGCGATTATTATTTTTAGGAAATATATTAGTCTTAAGTCACATAGAAAACAAAAAAGCAGAGTTATAAGCCATTGTTTCAATGATACTAGTTTTTATAATTGCTGATGCCTTTACCTTAATTTAGTTCCTTATTTCTTCATGCAGCTTTGAGTCAGTGTCTGCTATTCTTTTATTTCAGTCTGCAAGCGTTCCTTGAACATTTCTTATAAAACAGGTCTAGTAGTAGCAAGCTTCCTCCCAGCTTTTGTTTATTTGGGAATGTCTTAATTTCTCCCTCATTGCCTTTGAAGGACAGTTTTGGTAATTAAAAGTCTTGGTTGACGGTTTTTTCTTTCAGCCCCTCGAATATATTGACCCAATACTTTCTGTCCTCTAAGTTTCTGATGAGAAATCAGCCTTTGAAAGTTTGATTATAATGTGTCTCAGTATGGGTCTTAGTTAGAGTTGTTTGGACTTCTTGGATGTGTATATTCATGTCTTTCACCAAACTTGGGAAGTTTTCCACCAATGTTTCTTCAAATAGTCCTTTTCCCCTTTTCTGTCACTCTTATCCTTCTGGAACTCTCACAGTGCATATGTTGATCTGTTTGATGGTGTTCCCAGGTCCTTGAGACTGTGCTTACTTTTCTTCAATCCTGTTTCCTCAATCCTGTTCCCTCAACTCAATCATTTCCACTGCCCTATGTTAAAATTTACTAATTCTTTCTTTTGTCTTTACAGATCAGTCTTTGAATCCCTCTAGTAAATTTTTTCATTTCAGTAATTGTACTTTTCAGCTCCAGAATTTTTTTGGTTTCTTTTTTTAATCTCTTTATTGATATTTCCATTTTGTCCACCTATCATTTTATTTACTTTCTCCACATCTTTCTTTAGGTTTTTTGAACATCTTTTAGACAGTTATTCTAGCCTTTATCCAGTATATTTGTTATCAGGTCTTTTTCAAAGATAGTTTCTGTTGATTGATTGATTTTTTTTTTCTTTGAATGAATTATCCTTTCCTGTTTCTTTGTATGTCTTAGAGTTTTTTATTTGACACTGAACATTTGAAGCTAATAATGTGGTAATTGGAAATCAGATTCTTCATCTTCCTCAGAGTTTGATGTTTTTTTGCTGTTGTTTTTATTTATTGTGTTTTTGATTGTTGTAAGCCATCTCTGTCTCAAAGATTAGCCTGAGATGTAAACATAGGTCTTTTCTGAGCCTGTGTCTTTCCTTGAGCATGTGTGGTCACTTTGCAATTTTCCCTCTCTATACAGTTACTTTTGAATGTCCTAATCTTTGCTCCCCCAAAGGGAAAAATTTTAAAAATGAAGAAGGGGCAAAAAAAGGCACCTACTAGGTCCTCTGGAAGTCAATTCAGCTGAAGGATAGGACCTTGCAATAATATGGGAGGTATATCAACAGTTGGTACCTATCTCTTTGAACTTTTGTGATGAGAAGCAGCAATCACTGATTAGGACACAGATCCCTGATATTTGAAGGACAGAGTCTTTTCTACCTACCCTGCTCCCACAAGGTGTGTGCCAGCTGCTCCAGGAGCATGTGCACAGCTGTATATTTGAGATAGTTGGCTCCTCCTGGGCTAAGAGCTGAAATTGAGTGAAATTAACCACAGTATAACTTTCTAATCCTTACCTTGGAAGTTGCAAAACTTTAATAGACTCCAGAGTTCCAAAATAGTTACACCAGACAGATTCTGTAATTATTGCCTAGGTGGGGAGATAGATTCCTGGTGCTTCCAATTTTGCCATCTTCCCAGAATCCTCCTAGGTTTATTTTTTTAACATGATCCACATATAAAGGATTCCCCCCCCACCATGGGAATTTGTGCTCTTTTCTAGATTAATGTGTATTTGTGCTTTGAAAACTGGAAAGTGAAGAAGGTATCTAAGAATTTTTGTGAAACAGAGTGTTAAGATGGTACTCTGCTAAGAATAGCAACCAAAAGGAAATTGCCACGTTCCTTATATCTTAAAAGGAGATGTTAGATTATCCAGTCTACTGTTTCCTTCTGGACAACTTAATGGGGACAAATAGCTTTAAAATGTATTTTTTAATTATTGAGAAATATGTGATTATAGTGGAAATACAGAAAAACAGAAGGAAAAATGTTTATAATTCCTTGCATCAGAGTAAACTGCCATTAATGGTTAAAAGCCAAGGTAGAATGATGAAGGAATTTTGCCCAGGGGAACATTGATTCTTGATTAATTTTATTTTATTAAAATTTTATTATAGTACATTTTCACATTATTTTTAACTCACAGTATAGCAAGCATTTTTGCATGTTATGATAAATAGTTGATTTAAGTGAAAAGGTTTTTTCCCCCTTTCTTTCTATTTTTACTCATTTAGGTATTTCTTCCATAGCCTCTCTTTATAATAAAGTAAAAAACAAAAAATAAGAAACACCTTTGTGTAAAAAGGATTTTCCATCTAAACAACAGCTCTGTGACCTTGGACAAGTCCATTCACTGCTATGATGTAAGTTTTCCTACCTGCAAAATGAGCTGGTTAAATTAGACAGACTCCTAAGGTCACTTTCAGTTTTGAAATTCAATGATTCTAAGGCATGCATGATCTGGTGTGTGACCTCTTTCTAAACCTCATTATCTGATTCTGGCCTCCCACTCTTCTTACACACCTACCTCTCTTTTCTATTCTCTTCTTGACCCAGACCAGTTCATGCTATAGCTCCTGAGTGAGCAAGCTGTCTCTGGGAATGGTTATGAGACGCCAATATTCCATTCCAAGCCCTTCTCCAGAAGCCTGTAAACAATATATCTAACCTTTCCAAGACACAATCCTCTCATGGACCCTGGAAGCTGACTTCTTTTGATAACCTCTGCCTGGTAGAGATAAAAATGAAAGACTGTGTTTGATGGTTCACACAATTAGTATGGTAAAAACTTCATCTAAGTCTCAGATATGCTTTCCAGATCCTTCCTGGATTAGTAGGAATTCTAGTTGGTAAACCCTGGGGCCAGTTGCACATACATTAAATACCAAAATAGCAATGCTTCATGCATGTTTGACCTTGATGGAAGAGGGCAATTTCAACAGTTTTTTGAAAGGTATAGAAAGGGAATTGATAATAAATTCAATAGAAGAACTTGCCTTTGATGACTGGGACAGCTATATAAAGTGGTATAGAAATTTTGAATAGTTTGTGAAGGTAAAGAAAGAGATCAGGTGGAGCTATTCTGAGCATTGGTCAGTAAGTTTCAAAGTGGCAGTGTGATTGAAAGGGAGAAAGGAGAAATGACTGATATACCTGGACAGTTTATGAAATCAGAACTCTAAGGAGGAGATGAGGCTCACTAAAGGGAACACAGGTATAGCTCCAAGGGGGTGCAGTCCAGATCTTCATTAAGTGTTGTAATGTCATGAGGGGGCAACATCAAAGTTGAGTTATCTTTCCAAAGGAAGGGAAAGGGTGATGAGACTCCTTTGAATAATAGGGGATTTGGGCAGATCCAAGACTCACTTAAGTTTCATATTTCACTATGGGGAACTACCAAGGGAAAGATTTAGATAAATATGTTAGGAAAACAAATATCTGGGCCCCCAATCAAAATGAAATGGAAATGAGTATATAATATTGGCCAAGGAACCAAGAATACCTGAATTATATATCAGACCACAGCCATATTTTTCTATAAGAGCACCAAAGGAATTCAATAATAATAAACATTCATATATTACTTTGTGCTAGACATTGTTCTAAGCACTTTGGATTTATTAGCTTATTTAGTCTTCATAACAGATGTTATGTAAGGAGAAGGCTAGCATGTGGGGTGAATCATCCACTTGGGAGTCAAAGCAAAACTAAATGGCAGCAGAGCTTGAGGCAGAGAGGAAAATGGTAGGCCAGTAGTCAAAATCCATAAATATGGAAAAGTCACTGGGAGACTGGTAAGGGAAAAAATGAACAGAGATAGAAAATACCTTAGCTCATTATTTGAGTGATTATTTGCTCATTAACATATTCATTGAATATTTATTGAGGTTTGCTATAGGATGTGTCAATGTTCAGCTTTAACAATAATGCCAAGTTATTTTATGAGACTGACTACTGCCTACTGTGCTAAGGAGGCAGGTCAAGTTATTTTAAATGATGTTTGTACTTATCCTCTTACTGGTTGTAAGATTTTATGGATGCTCATCTCTCCAACACTTGATCTTGCCAGATTTCTAAATTTTTGACATTTCAAATAATTTTATATCTTATAATATCTTCTTGTATCTTCATTTTTATTTCTCATCATTCTTGCAGATGCGTGCTAATAGACATGTAGAGAGATGTTTATCGCAACATATTTCATAATAGTAAAAAAAAATAATAAAACTGGAGGCAATTCAAATGCCCATCGACAGGAAAATGGATAATGCAGTTACAGCAGAGAAAATTAAAGAATTACTGTTATGCTTAGGAATAAAGATAAATTAGATTTAAAAAACTAAGTTCTGGGAGAATATATATAGTATGATACACTTTTTATTAAGTTTGAAAGCCAAAACAATATATTGCCTAGGCATAAGTATATACGATACAACTGATTTTTTTAAAGCAAGAAAATGAGAAACATGAAAATCAGGATGGAGTTTATCTCAGTGCTGGGAGATAGGAGAATGGAATAAGGAAAGAGCATTTAGAAGTGAACGTATTGACAGTATTCTAATTCTTCACCTTGATGAGATGTTCATGGGTATTCATTAGAAAAATATTCCAAATTCAAGAGAAGAGATAAAATGAAAAGAGTGACCTGTGGGGATGATTACTGACACTGTTTCATGAACCAAAGATTACAAATGTTTTAATTTTGTATGTCTGATTCAAAACAGTGAAATAAAATATTTATTGAGCTCCTAGTGGGAACTGAACCCATACTCTAGATTTATTCTGAATAACAAACCTAGAGAGGTTTATTTCTTGCTTAGCTATAGGCCAACAGAGGCCTGCTCAAGGACCCAGGTTGATAGAACAACCAACACCCTGAATGCTAGTGTTTAACATATGTTTCGATCTCTTTACCATTCAATAGATTCTCAGCTTTTTCTCTGATTTCTTTTCTTGACTCCATTCACATAGGTTCCATTGTCAGAGTCTGATTACCTAGTGATGACTACCAATTACTGGTAATCACTTATTTAATAAGCATTTTCACTACTATTTTCTAGAAATTGCATGTATAAAGCATAAAATTTATAGTAGCATGGCGTTTAGTATGTGCTCAATAGATGTTAATGTCGTTACTAAGCACACTTGGGATTATATTTAGAAATTCTTAGCATTCACCATTGTTACAATGGATTTTACAGGCTTCCCCACTCCAGCATTGTTAACCATTTGTCCTTAAGTAGCAGAAATTGTATAATAAAACAAAAGGAGTCACACAGAGTTCAGTCTGAGATTGGGATGACTGAGTAAGAAAAGGAAAAAGTCCTATGACAAATGTTGAAAATTAAGACCATCTCCTTTCCAATCCCTCTTCCTCACAAGTTGCTCACCTACTATAGACAGGGGGTGCTCCAGGAAAATAATCATCCACTAATGTGGATGAAATCTCTAAAAAAGTCTTTGCAGAAGTTGGAGGGAGTGATATTTCTGGCTTTATAATCCTTCCTTCTCTTTTGAAATATTGTCCTACCATCCTGCACATTAGTGAGCCTAAGATGCAAGAACAAAATGCTCCTCAATCCCTTTGAAATAGTCTTCCAGCTTGTGACAAAAGGAGCGAAATGTCTACTCTTCCTTTCCTTCTTCAAAGGCTCTTATCTCAGAGACAAGGGCTTAATATCTGTGCTTTGTCCAACTCCCCCACCCTGACCTAATTTGCAAACCCCTGGAGTACTCTTCTGCAACTTTCCCATGTGAAGTTATTTATCTTCCTTAAGAGTCAACTCAGTCTGTTTAGGGAGAATGCTCCCCCAAGCTCTGTTGACAATCCCTTCCAGTGCTGAGTTACTACTGTAATCACAAAGTTTTTAAAAATATCTTAGATTCTCATGCAGCTGCGATCACCTTTCACTCTTCTTGAAACCCTCCTACGTCTTCCCACTGCTCTTGAACTAAAGTCTAAAGTCTTTATTATCGCCTTGGAGACCCCGCATGATCTAGCTTCTGTCTGCCTCTCCAGCCTCATTTGGGTTTCCTTGCATTTTACCCCTGCTCAGCTCCTTCATTCTCAAGGCTCTAGTTTATTTCTTCCTCTTCGAACCACCTCTTTCTCTGCCCAAAACATAATTCCTATTCTTATGTGGTTTCATCTTGGTAAATTAATGAGGAGCTCAATTGCTGGATCTTACGGCAGGAGTACATTTAGTTTTAAAGAAACCGCCAAACTGTTTTCTGAAGTGACTGTACCATTGTGCATTTTCCACCAGCAATGAATGAGAATTCCTGTTGCTCCATATTCTCCAAGCCCACAGTCGGTGGTGTCAGTGTTCTGAATTTATACCATTCTAGTAGGTGTGCAATCTCATTGTTGTTTTGATTTGCATTTTTAATTTTTTAATTTAATTTTTAAATTTAATTTGCATTTTTTCCCTGGTGACTGATGGAGTGTACATTTTCATAAGCTTTTTTATTTTTTATTTTTTTGTATCTGTATATCTTCTTTAGTGAAGTGTCTGTGACGATCTTTGACTGACATTTTAATTGAATTCTTTGTTTTCTTATTGGTCAGTTTTAAGAAGTCTTTGTATTTTTTTGGATAGCAGTCCTCTATCAGATGTATTTTTTGCAAACATTTTTCTCCCAGTCTGTGGCTTGTCTTCTCATTCTCTTGATTCTGTCTTTCATAGAGCAAAAGCTTTTAATTTTAATGAGGTCCAGCTCATCAATGATTTCTTTCATGGATTGTGCCTTTCATGTTGTTCTAGAAAGTCATTCCCATACCCCAGGTCATCCAGATTTTCTCCTGTGTTATCTTCTAGGGACCTCCTTCATTTTCAGATGATGAAACTGAGGGGGAGAGAAGTAAAATTACTTTCCTAGTCACTTAGTAGCTGAGGAAGGAAAGGCCAAAATGGTTGTGCCCTGAATCTCCACATAGTACCTTTCCCACAACTTACCTTGGTGTTTCCCTGACTCAGGAGCCCAACCTTGATTTATTTTTTAGAACTGCAGAGTCCTTTTCTGGGCATAGGTCCTTCTAGTGTGAGCCAGCCAAAGTTGGTCCTATAATGCCTCTTAGCCTATGTTGGTTATCCCATCTTCTTTCTTTCTTTTTTTTTTTTTCTTAAAGATTTTATTTATTTATTTGAGACAGAGAGAGGGAGACTGCATGAGTGGGAGGAAGGGAAGAGGGAAAGGGAATTTGGAGCCTGAAGCAGGGCTCAATCCTACCACTTTGGTAGGATCTGAGGTCATGACCAGAGCTGAAACCATGAACCAGCTGCTTAACTGACTGAGCTACTGAGGCACTCCAGTCATCGCATCTTCTTATACAACAAAGACAGCAGCTGTGGTGTTGCTGCAGTGTGTTATCTTGATCCCTCCATAACAAAGGACTCCCTTTCCCTGGCTGTGGGGAGCATGGTCCATAGAGCCTTCAGCTGTCGATCCTCTCCAGAATTATTTAAGAAAGGTCACCTTATCCAAATTGAAGACTCCTTTCCTGAATCAGCCTGTATCCGATAACTAGTTAATGTGGAAATTCAGTGCCTGGTCCCATGCCCCAATACTGCCCAACTCTATAGGTCATCCCAGATTCAGAGCTGCCCAAGGAGTCAACTGAGGTTTTGTTAAGACTGCCTTTTAAGCTTTCCCTTTTTTCCCCATAGATACTAATCTTAAGAGCTATCTGTAATACAGTCCCTACATGCTTCTCTCTGGCTCAGAGTCTACTTCCTGGGAACTTGGTCCATGACAACTGGTGCCAGAACTGGTTTGAGAAACCAGGGGCTAAGAAGAGATTTTGGAGCTGGATCCCTTGCTGCTCAGTTGGCAGTGAGGACCTCCACCAACCACCAGATAGCACCTGGCATGAGATAGTAGTGCATTTATGAACACTTATACCAGAGGTAAACCGGAAAGGTATTCTTATGGAAGAGAATGTTCCAGCAGGTTTGAGAAATAGGGGAAAAGTAGCTCTAAGAACAGTGAAATGGGGGTAGCTGTTGCTAAGCACAATGGACATTTGGGAAGGAGAAAATGAAAGATTGTGAAAGATTAGTTGGCAATTAAAGGCTAAGGCAGCAAGTCAGAGGGCTTTCCTGGTAACATTAAGGGAAGTGCTGATATGAGGTGCCCAAGAATTATTAAGAAGTTCAGTAGTGGCTATGGTGTGTATAGTAGAGCTGATGATAAGGAATGCCTTTATAGAGCTGGGTTCCTTGACAGCAGTAAAGATAATAGGAACCCAGAACAATAGCTGGAGGTGGTTTTACTTAGCCCTATCATAATGAAAGTCAAAGACAGAGGAGCAGCCTGGAGATTGACCCACAGAGAATGACAGAATTGGTTAACACAACTTCGTATCATGAGGAGCAAAATAGATGGGCAGACAACAAGGAACCTACTCAATTTATATAATTGAAAGCTATCAAAGATGTATGATTAGGATGCTGAAGGCAGTTGCCCCAATAAAAAGTTATGACTTCTTGTCCAGTTCCAGATATGAGGCAATTATCAAACCTTTTCTCCTTCAGAAACCACTGACTGAAGGAGAGGTTGTGTATCCAGGAGGAAGGATTCTATAACAACACAATAAGTCAACAGATAAGGATTCCTCCAGTACTTTTCCAAATGAATCTATACACATTTACTCAGGGAACCATATGTTAGGGAAAAGGGAATACTCAACATCTGAGAGTATTGGACCCTGGGTCTGAGTTGATAACTGATACACAGAGATTTGAAGAATCAACAAAGGCCCTGTATTAGAATAGGGCATATGACACCTGGTGATAAATGGAGCTCAGATCTATGTCTGGATTATAGTGCAGAGAAGACATATTTGGTAATGGGCACACTCTTGACACTGTCTTCTTGACCAGTGGGGTATGTGCTACTGTAGTGGAGAAGGCGGGATGGAAGCCTCAGAAATTGCACCTCTGCTCTCCTGCAGAGGTAGTAAGTTAAAAAGAATATTACATCTTGGAGGAATGAAAGAAATCAGTACCATCCTTGAAATTCTTTCTCATCCTCTCGTGTTTTAATTTATCAGTATGAGCCCTGAAAAAACCAGATGGATCTTGGATGGTCAAAGATATTTCAAACTCATACTGACTGTTTGCCCTGAGGTATCTCTTTTGGAGTAGATTACCATAGCCTCGGATTCATGATAGGCCATCCCTGACCTGGCCAATCCATTATTTTGTTATCTCTATCAGAAAAAGATATCTGGCAGACTTCAGATTTGCTTGAGACAAAAAATGCATTTACGGTCTTGGTCTAAGGCTATGTTAATTCTCAGAGACTTGAACATTCTACAGAATATCCCCTGGTTCACTCTATCAATGGAATCATGCTAATTGGACTAGATGAAAAAATAGAGGCCAGTTCATTGGAGCCCCATATATTTTAGGATATAGAAAAAAACTAGGAAAATTTAGGGGGACCATATTAGTAAAAATTTTGTTTAGAGTGTTCAGTAGTCTGGGGTAGGTCAGATCATCTCTGCAGAAAAGGGTAAATTATTTCATCTTGCACTTCCCAGCACAGAGAAAGAAAATTAACACTTAGTAGACCTCTTAAGTTCTGGAGGTGGCACATTCCATATCTAGAAATGTTGTTGCAGCCCAAATACCTAGGAACACATAGGTTGCCAGAATTGATAGGGCCTAGAGAAGGAAAGGGCTTTGAAGCAGATCAAGTCTTCTGTGCATTATTTGACCCTGACATTTGGCTTAATGACCTAGTGGACCTATGCTATATTAGAAGCATCCCCAGTGGTGGGAGAAGACTCCATGTAGAGATTATGCTAAACCCCAAATGTGAACCACAACACAGACTATATGATTTTGGAGCAATACCATAGAAACTCTAACAAGTAATTATATACCTTATGAAAAATAGCTTCTGGCATGCTACTGAGCCATGGGAGAGGAGGATTGACTGATTATGAGAAACATAATGACCTTGGGTCACAACTGTCCATCATGAGCAGGGTCCTATCAGACCCACCCAGTCATGTAGTTGGACAGTCATATAGTTGGACAGATCCAGCAAGCTTCTATTGTAAGATGGAAGCAGTACAGGAAAAATTAAGCATGAGCAGGCACAGAGAGCACAAACAAGTTATGTAAGCAAGGAGTCCAGACTCCCATATCATCCATCACTGTTGCAATAGAATCTCTCTCTCAGTTCACACGTATGACCATCTGGAGGATCCCCAACAACCAGCTGGTGTATGGGGAAAAACCCTGAGCTGGATTCTAGGATAAGGGGGCTATATATTTAAGTTTAAGTCACAATTCTAGCAGGGGTGATTAACCTTGCTTATCAGGAGGAAATATGGCTTCCCTTACACAACAGAGGCAAGCAGAACCATGTTTGTCACCCAAGCAACTCACTTGGGTTCCTCTTGATTCTTCCTTGTCCAGTGAGAAATTAGTACAGAAACCACATAAAGGCAGGATGATCAGGGGAAATTCCTTGCAGATGATGATATGGGTAATGCTGCAAGGTAGGCCAACAGGAGTCCAAATACTAGACAGGAGTGGAGAGCATCTACAATGGTTGGAGAGGAAGGAGATGGTGAGTATCAGCAGTTACCTTGAAACCAGCTGTGGTGCCCAGGGCTAACCTTCCTAATTTTCCTTTGGGAGAATCTTTCCCCCAACTAA
The DNA here is from genome assembly GCF_022355385.1 of Mustela nigripes. Taxonomy (NCBI): domain Eukaryota; kingdom Metazoa; phylum Chordata; class Mammalia; order Carnivora; family Mustelidae; genus Mustela; species Mustela nigripes. Next base: position 56,745,600 of record NC_081561.1, read on the forward strand.
ACTGACCCCAGAATACTAGGGGAGATGCTTCCAGAACTTAAAGTAATAATAGATCCAAGCTGGATGAAGAAAAGACTAACGTAGGCTGTGGTCATTGCCTAGGTTCCCTTTCAGTACTGAAGAGCTTCATTCCTCCACCTACTGAGACACCCTCCACTGTCAGCCTTTCGTAGTATTTGCCTTGGCTCGAGCTAGTTGCTTTGCCTAAGGCCACACGCCTCCTTTCTGCAGCAGCCCGCATCCAAAGACTGAAGGGTAGTATCATTGAAGAATACTGGTTTCTCAGTGATGGCTGTGTCCTCAAAACACAGGAAGTACTTTGCACATGGTAGTTTATTAATACATTTCTGTTTATTTGAACTGGAAGCTAGTAAGGAATGAGTTTCTGAAGGCTTTAAGGTTCATAGCAAAGCAAGGTGGCAGCTGGCCTGGCAGGGAAGCCTCTGGGTATGGAGCTGGCCTTGGGGAAGGATAGGTTGAGGCTGAGGAAATTAATGAACCTGATTCTGCCTACCAGCAGCCTTCAGATCCATTCCTCTCCCTTTCAGAACCTTCCAGCTCTTGCAGTGCATGCCATAAAGTGTACTGATGTAATGTCATTTTGTTTTGCTCACTCTTGTTTCATTTGTGATCATCTTTGTCCATACAAGCATATCACCTCTTTCAGGATAAGGCCTCGTTTTTAAACTTTTCTATTTTTGACTGCAACTGGCATGGCACTGAGAACTTAGAACATGTATATTTGCCCATCAGCTGACCTCTAACCCAGCTAATGGGAACAATATTTTCCCCTAATTTCCAGGTGTGGTGGCAAAGAAATTTCACTTTAATTTGCTGGGTATCTGTCACGTGTAAGAACACTGGGAGAAAGGTGCCACAGATCACGGGGGAAAAACACAACAAACAGCACTCTGATCCTCAAGCTGGCCTTCTTTTCTCTTAGTCTCTATCTGCCTGTTTGAATTTCGTCACAAGGAGTAATAGATTTCTTTGTTTCCGCTCTAGATCTGGAGTGAATTAGCATTCATGTTTTTGTTTGTTTGTTTAGTTAGCAGAACTGTCTTCCATATTTTTGGAATCATGAGATCTTGGAAGAACACGCTCAACAGAAAGAAAAAAGAAATAAGGAAGACTTCCTCCTCTATTTGCTTCCCGGATTTTTTTTTTTTTTTTGAAATTGATCCAATGCATAATAATTTCGTGGTAGTGGTTGTTAAAATCCCTGGTGTAGGCAAATAGAGGTAACAGGAAATTTGGGGGGCAAAACTCTGGAATTCCCTGTGTTATCTGGTGGCAGGCTTTTCATTTATAGTCCATTTAAATCTGCCTCAAAGTCTATGGCCTGATAATGTGAGGTTGGTTTCCTCCATTTTGCTCCACATTGGAAGGCCATTCTGGGGTGAATGCCATTTTCCTGTCGCATTTTGCTGGTGGTCTCACTGTAAGGTATATTAGAATGAATGAGACATGGCTGTGCCTGAATCTCTAGGTTTATCAGCTAAGGAAGTACTGTTTATAAGAGATTAAATGAAATAAACTAGTTTAAGGAAAAAACAACTAGCATCTACATTTCTGTAAATTCCCAAAGCAAAAATAAACACTTGGACCCTGGACTTTGCAAGACAAAAATCCTTGTTTATCTACATTTTGTTTTCTATGTACCTTTGAGAAAGCAAGCCTTGTTCTCAAATTCCATTTTGCTACAGTAGAAACTTTGGGATCCAAAATTCTGGCTTCAAGTCAAACTTCTATTATATACTACCTATGTAACCCTGGTTGTCTATTCTCTTATTGGCTCAGTTTTCTTATTTTGGAAACCAAAACAAAAGACTTGATATTGTAAGGTTGTTGTAAAAATTAAGTAAAGAACTTAATCATTGGTGCAGAGCATGGCAAAAAGTGAGCACTTGGGAAATGGGAGCTGTTTATTTTCTGCCCCTCTTTTTATAGATGCTAAGAAGAACAAATCAGTAATAGTGATGATGGGATGACAGCTGTCTTAGCTTGGGCTGCAATGTATGACAAATAGCACAGACTGAGTGGCTTAAACAACAGACATTTATTTCTTACAGTTCTGGAAGCTGAGAAGTCTAAGGTCAAGATGCGGGCAGATTCAGTTCCTGGTGAGGGCCCTCTTTGTGGCTTCTTGCTCTGTTCTCATGGGACAGAGAGAGAGAGAGAGAGAAAGAGAGTTGGGAGGGGTGCTCTGGTCTTTCTACTTCTTCCTATGGGACATTAATCTCATCATGGGGTCCCACCTTCTTGACCTCATCTAAACCTAATTACCTTGCAAATATCACACCTCTAAATACCATCACATGGGGGGTTAGGGCTTCAAGATATAAATTTTGAGGGACACAGACATTCAGTGTTTAACATCTGAGTGACAGACAGTGATTTAGAATGCTACATTGTTCTTTGCTGCCATTCCCAGCTGGTCTTATTCCCAGTGCCTACCTTGTGCTCACTAGTAGTGAAGATTCCAGAGACAAAGGACCCTGAGAGAGTGTCAGACTTTGAGGAGCACCAACCCCCCAAATTCCCTAAGACTTGAGAGGGAAGAAGGATGATAGATGGAGGTAGGAGAGACAAAGTCTAGTGCACCCACCCTGTGCACCCACCCAGCCTCATTTTCTGCAAGGGTGGGGAATCCCAGCGCCTGTGGCCGGTGCCACTATGACTAGAAACAGGCCTCATGTCAGGCAATTGACAACTGTTGTCAACTCCTCTTGAAATGCTCAGATGAGCAGGTCTTGTCTATAGCTCTACCAAGGGTGGAGGCCTTGGTACTCATCTGTCATGAGGTTGATTACCCCATGGCTGACCAGAAGAGAGACTTAAGGAGAGAGACTGAGGAAGAGTTTTGAGATAACAACTTTTTGAGCTTCTTTGGAGGAGAGAAGGCTTGAGTGACTCAGGGAGGCTGCCCATATGTGTGCACAAAGGGGTGGGGGAGAAGACAGCAAGCCACTAGCATTATAGGAGAATGGATGCTCTAAGCACCCCATTCACAGGCAAGATGGAGAGGGGGTACCTGCCAACAACAATCTCCTTCTTCCTTCAACAGCTTTGTATAGGCTGCACATTGATTTCGAGATGTATAAACTGAAACATGGTAGTGTTTTCGTTTCCATCAGACTTTGGTTGTATAAACGTGATAAGAAGAGGAGGGAGAAAAGCTAGTCGAGATGTAACATAGACATTCCATAGGGTCCTGGAAGTTGGAAGGTCACAGTAAGCAATAAGATGGAAGTCTAAAGGAATGAAAAAGAATGATGTACAAATTAAAGATAGAAGACTGGAGGCAGAAAAATTAAAGAAATTCCAGTTCTAAGTTCCCTTGGAGATAAGTAGTAGAATATGGTTGAAAGGCCATGAAATTGGAAAAAGAGATATGCTAACTCAGCTTTCCCATTTATTAGGCTTAGTGAACTGCTCATATTCTCCATTTTCCCATCTATGAAATGAGGTTAACCTACATGGTCGTTCTGGGGATTGAATGAGACAGAACATGTTGTACAAGTTAGGATTCTTGGGTGCAGGCAATAGAATCCAATTTAGGCTGAAAAGAACTTATTGGAGAATGGGTAATCTACAGAATCTCCATTAGGGCTAGAAAATTGGGCTTAGAGGCTACAGAGTCAGAGATGCCTTATTTTGGATAAAGGATCTGGGCTGAGGGCCGCAGGAATGGTCCCTCTCTCAGGGTGGAGATACTGGAAGCTACTTCTGGACTCCCCCATTACTGCTGCCTTGGGAAACTGGCTGCCATCATCCTCACCCAAATGAAATCTGCATGGTACCTGTTCCTTTAGGTCACTGGCTTCTAAAGCAAAGTCTGAAGCAGGTGGTTCTGATGGCAACAGCTAAGTCACATGCCAGGCCCTAGTCTTGGAAGGAAGGTCTGGTGTCTCCAGTGAGGAATTTCCCAATCACAAGAAAGGTGTTGAAAAATGCTGAGAGACTGAACAACAACAACACACGTATACTGTCTTTATAAGTCTGCAGCTGATAGTTGCCAGACAGGAAGTTCTTCAACCTGGCAGTGGGAAAGGTGGAGAAGGAGGATGAAGGGGTCCTGGTCATGGTTTCCACTAACCCACTAAAGAAGGGGCTCACTAATTAGGAATGCTGTGGTTGATTCATGTTGGTGGGATTTGTTTAACCTCAATGTTACTTTTCTTCTCCCATAAGAGGCTGGTGAGCGAGCTCTTATGGGCAAGCAGAGGCAGTCATGTGATTAAGTCTGCTAAATAATTCAGCTTATTTTTTAGCATCAGTTTAGTCTCCACTTTCTATTCTTTCTGTAAACACTGCAGTATAATCCATAAGTGGTGCACTGACATGCAAGTCTTGTAAGAGAAAAATGCTCATTCGGAACCTAGGCCCTTCCCTTGTCACCAGCATCTGGTTAAAAAAAATGTTCTCCAGAAAGAAAGAAACAGAGGGAGGGAGGGACTGAGGGAAGGAGGGAAAGAGAGAGAGAGAGAGAGAGAGAGAAAGAGAAAGACCTAGCACGTACCTGTAGCACCTTCTCAGTGAAAGCAAATATAGATAGTTTTCTTCTTTCTTTTGTTACCATATAAATAAAGAGGCTACTGAGATTTCACAAGTTGATCGGGCTTTGAAGTGAGCAGAGAAACAAGCACAAGTCCCATGGGCATAACTAAATGAGGTTTTTTGATTTTTGTTTTTGTTTTCCCCATCACTGTTCGCTGAGACAATCAATGGATTTGGTTCCTACTTAACCTCAAGTTGTCCTCCATCAACTCTATGAAATCTTAATTCCAGTTCAATCCCAGTGCCCTTGTGAAAAATCATGGGTCAGCATAATTCTGCTTTAGGATTTAGATCCAAAGTAGAGTTTGTGTGGTCCATGTTGCCACCCTACCTTTCGATCTTGGCTCTCTCTTGGCATGAAGCGGGCATTTAACACACGTGAATGACAAAGAAGCACTGTGATCTAACACTGCAATTCCCAGATGCGAGGCTGTCTCAGGGTACAGAGAACTGGGTCACTCTTCCTGAGTTGGATGCCTTGGGGACACCTTGAATTTGTTCAGGGCCCTGGGCAGTTGAAGGTAATTGCTGAAATTGCGGAAGGGGTAGAAAGAAGCCGGCTCTACCAGGTCTGTCTATGATCTCAGGGCCTATGACAAACCCCCACACCCCTCAGTCGGGCAGACCCAGACAGGTGGACTGGCAGGACCCCACCTCCTATTTCTACCAGGTATCCCACGGAGCGCATCTCTCTCCCTGATTTCTGCGATTCTCTCTTCCCTGGCGTGCCCCTGCGGACCACAGACCACCGGTAGCGACCTGGGGTCCTGTCGGAGAAGCGCTTCTGAGACGGCGTTCACGGTGGGAGGAGAAGACAGGCTGAGGCCATGGTCAAGGTAGGCTTAGATGCCCAGCCTCAAGAACTGCTTCTTAACTGTGCCATGTACTACCTGGACGGCTTGTTCTGACACCCATGGCTCCCTGGGCCTCCCTGGCAGAGTTTTTGATTCACCAGGTCTTGGGTGGGGTCTGAGAATTTGCATTTTTAACACATTCCTGTCAAACCAGCTGATGTGGATGGTTGGAGGACCATGCTTAGAGAACCCTGCCCTGGGGCATTGCTCCCCCCCCCCCCCCCCCCCAACTGCTATTGGCTGCAAAGTGTTATGGAACAACCGTGGGGTTTGGAATCACAGAGGCACGAGTTCGGAGCTTGTTCCTGTTCCTTCTTACCTGTATGTCCTTGAGCAAGTTCCTTAACCTTGCTGGGAATTAGCTTTCTCATTTGTGTGAACCCCACCAGCCTATGAGGTAATTTATACAAAGCCCCTTTGCACAGTGCTTGGCAACTGGTAGTTGTTACAAAATACTGCTCTCCTTCACCAAACCCTCTTTTTCTCTTGCTGCCTTACTAATAACACATTTGAGAAGTCACTCGAAGGGAAACACTAGGCTAGACTGATGCTTCCAAATCCTGATGAGAGCCCTGGGGAGGTTTCACTGGATACATGGTCCCATCTCAGTCTTAACCAACGTGTGGGCATGCGTTGTGCCCCTGAACATTCTCAGAGCTCTGCTCTGCAGAGGTAGGTGGTGGAGGCACAGCCCTGCCTGCTCTCCTGTGTATCTCACCACAGGATTTCTACCCACTGGACTCAGTGACTTCTTGTTTAGTCCCTCATGGGGTTTCTAGCACTTTCCTGATGGGTCTTTCTTTGCACAAATCATTCCCTCTGCCTCTTAGGCTCTTTCCTCACCTTCTGTCTGACAAGCTCCTACTTTGCACTATCTTCAGATTTCAAATCTATTACTATTTCCTCAGGGATGTCTGCCATCAGACAAGGCCTGAATATCAAGTATCTCTACATCACTAGAAAGCTCCGTGAGGAAAAGTTCACGCCAACTTTCTCCTTCTATCTGTGTGGTAGAGCTTGATCATGCCTTGTGGCCATCCTGTATTTTTGGACCATCTTCTTAAATCTGGCCAGTTTTCTTCATTATGAGTCCTGCATCTTCCAGAAAGAATCCAGAACTCATTCACATCTCTTCCCTTATGACTGGAGTCCAGGCAGTTTGCCCAGGCTTGCCCAGTCACACTAAACTGTGTGAGACCAATCACGAACTACTATGTGAACAACCAGTTACCAGGAGGCTTTCATCACTGGCCAGGATGGCATCAGGGCATGAAGCTGTCAGAGGACAGCAGTGATGAAGTTTCTTTCATCTGATACCCAGCAATGCTTGGACAACCTCTTGTGTTTGTTGTACAACTGTGGGGCTGTGGGGGCTGCCTGGAGCTGGTCTGTGGTGTGACCAGGAATTGGTCACAGAATAGTAGCCTCGAAGCCAAATTCTCTGGCCCTCCATAGATTCTGGGAGACAGCTAAAACACACAACTAGTTCAGTTCTTCTGCTTGAACAGACTAGAATGGGTTCGTAACCAAGAACCCAGGCACTTCCATCCTATCTGTGATGTCTAGCATAGTGCACAGTGTATTGCAGGTATTCTGTAGTATTTGTTGAGTCGGATAATTTAATAAGTCTTTACTACAGTTAAGCACTAAGTTATGTCCATAAGATGTTACATGGATTTATCCTCATAAACTTATTAATATCATCTTCTCTTGTAGATTGCATAATCCCGCAAGATATTTGCTGTCCCTACTTCAGAGGTTTAAATTTATCTGCTTCATTGATACAGGCTTAGCCATGTCTTGCTTCAGCTCGTGAAATCTGAGCAGAAGTGATGTGTATCACTTCCGAACAGAAGCTTGAAGAGCCAGCATGTGATCCTCTGTGCCCTTTTCTTTTCTCTCTCTGCTAAGAGTCAGGCAATATTCCAAAAAGGGGCTGCTTTGTTAGCTGGGGTCCTGGAGAGAATGTGACATAGAGCCAGATGAATCTGACCTGCAATAAACATGCAACATGTTAGAACTGCCAGTCGGAGAGATGTCGGTGCTCTTTGTTTCCATGGCATAACCCAGTCCGTCCTCTAACAGATACACTCATGACACATGAAGACACTAAGGACACAAGATAATTGAGACAGGATTTGAACCCAGGCAGTTTTACCTCTCAGAGCCCGTTATATCTTAACCATATGCTAACCCCTACCTGGCTTAATCAAGAAGACAAAAGAAAGAAAAAAATCATCACCCATTTTGTATGTAATTATAAATGAGGAATCAGAAATAATCACACATTCTGAAGACATTTAAAGCATTATGAAGCAGCGTTTTGCAACATGATGTGGAAATGTACTCGGAGACTTGGGTAAGAAGATAATTTTCTAAGTAACAAAATTAACCTTAGGAGACGTAAAGACATAAAACAGACCAACCACCATAAAAGAAACTGAAAAGATGATTAAAAATCTATCCAACCACCTCCCTGACTCCTACACCTGCTGGCCACTGCTTAAAATATTAGGCCTAGACTGCTTCATGGGTGAATTGTTTCAATTTTTAAGTAACAGATAATTCCCTACTATTTAAACTGTTCCAGAGGCTTCATACATACGTTATTTTTAAAAATCCAAAGTAACATTGTACCAAGACCTTGCAAAAAAACACTAAAAAATAAACCTAGCATCCAATTTTGTTTAAGAATAGGAACAATAAGTCCTTACATTAAATATTAAAAATACATGATTCAGCAAAACAATTAAAATACAGCAAGTGGAATTCATTTTTGAAAATTAAGGATAGCTTAGTACTTGGTATAGGTTGTGATCACACACTATCCTAATATAGGTCAAAGAGAAAATGATGTTCATCTCAGTTAATGGCCAAAGGCCTTAAATGAAGTTCAATAATCAGTTTTTATTTTTAAAAGATTGATTGATTGATTGATTGATTGATTGATTTTAGAGGAGGGTTATTGGGGGAGGAGCAGAGGAAGAAGGAGAGAGAGAATCTCAAGCAGGGAGCCTGATAGAGGGCTCGATCTCAGGGCTCCAGGATCATGACCTGAGCCAAAACCAAAAATCAGACATTTAACTGACTGAGTCACCCAAGCACTCCCATAATTAGTTATGATTTAAAATCATACATAAACAACTCAAACAAAAAAGGAAAACTACAATAGATGGATACTTTCTTTACCAAACAATAAAATAGATATTTCAAACCCTCAGTCAGCATCAAGTTTAAGGTGAAAACACTAAAAACTTTAAACGCTATGGTTTTGCACTCAGCACTGTGGTGAGACACTATTTGCTGTGTATGGTCTATTACAGTTAGATGAGTATGAATAAGAGATATGAATATTACATCAGGAAAACTAAAAAAATAACCTGAAAAACTATTAAAATGAGAGATCTCAAAAATTGATATTTTTACAGAAATAATGACACACACAGAACTTCTGTTTCTTCCTAAAATGGAATAAGAGGGACTGAACTTACCCCAACTGATATAACCAAACACCAATGCATGCAAAACATGAAACAGCAGTTTTTGAAACAATGGACATTAGGCAACAAAGGACATTGATTCCCAAGGGACAGAAAGCAAATGTTCTAAGTTCTGTGACTGCTTCAGCTTCTGCCTTTAGAGAGTTTCCAGGCTGTGGTGGAGGAAAAGGAAGCAGGCAGAGCTCAGCTGCTCAGCTGACCACCTGAGTTGAGACTGTTTATGCAAACAGAAATAATTCAGGGAATAGAAGAAAACTTTAAAAATGTGTAATTAAAATCTTCAAAGAGTTAAGAGAAGTTACTGTATCTGTTGAATAAGGCCAACATTCCAGTGAAATAAGGCCAACATTTCCAGTTAAAGACAAGAAAGAATTTTGGGGGAGTTTAAAATATGAGAGAAGGAAAATGAAGGGAGATTGGAGGATAATGTTGGAGAAATCTTATTGCATATAGGAAAAAAAAAAAAAAAAAAAAGACAAGAAACCCCCAACAACCCCGGAAAGTAGAGGAAAAAAAAAAGAAAAAGAAAAAGAAACTTAGAGAAATGATCTAGTGGATAATAAAATTCCAGAAATAGAAACCAAAAAACAAAACAAACCAAAACAAAAAACAAAACCAAACTGAGAGGAGGGAGAAAAGTATTACAATGATACAAGTAGTGGGGGGAAGAAGAAAAAAAATAACACAAGTAAACATCTTACAACACAAAAAATTGAGTTTTTTGATAGAAAGAATCCACTGAGCCTAGTACAATGAAAAGAAAAAGACTCATACCAATGAGCTTCATCATGAAATAACCATAAACTGGGAATAAAGAGAAAAATCCTGACAGTTTCCAGGAGGAAAAATAGATTGTTCATAGAATAAGGAAAAGAATGGTATTGTCCTCTCAATGAAAATGGAAAGGAAAAAAGACAATGAAGATACATGTTTGCAATTCCAAGGAAATAATTATTATAATTATTGTTATTATTAATTTAATTGGTGTGAAGGGGAAGCTGAATTCTATACCAGCCAAACCAGCAAAGCAGAGGCAAGCGTAGAATAAAGATATATGTTAAGACTGGCAATGTCTCAAAAACTTATTTCTAGTAAACTCTTTCTCAAATGCTACTGTAGAACGTGCTTCTCAAAAATGAAGGATGACATGACGAGAGGGAAACATGGGACTGGAATAGAAATGGAAGGGAGTCCCACAGCTGCAATGGAGCAAGCAATTCTCAGTAGAGGAGGGGGAAGGATATGGCTCAGGTGAGATTTCTTTGGGGGAAAAAAACTGAACCAGTAGAGTCTATGAAGAAGAGACTACGTGGAAACGGAACTGAGAGACATTTTACAGTTTTTTTGGAGGGCGTGAATAGGAATTATCATCAGTAAATGTATCTACTTAATGCAATATGTAAATCTTGTTCTATTTCTTTTCATTTTCTTAAGCACAGAATTAGTGGTCGATGATGTATACAGCTGACTCTTGACCAGCACAGGGGCTAGAGGTGCCAAAAGTTGAAGATCTGTGTGTAATTTTTGACTCTCCCAAAACTTTACTACTAATAGCCTACTGTTGAGAAGTCTTACCAACACCGTAAATAGTTGCTTAACATACATTAGATATCTTAGATGCATTATATACTCTATTGTTTCAATAAGTAAGCTAGAGAAGAGAAAATATTAGTAAGGAAATCATTAAGAAAGAGAAAATACATTTACAGTGCTGTATTGTAGAAAACAACGTACCGTTCTTCATGTATAAATGGACCTGCACAGTTTAAATCCATGTTGTTTAAGAGTCAACTCTGCTTTTCCAATGTTAAGGGGAATTTTTCAAAATGGTAACATTATGATTCTCACAAAATATTAAGTGAACACACATCATAGGGTTCATTTAAGCCATCAGTTATGGAGGAAACCAGTAAGGTGTTACAACCAGTTCAAAGGACAGTCCACAGGACAGACGAATGAAGAGGCAGTAATTCTGAAGTAAATTTCCTATTAAATTCAAAATTGTTCCCTTCTGCAAGAGAGAAGACAGTTGAGTTTCCACTGGATACAATTCATTTCCATCTTTGTGGACAGTATTCATTTATTATACTATCAGTTTTCTACAATTCCTAAAGTTATAAAATGGCTCAAAAACAATGAAAGGCACAGATCCAGTAAAATCAGACAACTCGGAAAGGTCCACAAGATAATGTCTAATATTCCATTGAAAAAATATCCAGTAATTTTTCTGCCTATTTCAAAGTTTTTTTTTTACATTTGTTTCTGGCACATTATGTAAATTTTAAATTCTGTTTTTATTTAAAAGTGTAATGGAGGAAAACATGTGTGCTATTAGCCAAATTAAAGGGATATATAGGTGTTCAGATAATTGAACAGGATTGTGCTAGTAAATCTTAGAGCATTTTACCCAAACTGTAGGCAGAGTTCCACGAGGGACAGATTTTTGAGATATACTTTAACTTTCCTAAGCCTTTATGACGAGAAGCCTGTTGGAGTTAATCTTTGTTGCATATTCTTTTTTAAAAAAATATTTTATTTATTTATTTATTTATTTATTTATTTAGAGAGCATGAGTCGGGGGAAGGGCAGAGGGAGAGAGAGAATCTCAAGCAGGCTCTGCAGTGAGCCTGAAGCCCAGTGTGGGACCCTGAGAGCGTGACCTAAGCCGAAATCCTTATTGCATATTCTAAATGCATCTTCTAGAACCTTGAGGTCAAACATTTTAGTTCATAGTGGTACCCATGTTTTCTTAGTAGCTACAGTTAGGGTTACAATAACAGGAGAAAGAAGACAAGGGCCAAAACACTCGGGGCGCAAAGTCTAGTTCTTGTCCACAAATCTGGTGTGTGAGACATGAAGCCTCAGTGCAGTGCTTACTGCATTTAAGATGGGTCTGTAGCCAAATATTTGACTTTCACCTTGGATTTTTCTTCTTTCACCACTCCCTTTCATTTGACCTTTTGGTTCTGTGCATGGAGACAAGTAAGAATACAGAGTTGGTGGAGAATCCTAAGTGTCTGGAAGAGAAAGTCTCTTAAAACCATCACTATTTTGAGTAGTAGGGAGGGAGAACATTGTTCTAAGACTTGGAGGACGAGTTGTGATTCACCTCCAAGAAATGACCAGAGCCAATAGCAGTTATTAGACTAAGTAGAATATGCAGGTAAGAAAGGAGAGTGACCACAGCTGTGCCAAACTTAATTTGCTAACGACTGTCCTGTTGGTGGATTGGAGTATGTCCTCCTTTCTAGGTATGTATAAAATGCCTGTTTTTTTTCTATTACTCCTAATAATGGATTCCCTTAAAGGACCCAACCTAGAAGATGTTTCATGCTATTGATTCAGAGTCCTTTATAACTCTCTCTTCCCTCTCCTAAAGACAGTTTATGAAACAGATTTAGGGATCAAGTTAAACAAAAGTATATGGTGAATGTCCTTTTTCTTCCTAGCTTATCGGGGTGGTGTGTATGTGTGTGTGTGTAAAAATCTGGAGGTCAAGGGAAGGGATGAACTTGTGTAAAGATCTCACCATGCATCAGGCTCATTGGTATGTATCTTACCCTGTGAGATAGGGATTTTTATCCCAGTTTTACAAATGGGAACATCAAGGCACTGCCCAACACAAGACAGCCAGCCATCTTATTCCAGGCTGTTTGGATTGCAAACCCACTCTTTCTGCTGTATCAGGCTGTTTGGCTGGAGGTGTGGTAGTTGGTCTTGCGTGAATCTCGTTCCCAGCTGGGATCCTCTTGTGGAACTCTCCTCCCTCTTTCAAGTTTTGTCTTCCAGTGTTGCCCGTCTTTGGCCTCTAGCTAAGAACTACCCTCTGAGACCTTTCTTGGCCCTGCTCCCACCTTCCCCTTTTGCATTGTCTGTGCCATTTGCAACAGGCTACTTGGGCCCCCCTCTCAAGGTAGCTTTGAACCTCCTCAAAGGTCTCCTTTCCCTTCTGACCTCTTGTGGCACTTGGAATTTACTCTGCATTTCATTTGGCATTTGTGTCCGCCTTCTGTTAAGTGCTACCTTTCCTACAGTTCATATCTTAGATCCCAAACTAGATGGTAAGAACCTGAGGACAGGGATGTTGTTTTAAACCTCTTTGAAAGTCTTGACTTCAAGTACAGGACTTTGCACAGAATAGGTGCTTGATAAACAGTAGTTAAACACCTTCATGAATGAAGCCTTTTGTAAGTGTTTCGCTATCTCCCTCTCTTCACTGTTAATATGAAAACAACTGTTCCTATGTTGTCAGAATTCCTGCAAAAGGGGTAACTTCTGGTAAATAAAATTTTCCCAAGACATGAATGAGTAATCAAGGCTTCATTTATTCCAGTATTCCTAAGAACAGCTGATTTGCTTTTCCACATGGGGTCTGTGTGTTTGCTGTTAAGAAAATATGTGGGGATTTCAGAGCAGGCTGAAGGGGGAACTGTCTTATTCAGAGCTGTGTCCACTCCCCTTGTTGGGGAGGCTGACAAGGACCAATCCTGGGTATAGCAGGACTGTCACAACTGATGCCACCACTCTTAGTAGCTTCTGTGCTTTGTTCCCTTTCTCTTGGTTTCTCAGTACCATTCTGTTCTTACTACCTCCAACCCTTGTTTCTCTCTGTCCCTTCAAACTGAGGCCCTGTGGGGCTAGCCTGATCCCAGCACCCTCCCTACCCCTTTCCAGAGTGTTCCCAGAAGAGGACATTCACAACCAATCCTGCCTTTTCCTCTGCGTGCCTCCAATAATGACCGGCTTGGCTCAGTCACTTCCTGGGTAGTTTCCCACAACAGAAATCTGTAGGGTAACCCCGTAAAACCCAGGTCAGCTTCTGCAACTAAGACAATTAACTTCATTAACTTTCATTACGTTCCCATCATTTCCAATAAAATTCTTTCCAAAATACCACTTATAAGACACGTAGCTGCCTATCAGTGTAAGAATTTTTTTTTTTTTTTCATCTATTTGGTTCCAGGAATTGAATTTCCTCATAAGAGTCGTTGCCCAACTTCATGTGGATACGATTTAAGACAAAGCTCTCCAATCTAACCTGACAGGCTTTAGGAGAACGGGTCCCCGTTTTCCACGCAAAGAATCAGAGACGCTTGCGTCATTCTCTTTTTTTTTTTTTCTTTTCTTTTCTTTCTTTTTTTTTTTTTTTTTTTTTGCCTCCTGCAGAATGAGAAAATTCTCCTCTAGGCTCAGCTCCCCCACCCACCGTCTCCCCCTCAGTGGCTTTGTAAATTAGGCAGAGTCATTTGCATTTTTACAGTCTCAAACCATTCATAGAAAAATCCCATTTTGCGTTCTAAAAACCAAGTAATAAATTTAGAATCATTTGGCAGTGAGATGTCATTCAGTTCTCCGATTTAAATAAGGGAGGAAGGAAAACCATTCATCTCACGTCCATCCTTGGAGGGGAGAGAGAAGTGCATCTTTAAGAAATCATGGGAGAGAGTCATTCCCTTTAGAAATCATTCACATTTCTTTCTGAGATGTTGTGCTTAATATCAGTTATCCATTTTCCTTTCTCTTTGTGCCATCCCCAGAATTCTTCCTGAGAAGCTAACATTAATCTTCTGCTTTGTTTCAAGGCCTCTATTTGATTAACCTTTTTTTCTTTCATTTGGGAATGACTGATTAGCAAGCAGAAATTAAATTTAAAAATGAAATTTCTCTGTACAGTGGGTTTTCTCAAGCCCACTGGTCTTCACTAGCAGTATGAATGGGATTGCCTCTAATCCCTTCTCTTTTTTCTGTATTGTGGCCACTGGAAAGACAAAATGCATTTGGGACCACACCTTGAATCTCAGAAAACGGTTGATATAAATCTACCCTTCCATCCCTGCAGGGTGAGATTTTTGTGTTCTCAAAGTTCTTGAAAGGAGGAAGAGAAATTTTCAAAGTCCCGAGGGCAAAGGGATTTGATAGAAAATACTTTAGATAATTGTCAACCTCAAGACTAGAGGTGTCCAGGTGTAGAATTTAATGTCGTTATTTTAAAGATTGGGAAAATGAGACATAATGGTAATATTATTGGTGAAGGCTGGAGGTATCTGCAGGTCTGGTTAGATTTCCCTGTGAGAGATACTTTGTCTGATGCACCGTCTTCTGGACACAAGCAACTGGAATGTAAGTCTGGTCTCATTGAGCCTGTCCTGAATTTCAATCAACTGCTCCTTCTCATGGGGCATTTCCCCCAGTGTCTCCTAATAGCACAGTTCATTCCTTCCTGACCTCTATTTTCTTTGATCTTCCCTTTTCTCCTGTCCTGAAGTTTTTCTCTCTCTGATTACTTATGGAAAGCATCCATATGTTATTCAGGCAAAGGCTGGAATCAAGAGCAAGGTAACTGACTCTCTGATTACTTACTGAAAGCACCCATATGTTATTCAGGCAAAGGCTGGAATCAAGAGCAAGGTAACTGACTTAAAGGTCACGATAAAGATGATGGTGTTGATAATGATAACAATACCTTGCATTGCCATTGTTGTTTCCAGCATGCAAAGCTCTTAACATTTCATTTTCTCATCTCATCATTCCAACCCTGGGAGATGAGTTAGGTCCATATCATCTTTGCCATCTTCTATGGAAACCAAGGCTTGGGTAAGTTAACTGATGTGCCTAAGGACCCAATCCAGGAAAGGAGATGAAATCAAGGTCCAAGCCTGTGTTTTAGGACTCTGAGACCAGAACCATATGGCTTCTCTGGAATCCAGTCTGATCAGTCTGATCAGTCAAAAGATATCTTGCTGCCAGGTAGTGCAGGGTGATTAAACCACCACAAAGATTTTGGATAAACATACGGGGGAAAACAAACGTTGACAGGTCAGTAAAACATGGGAAGAGTTCACTAAGGGAGATTGTGTAATCTCTCTCTTAATAGAGGATTTACCTGAAGCAACAGTTCCTACTTATTCCATGAAACATTCCAAAGTGTGTTTCCAGAAGACAGTATATATCCAAAACACTAAAAGACATGACTAATGGTAACCTCAGGCAAATTACTCAGTATCTTCAAAGTCAGTTTCTTCATCTGTGAATAAGAGGGTTTGGGGGAGGATTACATAAAGTAATGTAAGTACCCTGGCACAGAGAGGCCATTCAATACACGCTGCCAGTGCTTAACGATGGTAATATTTTCACTTGTATGAGGAAATAACAAGCACAAAGATTTGGCAATAAGAACATTCTTAGCTGTGCTTTTATAAATAGTAGTGAGAAGTTGGAAACAACCTAATGTCCAGAAATAGAGAAGGGGTCCAAGAGAGCCTGCTGGTAAACATCTAGGTGCTAGACTATTAGACAGTCATTTAAAAGACTATAAAATATGTTATTACATGGTGAGATGTTTGCAATTTCTTATATTTTAAAAAGCAAGCTATAAAATACTAAGGACAGGGTGGTTTTTTGGCTAAAGTGTGTGTGTGTGTGTGTACAATATATTTAATTTAGACATAAATATCTGGATTGGTTTACCTTCCAATGGTAACAATACAAGGGGAGAAAATTAGGAATGCTTTTAATTTTCTTATTTTTGCTTACCTGTTTTAAATTGTTTCCCAGCGATGAACATGTTTTTCAAGCGCCAGGCGTTGTTGCCTCCCCCGCCCCATCTTCCTTAATTCAGCAGGTCTGTGCCGCAGCCAACACTCACTAAATCCTCAGTTGAGAAGGGTTTTTTGAGTATCCACTATAGGACAGGTCCTGTTCTAGGCACTGGATGTAGATAGAGGTGAATGAGATAGACAAAGCTCTTCTCAAAGAGCTTACATTTTGTTGGAAGGAAGATCCAAGACAAACACATAAAGAAGGTGGGATGGACCCCACTTCCAGGTGAGGCGCATATTTCTGGGGAAGCCACTCCTTCTAGTAACAGTCATTCCCCACTCCCTCAAGCACCCTGCAATCCGAGGTCCAACGTCATTTATTGGGATAAAGGCTGCTTATCTCTTGTTCAAGTACACGATTCCCTTAGGGGTGAGGGCTGTGTCAACACTGGTAATGTATACCTCAGTATGAGTCATTTCCTGAAAGTAGATTATCTGACCTTGAAGGAGTGCGGGGGAAGCAGTGAAAGTATATTGAGGAAGAGCTGGGGGTCACAGCGTTGCCACTTTTAGAAAAGTAGAGGACATGAAGTTGGAGTCGGGTGGGGCCTGGGTGTGCAGGAAACAATACAGTGCAGAGTGAGCATGCCATTGGGGTCCAGCCTCCGTGAACTGATCTTGGTTTCAGCAGCTATCCCCTGGATACGAAAACAAGGTCACCTCTCCCAATGCTTCCCTCTCCATTGTTCAAAAATAATTTTTCATTTTTTTTTTCCAGATGTGGCAAAACTGTCACTGGTGCCACAAGGCTTGGTTCTCTGGATTCCCAGACACTACTTTATCAGATGACATCCCTCCTTGTTTCTCCTATGCAAGGGTTAGAGATCTTTTATGACGGTGTTATAGTTATACATGTAGGCACTCCACTTCTCTTCTAAAAACAGGTGATCATTAAGGACAAAATTTATGTCTATGAATCAATTATGGTTCAATAACAGCTTTCAACAGACCCCAAAATAGTGTCTTCATGATGGTAGTTTCCATATGTATCCGGTGTTTGATAAGTCACTTATGGCATGAAATGAATGTAAAATATGCTACATTACGGGCGTCACCTAGGCGTCCACACTGGGATTTCACTCAACAGCAAGTTGCCACGGCAACAGTCAGATCGGATCCACTGCATTTCCCACACTCACCTCTGGGCTACAACATGGAGGAAGAGGCAAAGCCTGGATCTGAAAGTATCTGAGCCAGGGGCTGGCATTTAGCCACATGGTGAGAGGGAAGATCTAGCTGCCAATCTGACTGGCTCAGTGGGATCAGTACTGTGGTAATTTTTTCATAATCTTGTGTAGGTCAAAAGGGTCTTTCTCTTTTTTAACAGGTAGAGGAGAGTTAGGAGAAAGAGAAATATATTTGGATAGCAGGAAATTTCAAATACTCCCTAAGCAGAAAACAACAAGTTGAATTTCATAGGTTTCAGATGAAATGCCTGCCAGGAGATTTCCACCCCCGGCCAGACTTTTAAGGCTCTTGAACTCCAAGTAGAGAGGGTTGGACCTTTGGCATTTTTATAGACCATTAGCGACATGAGATAATCCCAATAATTCCTGGAGGTAAATCTCACCCTCTCATAACCCAAATCAACTGCACCCAGCAGCATGGATATTCTAAACTCTTCTTCACCGCAACACTTTATTGTTTCTCTAGCAACCTGACAACTTGGGGAGCAGCACAGGGAGGCCACAGCACACAAAGTGAATTACAGCAGCAGTGTGTGGCCGGCAGAACGGCACAGAAGGTGGAGGGACTTGATCTCGCAAGCCAATGATAGCATCTACGCTTGAGACACCTCGAAACCCAACACTTTGAGGGGGGGTTGCAGGAAACAAAAGAAGGCAGCCAAGGAGAGGGAGAAAGATCTCAAATTCCCCTTCCTCTGAGAGGGGGTCTTGAGCATTTATGGGATTTTAGGGAGAACATGAGTGAATGGGATTGGAAGCTAGAAAGGGTGATGAAAGGTCAAGGAATTGTTGATCTACACAGGCGCAGTGCATCGTCATGCCTGTTCAGAGATGGTGTATTGACATGATCAGAGGGCGGAGATTTCGGTCTCTTCCATGTCAAAAGGTCACCTGTGGACATTTGCGCAGGCCCAGTAAGAAGTTCTTGACAACTGAAGCAACTATCATGTGACTTGTACCTCAGGAAGCTTTCCTCATAGAAGCAGTCCTCTATCCTTACGATGCGTTCCGTGGGCTGCCCGCGGTTTGGAAGCAGGCGGTTAGAAAGTTCATTGTTTGAAAAAATGGGTCATAGGTGATGGTTTACTTCCCTTTAGCTACCCTAAATACAAGGCAACAATAATTTAGCTTTGTTTTAAGTAGAGTTAAAGTAAAACTTTAATTGTAAAGCACTGGTTTTGATCTTACTTTTTCCTACTTCTCTCTCTCTCTCTCTCTTTTTTATTTTATTTTATTTATTTATTTATTTATTTTTTGTATTTCTCATCTCTTTCCCTCCTAATAGGCTTGGCTGTGTTCATGCTTATATGTATGCCGGGCAGACAGCTGAGGGTTGGTCAGTTCCAATTTTTGGAAAGATGGCTCAGGGGTGCCTGGGTGGCGCAGTGGGTAAAACCTAGGACTGTTGATTTCGTCTCTGGTCTTGATCTCAGAATCATGGGATGGACCACGAGCTCAGTGGGGAGTCTGCTTGAGATTCCCTCTCCCTCTGCCCTCAAATAAATAAATAAAAATATTTTTAAAAAAACAAAAACACAACTCGCAGAGAAGCAAATGGTGAAGAGTCACTTTCCCTAAATCATGAGGTTTGATCATTTTTAGATATTTAGCATTTTTGTTCTGTCATTATTATTTGTTTCCAGTATTCCCCTGATCCCTATGATACCACTGGTAGCAGGCAAGGAGCACTGTACAGGTATTTTAAAAGGTGAATCTTAATCTATGATAGTGTTGGAGCATCTGGTCCTACTTTCTACAGTTTTCTCCTTCCACTCCCCCTGTCATACTTTACTTCCTGGACAAGGTCCTTCTTTTGTTGCTGTTATTTCCCCATCAGGAGTGAATAAATTCTAGACACACTCTCCTGCAGTGCCAAGCAGTAATTTCCAACAGTGATGCAAAAATAATTTTCCTTCATTGCTCAATGTTTACTGTGCATGGACTGGGTGATCTAAGCCTTCAAAAAACAGAACAAACAGATGAAAACCTTTGCATACATTCTTGCTGGAGGAGAAGTGATCACTATTGCACATGATACATTATGAAAGTGACATGCTATGTTAGACGGTCCTAAGTGCTTTGAACAAAATAACGAGGTAAGGGCAAGGTAAAGTGAGGCATGGTGTCTTCATTTTATTTTATTTTATTTTATTTTATTTTATTTTATTTTATTTTATTTTATTTTTGGCGTCTTCATTTTAAAATCGGTTTGCAGGGCGTGCCACACTGAGAGGGTGACCATTGACCAAAAGGTCATGAGGAGCAAAGTCGTTTTGAAATCCAGGCAAAGACCTTCTGAACAGAGGAGGTCAGGTTTGGCAAAGGCTCTTGGTTGGGGCAGTGTGGCTGGTGTGTTGGAAGAATAGGAGCGGGGAGCTGGGGCCCAGGCTGGACCACAGAACGCATTGGAAGAAAGGTCGGAGGTCGGGGCTCAGACCAGGCAGTGGGGCAGGGCTTGTGGGGTGGGATAAGTACGTTGACTCTGAGGCAAATGGAACAGTTTAGGGATGCCTGGGTGGCTCAGTCATTAGATGTCTGCCTTTGGCTTAGGTCATGATCCCAGGGTCCTGGGATTAAGCCTCACACTGGGCTCTCCGCTCAGCAGGGAGCCTGCTTCTCCCTCTTCCAGTCCCCCTGTTTGTGTTCCCTCTCTTGCTGTGTCTTGCTCTGTCAAATAAATAAATAAAATCTTTTTAAAAAAAGGAACTGTTTAGAGAACTTAGGCAGAGAAGGAACCGGCATCTTTTTTTTTCTTTTCTTTCTTTCTTTCATCTCCTAAAAAGAACAGGAAGACCACTTAGGAGAGCAATAGGAGAATCCAGGCCAGGCATGAGGCTTCTCAGACCTGGGTGGTCATGGTGGAGGGGGTCATTGGTCAGATTCTGGATGTATTATTGCTAATAGATAGAATATATACCAAACTGTTAATAATAGTTACCTGGAGGGCTGGCAAAGGAGGTGGGGGTGAAGAATTTTGGCCTCACAGTTGTACATTTCAGTGTTGCTTGGCCTGTTGCAAATCACACTGCTGCTTTTTGTGGTATGAAATCAAAAATCAGTAACTTCTTTGTAAACAATTGATCTCCGATGCTCCTTTGACGTGCCCTCACCTTCTGTTTAAATATTGGTGGGGTTCACGGAGCAGTTTTTCCCTGGCTCATTCCCCGGTCCCCAAAACAGGGCTTTGGCTGTTCGAATTGTTTTTTTTTTTTTTCACTGTCTGCTGGAGCAGTTGGCATGGCAGGGGCAGATGTGTACCCTTTGGCCTCACAGATACTAAACACAGAGAGAAGAGATCATCTCTGAACGCTTTTGCTGTCTATGGCGGCATGGGGTCTATGAAGGAACGCCCCAAGCAATTTGGGTGCTTTGTGGCTGTAATGACTCAGCTTTTTTTTTTAATATCTGGGGTCATTAACACAGGGGAAAAAACGAAGCGTGATACGCTCAGCCTCTCCATCAAGAGATTGGGAATGGTGGTGGAAGGTAGATGGCTTACCAGGGTTTCCCCTTGAAATTTCTTTCTTACTTTTCCTTTCCTCTGTCTTTTTGTTTGCAAGTCTGATGAAATCAAGATGACAATCAGAGGAGACAGTCTAGCTTTGTCCCAGGACCTCCTTCCAGAAACATTCCTGCCTGGTTCACAGAATGATCATCACGGTGAAAGGAAGGAATGCTTTCTAAAGTACAAGGACTTACGAAGCCTTTTCTTATCCTAGTCCATGGGTGGGGGTAGGGTGTCGTCCACATTCTGCATAAAAGTATGTCCAATGGGCTTCAAAATATTTGTCACCCATACAGCGAAACCCACAGCTCCTCACTGCGCGGCCTTGGGGAGGACAACAGGGCCGTGTCTGCTGAGGACTTGCCTTCACCTGTGACTCCCAACAGAACATCTGGAGAGTGAAGGTCATTGTCTTCTAGGCCCAGAGCTTGGCTATCGGCCTTTTTGCATAGAATTTCACTGTGTTCTGCTCACTCTGCTAAAGGGAATCTTGAGTGAAGCACATGGTCCACTTGCCTATGAACCCGAGGTTCTTTAGGGCATGGGGGGTGGGGCACGTCATGGCTAGGGGACCGTTCTGAACACTCTGGGCAGGTATGGCCTGGTCTCCATCATATTTGCCTAAACCTTCCAGCTGGCACTGTGTCGATGTCATTGTTCAGTCTCTGCCCAGGACTTGCATACAACATCCCATCTGGCCTGCTGGTATGCGCCTCACCTTTTGAAAGAGGAGATATGGGCAACTGGGTGGATGGAACTAGAGGGTATTATGTTAAGCAAAATAAGTCAATCAGAGACAGATAATTATCATATGATCTCACTGATATGATGAATTTGAGAAACAGGATGGAGGATCACAGGGAAGGGAGAGAAAAATGAAATGAGATAAACCATAAGAGACTCTTAATCTCAGGAAACAAACTGAGGGTTGGGTAGGAGGGATGGGGTGACTGGCTGATGGACATTGGGAAGGGTATGTGCTATGGTGAGTGCTGTGAATTGTGTAATACTGATGAATCACAGACCTGTACCCCTGAAACAAATAATACATTCTATGTTAATAAAAAAATAAAAAATAAAAAAAAGAAAAGATATGGGCAAATTACCCATTATCACTTCCAGCATTAGGTTATTATCAACTCATTACTCCTTTTTTTACAATAGTGATAAGGATAGAATTAAGTGATGATATTTATAATCATTTCTGAAAACCATACAAAGTAATTTACAAGGGAGAAGATTATTTCTCCAATTTTAGAGACCATGAAAAATCTGAAATAAAAATTCTGAAAATAGTCTATCTTACCTGAAACTTTTGTAAATTTCTAGCAAATGAAAGTCATACGTAAAGTTATTAAGTGCATGGGCTCTGAAGTCTGGCAATGCCCTTGGGTGACCTTGGAGGAATTGCTTCAGGTCTGTTTTGTCATCTGAATGCGAGTATGATAACAATAGGTAACTCACAAGGCAGTTGAGAGGCTTTAACAACAATCCTCATTTCCTGAGCAGGTCCTGCTTACTGAACACTTTCGGACACCCCAAGAGGCTTACCCATAAAAGTCAAGTAAGTCACGCATGTAGAGTCCTTAAGACTGTCCCTGGCCACAGCAAGACCCAATCAAGGCCATCTAGCATTTTGTGTCCCCACAGAGGGTGTAAAGTGACATCAGCATAACTCTGAAGAGAAATAAATAATTTCCCAGAAGGGAAGATATTTCAATATGAAGCCAACTCCGTGAATAATACTTAGGAAGGGAGTTCATTTGAATTTGTTAACAGGCTTCTGCTAAATGAAAACAGCTGGAGAGTTATCACTTAAGGTTATAATTAAAGGGTGAATTAAAAACAGTGCCTGCAGGTTAGGTGGTGCAGAGAGGCCTCGCAGAATCCCAGGCATACCCACTTTTGCTTCCCATCTTCTCAAGAGGACTTGAGAGCACAGTGGCTTGTGGTGCTGGGAAAGCATTGGATGGGGTGGGGAGCAGTGTGATGTGCGGGGAGATGTTGGAGGCCAGCATGTCCTGCAGGTTGGATGAAAAGCAAAACAATGAAGGGGCATTAAAATCACTTAGAACAGTAATTTTTAAACTTTTAAGTTTCGAGACCCCTATACACTCTAAAGAAATTACTGAGAATCTCCAAGAGCTTTTGTTTACATGGGCTGTCTGATTCATATAGCGCTTATTGGATATTAAAGCTGGAAACACTTGGGATGCCTGGTTAAGTTGGTTAAGTGGCTGCCTTCGGCTCAGGTCATGATCCCAGCGTCCTGGGATCGAGTCCCATATCAGGCTCCTGGCTCGGCAGGGAGCCTGCTTCTTCCTCTGCTTCTAGCCTGCCACTCTGCCTGTGTTTACGCTCTGTCTCTGTCTCTCTCTAACAAATAAATAAAATCTTTAAAAAAAAAAAAAAGCTGGAAACACTTAAACATACATATGTATTAATTCATATATGTATTGAAAATTTATTTCTTGATACCATAACATCTTTTCTAATGAAAGATACCTAGATTAAAAAAAATATAAAGAAGAATGCTATTGTTTTACATTTTTGCAAATGTTTTGTGTTTTAATAAATGGCTGAATTTCTTCATTTTTTCTGTTGTGATGTATCATTTTAGTTGAGAATCTCACTTGTCACACTTGTATTAGTTGGAAAAGGGGAGTATTTTAATAGACTTTCAGGAAATTGTGGCTATTCTTCTTTAATAATATACTAAAATTTGACAGGTGTTTGATTCTTTTTTTTTTTTTTTTAAGATTTATTTATTTATTTATTTGACAGAGAGACAGAGAGAGAGAGAGCATGAGTAGGCAGAGAGGCAGGTAGAGAGAGGGGGGAAGCATACTTCCTGCTGGGAAGAGAGCCTAATGTGGGGCTTGATCCTGGGACCCTGAGACCATGACTTGAGCCAAGGCAGAGGCTTAAACCACTGAGTCACCCAGGCGCCCCCACAGGTGTTTGATTCTTAAAGAAGAGATGTAATGTGAACTTTCAAAATGTATCAGTAAGCTTTTCATACTCTGTACCTATGTGTGAAATGTGAGTGGAAAGAGAAAAGGATGTCTTCTTCTCTTCCCTTCTCTCTGGTTCCTCTTCTTCTCCCTTTTCCTCTTCTTCCTCTTCTCTCCTTAAAGTAGTTTTGACCTCCAAGACATTCTGAAAAAGTCTTAAGACTCCCTAGGAATTCCTAGAACACACTATGAGAACCATTGTCCTAGGTAAATAATCTCTTCCACCCCACCCCCCCAAGTCTTTTTTTTTTTTTTTTAATTTAAATTCAAGTTAGCTAACATATAATGTATTATTAGTTTCAGGGGTAGACTTTAGTGATTCATCAGTTGTACCCACACCCAGTGCCTCCTTAATGCCCCTCACCTAGTTACCCCCCTCCACTTCCCTTACCCTTCTCTCTTTCTCCCTCTCAGCTGTGTGGTTGTGGAGAATAAAGACTTCCTCGGGTGATCTCAGAAAAGGCAGCTTTAGTTTATAGCTACAAGTGGCCTGAACTTGACCTGTGTAACTCTCCCTGGC
The DNA here is from genome assembly GCF_022355385.1 of Mustela nigripes. Classification (NCBI taxonomy): domain Eukaryota; kingdom Metazoa; phylum Chordata; class Mammalia; order Carnivora; family Mustelidae; genus Mustela; species Mustela nigripes. Next base: position 56,770,338 of record NC_081561.1, read on the forward strand.
TCAATTTCATGGGCTCCATCTTTTCTTTCCCATGACACCTACCCATCACCATTCTTTTTCCTCCTTACTCACACTTCTGCTCTCTCAGTTTCAAACTCACTCATGCCTTCTCTAGCCTCCCTCTCAAACTCAAGACATTTTAGCTTAAGCTCCTGTGGATAACTGCACATTCTTTCGATGTTTTCAAGCTCATGTGTCTAAGAGAAGAGCCCTATTTGGTCATAGCTTTGTGCCAGTCATGGCATATTCACTGGAGACAATATAGGTCTGCTGCCCTACGTCCAGGTGCCCCCCTGAGATGATCAGCTGGGAGTCGTGGACTGGGTCACCTGGTGCAGAGGGTACTTTGGTGTTCTTTCTAAGGTGGCCGAGAGTTTATTGTACTTTGATTAAACTTGTACTTTCTTTTGAAACGTCTACTATTTGCAGTATTCTTCAGGGGCTTTACCCCTAAGACCCTAATCTACTGTGAAGTGTAATGTAGCCATGAAACAAGTAGGCTGAAGAGACACCTGCTTGAATAGGATAAGATTGGAATCTTATCTTGGTCACTGGCTCCCTGTGTGACCTTGAATAAATTATTTAACTTGAGCTAAATGGGAAACATTATTTTAAGAAGGAAATGATATTTTAAATGGCTTCTTTTTATTACTCTATTTATGTCATGCTCTAGGGTGATTCATGTGCCTATGCAACCATAAAATGTCTAGGAATGTCATTTAGTGATTGTGATGTCACCACACTGCTGAGGTTTGAGTGGTGACCTCTTCCATCCATTGTCAACATCATTTTATGGATTCTCAACTCTCCTTGGATGCAATCTTTGATCTAGAACTAGAAAGTCATTATATCATGAACTCAAATGAGAGCCTCAAGTTGAATATTTTTTTTTTTTTTGTATTCCAGTTTAGTAACAGATATTAAGGGGAAACTGGTGAGCACAAGATAGGTCTCTTAATTTTCCTAGATCATATTGCATTTAGAGACTTTTCTAAAATTCTAGATGCTATATGTTTCAGAGGCACATTGACAAACTAAAATGTATTCAGAGGAGAGTGAGTGTTGAGGGTTCTGGAAACAATCATGTATGAAGAATATTTGTTGGAACTGGAGCTGTTCTGCTAAAAAAATAAAATAGGCTTTTGGGAGATGAGAACTATTCTAGAATACTGAGATTGGCTGAGTATTCAGGGTTGACTTCGGAACGGTAGTATCATTAGCTTCCCCATAATCTCCCTACAATCTCCCTTTTTCTTGGATGTTATAGTGGAAATGAAAGGTTTTTATTTTATTATATGTATAAATGTCAAGTAAGATTGAGTGTTATCTTGCAGTATCTCCTGATTCTAACTACTTCCTGTGACAATAGTCACTTCCATGGCAGAGCAATCCCTCCCACCTCAAGCCTTCAGAAATAGTTTTATTTGCCTAATGAGGTTCATCCTTTCTAGATTCAGAATGAAAGTCAAAATGCCCTCTAAAATGACTCCATGCTGGAGAAAAGCACAAATCTGCTCTCTTGTCATCTCCACACCCTCAACATTCTTGGGTTTCTTGACTTGCTGCTTCTATCAGAGACCATGCCTCAGTCACCCGAGCTCCAAACCATAGTCACCTTTAACTCATCTTCTCCCTCATTCCTGAGATTTCATGAAGCTCCAAGTTCTGAGATGCAACCAGATTTTGTCCATCACACAGTGGCCTGGTCCAACCCAGGGACATTGACCAGAAACCCATAGCAATGGTGTGTGTATTATCAGAGTTGCCTCTTAAGTGCCAGTCAGAGCTTCTGCACATGGGAGTGGGGCTGGGGAAAAAGTGGGAAGCAACTCCTCCTTTCTGATTCTGCATCAGAATATCCAGCCCTGTTATATATGAAAGCATCATTCTGCAAAGGGTCTGGAAGATGTTTAAGGCAAGTCAATATCATAAAGCCATGAGGGTGTCTCACAGTTTGAGTGTAGGTCCTAAGAGGCAACAAATCATCCCTAGAGTCCTTCTTAGCCTGAGAGATATGACTGTCCCTTGTGAAGCCGTGTCATGGAGAAAAACTACAGATCTGACAGGAAATTCCTGTAGATGGGAATTCAGCATGGGGCAGAATGTCTTGTTTTGCTGTTCTCAGCCTCCTGGGTCTTCAGGGCTCAGGGCTCAAATGTTGGAGGTTAAGAAATGCAGAGGAATGTTATGACATGTGTGTGCAGGTCATTTCTTCAGATCAAGGCTTAAACAATCAGTTTCTAACATCTATATTGTGAAAAATTTTCCTAGACTAATCCTGTGGGTTGAGAGAGTATCCAGAGGTCAACATTTACTTCATTCCTCTCTTTAAAGGCTGAGCTACAGTGCATTTAAAATAGTAGGGATCTGGCCTCAGGGACATCCAAAGGTCTCTTCCCTCCCCATTATAGATGGTCTATCTTGAGCATCCCAGCCAAGAGTCTTCTCAAGAGACCCGGTGAACTTGGAGCCAGCCTTCAGACCTCCCTACAGGCCTGCAAAGAGTTCCCAGCCCGTAGGAAGCCTGGCAGGAAACCCTGGGAGCTGGGGACACATGTGACCCCCTGTTCTCTCAGCTTGTGTTTCTAGGACGTAAGGTCAAAGTTGTGGAGTGTGGGGAAATCTGGGTAATGTTATGAAACACAAGCTGTAGCCTGTCCTCCTCATCCTGCCTCAGATTTTCTGCTTCTAATAACCGTATTGTGGGAATATCTCCCAAACCAATGTGGGGAAACTTTGGGAGAGCTCTTTCACTCAACCTCACTCCAGTGTGGACAGTGTGCTTTTCAGGGATTGTCTGGAAGAGCCGGTGAACTCCAAGGACCCCTTGGCTCTGTGGAGTCTTTCTGGAGCAGAGGCTAGTCACATCTGAAGGTTTAGAAGATCCTTTAGGGAATATTCGTTGGGTCACATCGTCTTGGAGGTCTTTCCGATAGCTTCTGGACACAGGACTAGTTGCTCATTGGTGGGAAATTCTTGGTGGGAATAGAAATGAAGTTTTGCCTCTGTTATGCTGCTGGAGTCTTCTTTCTATCCAAGATTATAGGTTCTGGCTTTTATGAGATTTTTTTGCTTCTTTGTTTAGCTTTTTGGGTTTTGTTTTTGTTTTTGTTTTTTGCCATAGAAACTGTTTAATTAGAAATTCTTTTTAAACATTTATTAATAGTGTTATTTAATTTCTAATGGAGACAGATACTATTGGTGCCTCCTTCATATTTCTATGGATGCCAGTCCAACTTTTTTTTAGCAGCTTTATTGAAATATAATTGATATTTTACCAACTGTGTATATTTGATGTATCCAGTTTTATGGATTTCAACATAAACACATATCTATGAAACCATCACCACAATCAAGATAAAAAGCATTTCTATCACCTTCAAATTTTTTTTTCTGTAAGGGCTCTGGTGGAGGAGAACTTTTATAGCAACAACAACACTACTACTTATTGTGTACTTGCCTACGTCCAGTGAGTGTTACATCTATTATTCGTCTCATTTTCCTGATAACAAAAACTGAGACTTAGGCAGGGCAAGAGATCTTTCTAAAGTCACACAGCCACAAAATAACAAAGGGAAGATGACCTGGGTTCAGATCATCTTCCCTTTAATAATTACTCTACATAAAATTGTCCTGTTCTCCTGACCTTGCCTTTGATACTGAGCTATGAACACTCCAACTATGACGAATTCTCCTACACAAGCTCCTGAACATTTTAAGAGGAAGAAGAGTATAATTTTTTCTTTAGTAATCTTTTATATCCTTCACCTCATAATCTGTTGAAGGAAAGGGAAGAAATTTACCAAATTACAAGGAAGGAAAGAAAGAAAAGTAAAGAAAAGAAAAGAAAGGGAGGGAGTCAACACCATATTTTGAGACTTTTTTTGGATGTCAAAACTTGAAACTTTACTTGAAACTCAAGTAGTTTCTCTAACCTGGCTGAGCTGTATAGCTTGTTTAGAAATTCCAGTGGGGGTGAAGGTCAATAGGTTATAGGACTAAGGTTAGAACATGTGTGTGAAATAGAAAGAAAATGAGGTCTTGGAATTTGGAATTCTGCAAGCTGGTCTCATCTGGCTCGGGACTGTGGGCAGTTAGTTGAAGGTGCTGAAAACACAAGCGTTGTTCTGGAATGCAGGTAGAGTCCAGAGCTGGAGGGTACATCAGTCTTGGAGTCTCTGCCTAGGATCTTCTCGGTCTGACAGTTCTGATCAAGTCACCTAGGCAAAACCAGTGGATACCGATCATGCTTCCGTCAGTGACAGATAGAATCATAATTTAGAAAGTTTGAAAGAGTACAGTTAGAAGGAGAAGAGGACAGAACATCTTAACCTACTTGATGATAAGTCTTTAGTATCTAGCCCTTTAGCAATTGTCATTAACATTATGGTATGGGGCAGTGGAGGGATAGGAACTAGGAGGACCGGCCGCTTTTTTCTTACATATTTTCCTCAATGTCTCTTCTTTTACATCCTGGTGTAGATCTTTTTAGACAGACAATTTTGGCATCCGATTATCTTCTACGATTTGTGTTAAGAAATTTCCTGTGAAAGATAGAATAGTCAGTTTCTTAAGATTTCTGCAAATAGAAATTCAGTTACACCTAAAAAACAATCTTTTGTTTCTACCACTATGATAGAAAGTTGTGCATAATTCTAAGAAAGCATTCAATTTTATTTTGACTTCTGAAGGTATATTAAGGATGCAAAAAATAGAAACATAGAACAAATAATAAGGGAAAATGTTATAGGTCTCAAAATTGTAAAGAATGATTGTGCTGGAGATAAGAGACATCTATTCCTCAGGATATTCCATTTCATGGTCCCATGGTGCATGGATTTCAAACTGTAGGTCTCAACTTTTTAGTAGGTTGCAAAATTTAATTAAGTTGATTATGTCTACCATTTTTTAAATGCAGCAGAAAATATCAAAGTGTCAGCTCAGAAGGTTGAGTATTACTTCATGGACTTCTCCCCCCACCCCCAGTTATAAGCATACAAATACATGCACAAGTGTATGTCATGGGTTTCTCTATAAAATGTATTTCTTCACATAGATTTAACCAAACAAGTTTCAAAAGTGCTCCATGAGCCAAAGTAATCCCCAAACTAGATCTTTGTTGCTACCATTTATTAAATGCCTAAAAATTTCCAGGGCCGCTAATAATGATGCTTAAAAAAACTTCTTAGGAAATTATAATAACAACATGCCCAGTGCATGAATCAGCCAGAGGACCGACCTCATAACAGCTAGCATTTCTTGAGGGCTGCTCATGCATTGGATGTTGTGCTGAATATTTTTCACACATTATCTAATCTACTTCTTGTCATAATGTTCTGAGGAGGCTACTATTATTCTTATTTTTCAGATGATAAGCTGAGGTTTCAAAAGGTAACTTGTCCCTGGTCACTCAGCTAGAACTCAATCCCATGCCTATCTGGGTTCCAGAGACAAAGCCTGTCATGACCATACTACATTATTTTCCAAGAACAAATCCCTCATGGAAAGCTTTGTGATTTGCAAAACTTCCTTTTGCTGTCTCTTTTGAAAGGTTCTTCCGTTCGTGCTAGGATCATTCAACCCCTTTTGATGGTCACAGAAAGCCAATAAGGGGTGTTTCTATGGTTATGGGTTTGTAGGGTGAGATGCTGTTGGGGGAAGTTGATTCCTGCTCTGACTGAACAGAACCTGTTTCCTCCTCCTACAGACTCTGTCCAGACAAGGACCTCAGTCTCAGATTCTGAGGTAAGCCTGCCTAGCCCCTCTGAATGAATGAAAGTTAAGCAATATTGCTAAACTGCTCTGCCTCAGGAAGGAAACATGGAGACTCTAGGATCAAGATCTGGGTGTGGAGGGCCTGGTGCCAAGGGATGTGAAGTTGGGCAGAGTGTTGAGAGGGAGGCTGAAGAGTGGAGACACTTTTATCCCCACTGAGTCGGATAAAGATGGTGAGACCTGTGGGCGAGCAAGATGAGGAAGGACTCTCTTCCTTCTCTTCTTTGGAATCTTCAGGAACATCCTCAGCCTCATGCATTGTAGGACTGAGTCTCAGTATTCTGAATATATAAAGAAACAAGTTAATACAGTGTGAACACTGATCTCCTCACCATAAGACAGTCAATAGCTATTCTCTCCCTTCCTCCTCCTCCCCCTTTCCTTCCCTCCTCCCTCCCTTCCTCCCTCCTTTCTCTCTCCCTCCCAGCCTTCTTCCTTCTTTCCCCCTCCTCCCTCTCTCCACCTCCCTCCTCTTTCTCTCACCTACTCACAATACATTGTATCTCTATTTATGGAAACAGTCCCCTTACGTAGATATATAATATATGACAAAACATACCAAAGTTGGGTGCCTGGGTGGCTCAGTGGGTTAAGCCGCTGCCTTCGGCTCAGGTCATGATCCCAGGGTCCTGGGATCGAGCCCCGCATCGGGCTCTCTGCTCAGGAGGGAGCCTGCTTCCCTTCCTCTCTCTCTGCCTGCCTCTCCGTCTACTTGTGATTCTCTCTGTCAAATAAATAAATAAAATCTTAAAAAACAAACAAACAAACAAACAAACAAAAAATACCAAAGTCTGAACAGTTTTTAGCTCTTCTTAGTAGGATTGCCAATCATTTTTATTTTTTATTGGGTTTTCTTTTCATATTTCTAAACTTTGTATAAGGAATACGTAAAAGATTCATCTCCAGAAGAAGTGAAATCAAATAGCTCTTTATCAGTCATTTTCCTCTTAGAGTTTTAGAGGGAGAAGGAGGGGAGATAGACTCATGAGGACAGGGAGCATTTGAGAGCTAACTGGGGGGTGTTAGCTGGGAAACAGGGGCTCCGAAATCTTCCCATAGTCCACTGTCACTGAGGGATGATTGGTTAGGGGCATTAGAAAAGCATAAATATAGCATTGCATTTCCTTCCCGAAATCCCTCCAGGGAAAGGACAGGGAGTGGGAGTGCAAGTGGTGGGGTGATGAGGCGGTTTCCCACGTTCTGTGTTCAGAAGGAGAAAAGAGTTTGCTTTAAATATTAGAAGGTGGGGAAATGGATATTGAATACGAGCTGTCTCTGCACTTTTGCTTTACCTTATTTTAAAATACTGTCATCATATGTGTGTGTACCCCTCACCCCACCGCCTGTGCTGATTTCAGAGGGTCTGATTCTCTAAATCTCAAACTGACCTTTTATAGAGGGCTTGTTTCATGTACGGGATTGTGTTTTTGGTTTGCAGGGGTTACTTTTGAGGAAGGGTGAAGATGTTAAATGCAGAGAAATGAGGAGTAAAGGAGAGGACAGAAAGAGGGTCTGGGGTCCTTCATCCAGTTCAAGGAACATTTAGAAGTGCTCACTCGAGTCAAGCCGCTGTTCAGGGTGACTGCAAATCAAAGAAGGCGGACAGCCTACCTGCCAGGAGCACAGCCCGCTACAGCGGGTAGCACCCCAGCAACACGTTAGTATCACCTGGGGCCTTTTGAAAAACACTGATATCAGAGCCGTACCCCAGGTCCCTTGATCAGAATTTCTGGGGGTAGAGTTAGAGTGTCTGTATTCTTTTAGTAAGTTTTTAATTTGAATTTGAATATAGTTAACAGTGTGATATTCGTTTCAGTGGACAATATAGTGATTCTACACTTCCATACAACACCCAGTGCTCATCGCAAGTGCACTTCTTAATCCCCATCATCGGTTTCCCCCGTTTCTTCCACCCCCCCCCCCTCTACCTTCCTCTGGTAACCATCAGTTTATTCTCTATAGTTAAAAGTCCGTTTCTTGGGGCGCCTGGGTGGCTCAGTGGGTTAAGCCGCTGCCTTCGGCTCAGGTCATGATCTCAGGGTCCTGGGATCGAGTCCCGCGTCGGGCTCTCTGCTCAGCAGGGAGCCTGCTTCCATCTCTCTCTCTCTGCCTGCCTCTCCGACTACTTGTGATTTCTCTCTATCAAATGAATAGATGAAATCTTTAAGAAAAAAAAAAAAAAGTCCGTTTCTTGGTCTCTCTCTCTCTCTCATTTCTCTTTGCTTATTTTGTTTCTTAAATTCCACATGTAGGTGAAATCATAGGGTTTTATCTTTCTGACTGACCAGTATTTTTTTTTTTTAAGGAGTTTATTTGACAGAGAAAGAGTGAGAGGAGCACACAAGCAAGGGGAGGGGGAGAGGGAGAAGGAGACTCCCCGCTGATCAGGGAGCCTGATGTGGGGCTTGATCCCAGGACCCTGAGATCATGACCTGAGCTGAAGGCAGACGCTTAACAACTAAGCCACCAAGGGACCTCTGACTGACCAGTATTTTTAAGAATCATTCTAAGTGACTGTAGTATGAAGCAAAAATTGAGAACAGCAGTCTAAAAGCAAATGGAGAGCTAGCAGGTGGTTGAGGCTCTGTGTGCTGTGGGCTGGGAGAGGAACGTGTGAGTCCTGCTTGGTCAGGACCAAGGTGGAAGACATCGGTTTGGGCTTGGGATGAGAAGCCTCATGCAACTGTCACAGAAGAAGGAAGAATTAAGCTAAATCCGGGAGGACTAGGAATTGACCAAATCAGACAAAGAGGGTTGGGTGCCAAAACCTCAGCCAGTGCCAAGGCCAGGAAGCCCCCATTGCCACTGTACACCCTAGAGCTAGCTGTGTCAGGAGGGACAGGCAGGGTATGAATTCACTAGGGTTGCTGTAACAAAACACCACGGATTGGGTGGCTTCAACAAACAGAGATTCATTTTTCATGTGCAATGAGCACGCAGCACAGAGCACAAGGAGGTGGTGACTTGTCCTTCTAGTGCTGCAAGCCTAAGTTAGGGCAATACAAGAAAGTCTTTCCAAAGACACAGGGAGCCTTGCTAAGACTTGGGGGCCAATTGATATGCCAGCTGGGAATGGGAAAGGGCGAATGGATCCAAAGAAACTCAGGGGTATAACTGGGAGGCTGGTAGTGTGTTTAGCAGAAACAGAGATGACCATCTTTCATGGGTGAGAGAGAGCTCAGGGTCAGGTTTGGTGGGAGTGAGGGGTAGAGGGCCTCCAACAGAGACCCTCAGCGGACCCACCGAGACCCAGAACTGCAGCTGGAGACAAGCTGGGGCCGGCGATCTGGAGAGGAGGCGTGCCATGGAGCGGAGTTGAAACTCTGAGCTGTTCCTGGCCCAAAGGCATAGCAACATTAACCAAAAAAGGCAGCAGGGAGCCCCTCCATCTCCCTCCTTGTATGCTAATCCTCTCCTGTCCACCCCCCCCCCCCCAAGCCCCGCCAGAGCACAGGAGCTAAGTCTGGAGGACAAAGTTAAATGGTGTCTTGGCTTCTTCTCTAGGATGGCTGTGACCGTTAAGGCACTGGCTCTCTCAAAGGCAGCCATGGCCTGTAGAAAGTGTTGGAAACCAGCATCTCAGGGCTGGCAGGTGGGTTGTCCTGGGAGGACTGGAAATTTGAACAACCATCAAATGCATAGCCATGTAGTTTCCCCTGACAGATATTTCAGCATTCTGCTGGGCCTCTCAGAGGAGAAAAATACGGCCTCCAAAGGTACTGGAGATTTCCATGGGTACAGAATGACTCTGAGCCTTCCTTCCCTAGAGGGTCCCTCTAAAAGTTGGCTTTCCAACGCTCCCCTCCTTTCCACAAGCAGATCCAGCCTAAAGCCTGTGCTCTGCAGTTTGGGCCACTAGGCCAGGAAAATTCCTTGGAAGATACGTGGAAACTGTACTGGATTAACGGTTAGGAGACCTGAGTGCTCAGTTTCTTTCTTTCTTTTTTTTTAAGATTTTTTTTTTTTTTTCTTCACTTGAGAGGGGGAAGGAGGGGCAGAGAGAGAGAGAATGTCTTGAGCAGACTCCGGGCTGAGCACAGAGCCTGATGTGGGGCTGATCCTGAGATCAGTTGATCACAACCCTGCGATCGTGACCCTGTGATCATGACTTGAGCTGAAACCAAGAGTCAGATGCTTAACTGGCTGTGCTGCCCAGGCCCTCCATGGGTGCTCAGGTTCTAAGACACTCAGCAAACCACTTTGCAGACTCAGGGTCTGTTTCTTCATCTCCAGAATGAGAGAAGTAGACTAGAAGATCTCAAGGCTCCTTGAAGCTCCAAAGTTCCATACTTTGTATGTCCTCCCTGGAGCTCAGACCCAGGATCTACCTGAAATGGACAGGTCAGTCTGAAACGGGTGGATTTGTGAGAATGGACAGGTGCATGGATTCCCTTCATGCTGTTTTGCCTTCTTTGGCCTCACCGGTGGTTTCCTTCCCTATTGTCCTCTGTCCCCTGATGTTTACCCAGAGAACTATAATCAACAAAAATTGCTAAATGCAAGCAAGTTTTGGCCAGGTTGACTGCTGGTCAATTAAACCAAACAGTTACTCTAAGAATATATTTGCCCCCTTTTCAGCCACAAGGGGCACAGAGACAAACCTCTCCCATGGCAGTGGGCCCCATTTGCCAAAGGTAACAAGCAGGCTCTTTCCTTGGTTGTGGAAGTTTTCCTGCCGTGGGATGAAAGGAAGGTATTGTCAGTTTTATTATTATTTTTGAATGAAAATGTTTTGAATCATTTGTTTGGTGACTCTTCCTCTAGAACTGGGTGGAGTGGTGACTAAATTCAGGGAGGGCCTTACAGTGCAAGCCAGGCCTCCTGGTGGTTACAGGACTTTTTTTCTTGAATAGCTAATACCTTACTTGACCAGTTCCAGGTGACCAAGGGACAGTCTTTCCATGATCAACTGCTTAAATTCTGGTTCTTGAGATAGGAACATGAAATCAGAGAATAAGAGACCCATGTTTCATACGGGGAAGGCAAACACTGTTGCTTCTTCATATGTAAACATACGCATTTGGTGTCTTAAGGAAGATACTGGGTAAGCACTAACCTCTGGTTTTCCACATGGTCTCCTACCAAATACTTCAGATTTCCCCATTTTATAATGAGAGGACTGTCTCAAATGTTGCTAGAGACTGGTGCTGGGCTGAGTTAGGATGTTTTGGGACACATGTACTTCCAAAGACCAGAAATAATAGTATATTTTAAAAATCCTAAATTCTGCTTCTCCTGTTTGTTTTTTTTTTTCTTTCTTTTATTTTTTTTTAGCTGAATGGAGGAATTTTATTTTATTTTATTTTCTGTAATACTGCAACAAAAACCAAGCTATCAAAGAGATTAGGCACAGTTTTGAACCCATGGACGATATACCTTAAATGGGTATAAAGTCTTAGGAGGACCATGGGGAAATGATATTTCTAAATTTGAGGTTAGAAAGAAATTGGAGAAGCCATAGTGCCCGTCCCCATCTCCTCCTGCCCCACACACTTTGTTCCTCAGACTGGGTCCATGTAGATTTAGGAAGCTATGCTCGGTGCAGGGGCTGCAAGCCAGGCTGATTCTGAAACTCCCCTTAGAAGGACATTTCAAGCATCTTTCCTACTCATTTTCTTTCTTTCTCCATTCTGCCTCCTTTTCTCTAATTAGAGTTGCATATGCTCCAAAAAGTAACAACTGTTTGAGAAGCAAGATCTAATCATTCATCAGACTTATTTTCTAAGTTAAATAGCACCAATTTCTTAATCTTTGCTTCAAATCTTCAAAAATATTTTTAGACGTCTGATGAATTGTCGGTTTATTGCTAATTCCTAGAACTTTCTCATTTCACAACGTCTCTCAAATTGTGAAGATTCCTCCTCGATCAGCTCCCGCATAACTGAGAGCAGAAATACACATTTGTCTAAAAGCCCCGAGTGACCCCTCATCCTCCCAGAGAGTTCTTTTTTGGCAGCTTCAACTTAGGAGCAGCAGTCCTGACGACAGCAAGCCATCTCCAGCAACGAAGGTGAGAGAAGAGCTGTCGAGAGCAAACAAGAGACCAGCCAAATGCATCAGGCTGGGGCCAGTTATAAAAAGATCAAGTCGCCCTGTACATCTTCTCGGCTCCTAGGTTGTCAATGGGTTTTAAATATCTTGGAATCAGTAATTGATTTTCATCCTAATGACTGTGCGTCCTTTCGAAAAGATGCTGCTCACAGAGGGTATAAGCAGTATAATCCATTTCAAGACTTGGAGAAGTGTGTTTCTTACTCCAGAATGCTTTCCAACCAAGTTTATTCAAGCAAATTTAGTCTTGGCATGAAAAGAGGTCAAGTAGCTAGCAATTTTGCTGATACGTCTTGTCAGAAAAATGTCAGCCAAGAGATTTTTCTGTTAGCGATGCAAAAAAAGATAGGGAAAGTGGCAGGAAAAAAAGAGGCGGGACAAGCCTCCTCGGGTAATTAGAAATAGGTAGAGGACTGGGTCGAACGAGGTAAGGGACAGGAAGGATGAACCTGGTTCTGGGTTTTTATTCTGCTCATTTATTTTGAACACTCAATTTGAAAATGACAGCAACCTCTTAAAAAAGGCACCACAAATCCTCTGAATGTGTCAAATAGTGTAGAGTAGGAGAAAGTAAAATTGGCTTCACCTCAATAGTCCCTCCCCACATAGACAGTAGCTTTTTGGCTTTTAACATAAGCCACCTAGTCTAGTGGAATGTGCATCAGGCTTCCAAGGACAGAGGGGGGAAGATTCCAGAAAAGCCGCTAGTTTGAAACTATGTCTATATGTAGCCATGCACTCAGTTTTGATGACAAGTTCATCTTTCTTTATCATGATTGCTTTTTGTTGGGCTCTTCATCAAATTTTTGGAGCTTAGGTCATGTTCCGCCTTGAGGTCATCAACTTGAACTAATCTAAGCCCTGCAGAGTTCTGCAAATATTCTCAATTAATTATTTATTTAACAGTCATGTAACAAATATTTATTGAGTGCCAACTATGTGTCAGGCAGGTTCTAGACCTGAAAGAAATTGGCCAAAATTTTCACCCTAATGGAGATCACCTTTTTGGAGGATACCCATAATTTCTGTAGGTGTTGTAGGTTTTTGTTTTTGTGTTTTGAACCAAAATGAAATCAAAGAGAGTGAAATGTGAAGCAAAAACAAAAAATACTGATGAAGAGAAAGGGTCCAGCTGCACCGAGGACTGTAGGGGCGAACTCTTCCCAGATCTGGATATGCAGCAGGATTGGGAGGGGAGCTGCTAGAAATACAGTGTGAGTTTTTATCCCAGCCTCCTCTGAATTAATACTCCAGGTGCAAGGTCCAGGAATCCATGTTCTCAAAAGCTCCCTAAGTGACTCTGATATCGCCCGTCCAGAACAGGTGCCCAAATTTGTGTTTGGAAATCACTAAGCTGATTATTCTCCTAGTGTTTGTATCTGTCAGCATTCTAGCAGGAAACAAAAAACACATCCAGCTGGATAAATAATGTACAAATGTGTGGTCAGGCTATTGGGAAACCCCAAATGATGGCGTGGAGCCCTGAGGCTGGTCAAGGGGGCAATCATTAACATCTCCAACCGGGAAGAAGTGGGAAGAACAGGGAGGCAAAAACTTGGAGGCAGTGAGGGTTGGGTGGAGAGGGTCTCTGGACAGGAGCTGTGACCTTCAGTTGCTGAAAGCATTCAGCTGGTTTGAGCCAAGTCCAAGAGCCAGAAGTCCACTGAGGTCGACCACAGAGGCCAGCCTCCAGAGCGCAAAGAAGGATGGAAAAAAAGGTGGACAGTGGACCTGGATGGGCAAATGAAGGTATTCAGCTCAAGGCTTTTTCAGCTACAGGAATATATGAAAATAGAATACCCGAATTAATCTATAGCCATATATTCCCCATACTTCATGACAAAATTGTTTTCATGAACGATCTAATTTTAAGCCATTACTAACTTTACGAGGTACCCTAGAGACAATAAAATGGTAGGTCTTTGTTCTTCCTCTTGGTGTTTTTTTTTTTTTTTGAGAGCTGTTAATATTTATTGAGTAATCATTATTTTTCATGTATTACGATCTTTTTATTTTAATTTATAAAATGGGACATTGAAATAGGATTATTTTACAGAAAAGGAAATTAGTGCATAGAGAAGTTTAAAAATTTACCTTGGGTCACCCAGTGTATTAGCATAAAGCCATGATTCAAGGTCAAATTTGTCTTCTATACATGACAATGCTGTTAACTTGTATGTTAATTTATTAAGCCTCTCCAGGAAAATGTAAACCCAGTCTCTCTCAGTGACTTGGAAGGCTATGTTCTAGGCCTTTTTCAAGAATAAGAAACCACGGGGCACCTGGGTGGCTCAGTGGGTTAAAGCCTCTGCCTTCAGCTCAGGTCATGATCCTGGGGATCGAGCCCCGCATCCTGCGCTCTCTGCTCAGCAGGGAGCCTGCTTCCTTTCCTCTCTCTCTGCCTCTCTGCCTCCCTGTGATTTCTGTCTGTCAAAATAAATAAAATCTTTAAAAAAAAAAAAAAAGAATAAGAAACCACAATTTCTTGCATTTTTTAATATGGTCTCATATTCATTCAGTACGTACCAATTTTTGTGTTTGTTAAATATTACATATCTCCACGTTCATGCTCAAGAAGCAATTTGGGCCTGTGGATTAACCGTTTATTATTTTATGCATTTGTGGCTCAAGGCTTAAGCACCAGGTTGATACATTTTCTCTCTGCTCTGCGGGTACTTCTGTGTTTGGAACACAATTAGGCTGACCAACTGTTTCCATGTGTCCTGACTGAGGGGTTTCCTAGGACATGGAATTTTCAGTGTGAAAACTGGGACAGTCCCAGAAAAACCAGGATGGTTGGTAAAGGCCAATGTTCTGTTTGTTTGCTTGTTTTTAGGATGGCTTCAGTTTTGTCATTGAGAGCCTCATAATAAAATCTAAAAACATTTTAAAAAGTTTAAAGTCTAATTTTCTTCACATTTTCCCTCTATTTAGGCCCTGGTTAGGTCCATCCCTACAGTATTCTAAGTCTCGTTTCTGGTCCTTATTTAAGACAGATGTCACATGATAGGATAGGGACAGAGAACTCAAAGAAGGTCCAACCCAGACAAGTTATCTTGGTGGCCAAAGTTGGGATGGCAAGTGATGAAGGGTACAGGTCATCCTTAATACAGCCCAGATCCCCATCTCCTGTGATGTCAGTCCTAGACATGTGGTACTTGGCTCCAAATGCAGAGCTTATTACATGATGCTGTCATTGTGTGTTTATTGCTTATCTCCCTTGGTAGATGAAGATCATTGAGACAAAGACCCAACTGTCTCTTGTCCCAGGGCAGAAGCCCAGTGACTTGTTGGTTAATATCCAGGACATGAGGGAGGTACATTTACTCAAGATTCAGTCCTGTACTTTCTCTACTCAACATGGAACTTGACTTTGGTATCATCTTTGAAATATATAAGGCGCTTGAGGTGGGGAGGGGGGAGCAGTGTGCTTTACGTTATAGGAGAATTTTCTGCTAAGTAAATTTCCGATCTTATTCCCCAAAGGTTTATGTGTCCTAGGGACTCTGCCAACTTCCCCAACTCCACAAGAGTCAGGGTACAAAAATGAAAACAGCCCCAGGGCTCTAGATTAGCTGGCTTTCTGACTTTCACATGGCCTTCACCCTTCCTTGTTGTTTAGGGGAATACTAGACTAATGAGAAGAAGTTTCTTCTTAAGGGGGCAATGATTGGGTTCAAGGAAGTGACCGAAGCTTCTGTAGGAAAACTTGCAGGAATCCGTCCATCCTGTGCAGTCTCACTAAAAGTAGATAGAAGGATGGCGAAGAAGGAACCAAGACTTACAAAGCCCTTATTTTGTGCTAGGTACAGTGCTGGTGTTTTATATGTCCAAGTACATTTATTCCATACCAAACTATTATGAGATTAGTTCTCATTTCTACTTACAAGAAAGACTGAGATGTGGTTTATATAACTTATCCAAAGTCAGATAGCTAGTAGGAGGCAGAGGTAGGATCTGAAGCCATGTCTGTTAAACTCCAAAACCTCCATCTTTGTTTCCTAACACATGGTCGTGAAGCATCACAGCTGTCTCTTGATGGCCCTGAAAAAATCTCTAGATTTTCTGGAAGAAACCACCAGGCTTCTCCCAATTTCTGATGTCACCCAGATAGGACGTATGACCAAGGAATGTTGACTATTTCCAGAGAAAGCCTACTAGAGGCACAGAACTAATAGTGGGGAGGTGAAGGAACCTCTCTAAAAGGAAGACCTGAAGAGTGGCAAAAACCATGGCTTTGGGACTTCCTCATATTATCAGGAGGAAGAGAGCCCACTTATAAGTGCTAATGAAGCTGAGGTTCAATTTCACCAGTATTAATTATCCACAGAGAATTAACAGCTGCTGAGGATCCCTCCCCACCCCCCCCCCACCCCCCAGTATGGCCAACAGTTGGCATTCCATGTTCCCAGCCTTGGTGTTTTGAGTTTTGAGTTTAGTCTTTTGAAGGTCAGTGCCCTCTGGAGGTTGAAGTCAGAGAAGCAAATGCAAGAGAGAAAAGGGACCAAGAGTTTCCTGCCTCTGCTCCTTCTGTAAATCCCTGCCTTGAAGTACCTTAAAACTAAGGTTGGGGGACTTCGTAGGAACGTTTTATTCTAGTGTGACCTGAGTGTGAAATACTGTGGAACCACTGGGCTAGTTCCTCAACTCTGAGCCCCAGGTGCTGTTTTGTTTCCCATGCTGGATCTTCCCATCCGCTCTATCCTATTTGCCTGCCTCCAGCTAATGGGGCCTTAGGAGTAACCCTCCCCCATGGCAGATACCCAATGAAAAAAGCAGTAACACTACACATGGAAGACTCAGTGCCAGTGTCGGGTGTTTTCTTTGTTAAGAGACAAGAAGGTGGGGGGGCGCCTGGGTGGCTCAGTCGGTTAAGTATCTGCCTTCCGCTCAGGTCATGATTTCAGGGTCCTGGGATGGAGCCCTGCGTGGGGGTTCCTTGCTCAGCAAGGAACCTGCTTCTCCTTCTCCAGCTCCCTCTGCTTGTGCTTACTCAATCTCTCTATCAAATAAATAAATAAAAATCTTAAGAAAGAAAGAGAGAGAGAAAGGAAGGAAGGAAGGATGGAGGGAGAGAGGGAAGGGAAAGAAGGGAGAAAGGAAGGAAAGAAAGAAGGAAGGAAGGTCTGGAGAGCAGATAGAGATTAGTTCTAGGACTCCGTTCCTGCCTGGCAGTCCCAAGGCAGTGGTGGCAGGGCCTGGAGAGAAACCAGCTTACCATGTGTGACCACCTACTGAGTGCCAGGCCCTACTTTAACTCACTGATTTCCTTAAGTAAAGGAGTGCTATCCCTTGGTTCTTTTAAAACCCTTGGTTGAATTTATTTCTAAATGACCAATTTGATTGGTCATTTGGTTGAGCCCATTTATCTAAATGACCAATCAAATGACCAACAAATAGGATGGCCCTTAGGAGGAAGAGGTGAAAGCATAGAGCAAGGAAATGAATGATAGCACCATCCCCGTGGGGTGAGGCTGGCAAATCTTGTGCTTGTGGTTTGGGCGGAGGGGCTTGAGAGGGATCCCCAGTCTCTAAGCCGCCTGCTTTTTCTTCCCAGCAAGAGTGATTCAGGAAGGTCAGACTTACCATCGGGTCTAGGATTACTTTGCTACTAATCTGGTCCTGACTCGAAGACCCATTTGGATAGCTGGGATCTGATTGTGCTCCTCAGTTTCAGATCCGTGCCTTTTGCCTATGGTTGAGACATTGATGTGGCAACTAAAGCAGACAATCGGTGTCCTCACTCATGTCCCCCCAACCCGTGCCATTTCTGAGTTCACTGGTTCAACTTGCAATCACCAGCACCTGTGCCCGCTTGCCTGCTGGCTTACTCTAGAAGAAGGAACCCATTCTGGCCGTGTGCAGAGTAAGCCAGAAGTGCCGGATGCTTGATGTCTCCCTCCCTGCTAGTCCTCAACCCATAGCTGTAGGATATCCAATACCTCAACAGAATGTAAACACAACGTGAAACCCAGCATATCTCTAAGGTCATGCTCAGCGACGATGCTTAGAAGGTTCGCTCCCTGAGAATGCCCACGAGTGTCCTCAAGGCAAAGACTGGGCCTTTACTAATACTGCAAATCCAATGTCAATTTTAGATAACAGTTCTCTGAAAATCGCTGCTGTGGTGTTCTGCAAAATGGCCTAGCAGTCATTGGAATCTAGTTTCAGTGGGTTTAACAGACTGTAGTTTTTTCCCTGCAATCCTGGTAACTCAGAATAGGTTTTGTATTCGTTATCTCTTGTCGTGTAACAAATTACCCCAAACCTAGTGGCTTAGAACGAAAATCATTTATTGTCTTTCATAGTTAGTGTGGGTTGGGAACTCAGGAGTGGCTCCTCTGGGTGGTGATCAGGGTCTCTCATTAGGTTTTTCTCAGGCATTGGCCAGGGCTGCAGTCACTGAAAGGCTTGACTGGGGTTGAGGATCCACTTCCTTAATATTTTTATTTATTTTTTATTCATGAGAGGCAGAGGGAGAGGGAGAAGCAGGTTCCCGCTGAGCAGGGAGCCTGATGTGGGGCTCGATCCCAGGACCTTGGGATCATGACCTGAGCTGGAAGCAGACGCTTAACCCACTGAGACATGCAGGCGCCCCAAAGGATCCACTTCCAAGGCTGCTCACTTCCATGCCTCCCTGTAGGTGAGATGCTCCGGCTGTTGTTCCTGTCAACCTCTCTGGAGACCTACTTGAGTGTTCTTATGGCCTGGCGGCTTCCGTGCCCCGGAGTGAGTAATCTAAGAGGCCGAGGTGGGAGCGGCAGTGTCTGTTCTGACCTCGCCCCGGAAATCACATTCTGTCCTTTCTGCTTGATTCTGTTGCCCATGGATTCAATGAAGAGGGAGACTACAGAAGGGCACAGACAGGCTGGCTAGGGGCCACTTTGGAGGCTGGTCAACATGAACTTCTAGGGTGAAGTTCATTCAACCCAGTGTTTTAGGTGAGAAACATAGGGGACAAGATTCAAATTACATTGGGAAGTTCCTGTTGACTGGACAGCAAGAGACATTTAAAATGTTTTTATTTTATCATTCCCCATAATGCTATCTCTGACAACAGAGAATGATCTGTAACCTGTTTGTCGAACATTCTAGAGCCCCCAGTCAAGCTTTGCCTTAACATGGAGGTGAACACCCCTGAGAAATGGATAAATTGAGTCGCACTTGAGCAAAGCAGAGAGTTTTGTTTTTGATGAGGAAGAGTCAGCCCTCAGATGACTGCCTTCCTTTTAAAACCCTACAATCCATAAATGCACAGAGATGTAAGTCAGAACCTTGAGCCCAGGAGTCAGGCTAGGGCAGGGTCTGGGTGCTGTTACCTGCAGGCATGTTCTGGGCCAGGATGTGGCTGCACAGTGGAGCCCTTTGTTGTGCTCGAGCCAGATGGAGTCCACCGGCCTGACTGCTTCAGGGCTCATTTCCTGAACGGGAAGCTTCTACCACCTGGTGGACAGATCTCTCCAAAACAAACAGGCCCCACGCCTCCAAACCTGGAACCCTGTGCTGAGAGGCCGAATGCTGGAGAACAGAGACGAACCATAGACACATCATTAGTGGTAGCAAATACCATTGCTCCAAGACCTTTTTACATCCATTAACTTCCTGCTCCCAGAGATCAAGTTCCCCCTGCAGGAATGGAGGAAAAGCCTAACGGAGCCCAAACCCCCAGCAGGCAAGCAGACACAGGTGCTTTTTTTTTCCTTGCCATGTCCACCTAAGGAGGCAGCATTGAAAGGACTCAGGGAAGGAGAAATGACAGCAGTAGGCATGCTGAGCCTGATCTCTCAGTCATGGACATGGCCCGAAAACCCCACTCGGACCTTTTGGTGGTCCTGTGAGCCATTCAAACGGTCAGTGCTATGTTGTCATCTGTTAAAATACAGTCTCTGTTCCTTCTCCACAATAGGTTGTTTTTTTTTTTTTTTTTTGAAGATTTTATTTACTTATTTGACAGAGATCACAAGTCAGCAGAGAGGCAAGCAGAGGTGGTGGGGGGAAGCAGGCTCCCACTGAGCAGAGAGCCTGATGTGCGGCTTGATTTCAGGACCCTGAGATCATGACCTGAGCCAAAGGCAGAGGCTTAACCCACTAAGCTACCCAGGTGCCCCTCCACAATAAGTTTCTGAGGCTGTTATCATATGCCTCTGGCAGCTCTAGTTAACATGGCAAGCCCTCCCTCTTTCTCTCTCCTGCTTTATTTTTTTCATAGAGCTTATTACTGTCTGGCATTGCATCCCATGTCCACATACTTGTTTCTTTTCTGATGATCTCTAAAGGTGCATCTCTAAAGATATAAGATCCACGAGAACAGGCATTTGGTCTGTTTTGTTCTTTGTCATATTCCCAGAGCCTAGTAAATGCTGCATAAATAATTGCTGAAAAATATCTTTTGCCTCGAGTCAGCTATGCGAGGGTAAAGGACTTTCAGCCAGGCCATTTGTGTCCAAAGGTGGTGCTCTTTTTATCATGTTGTGTTGCCTGGCTCTGTTTTCTGTGACAGGAGCCCGAAGGCTAGATTTTAGGAGACCGAGGCCCCAGCGTCACAAAGCTGGAGGATAATGGAGGAGCTCCCACTAGAACCCAGGTCTTCCGGGATTTGGTTACTCACCCTGGATTCTGCTGCCACGGACAAGCTAAGGATTTTTGCCCCAGTAAGTAAATGTAATAGGTTCGGAAGTGTCCTCTTGCTTTTCCCGCTGTGGCTGATTTGCCCCTCGGTTGGTTCATGGGTCCCTCAGTGCTCTTCGGGCAGAACTCAGCATTATTATGCTCCACACCAGTGCCCGCCGTATTCCGCCTCCGTCACAGACATGGCATGCAGGGAACAAGCTTGAAAGCAGGTACACATGACTACTCAAATGTCTCTCTCTAGGTCTCTACATGGGAGGAGCTTCTGTCTACAGCTCTGAGTGAAACATCTGAATCTGTGCGGGGATCAAGTCTTATGAAAGTTGAGACTAGATCTCGTTTGTCTTGGGTGTGTCTTTTCAGGGTCATTTGACGATTTGTCATCCACTTTGGCTTGACCAAATGTTTTCTTCTTTGCCCACACCTGGTTGTCTTCTTTGCCTCTCTGCCCTTCTCTCTCCTAAGGGCTGAAAGTCGCTGTGAGGATGGAAAACACCCAGTGAACCCCCAGGAGCTTTGGTTGCCAAGTTTTGGAAGCCACAGCAATCACTCCCTGATGGCTGTTTGTTCATAGAACCAAGAACGACCAAATACATCAGCTGGGAGTCGACCCTCACAAGCAGACAGATCGGTCCAGCTTCCATCTCTGCAACAGCTTGCTGGGGGCATCTGTTTCTTTCGAGAACAAACCCATGTTTATACCCAAATGATGCAGTCCTACAGGTTCCTCCTGGATAAGGGCTGAAGCCCATGAGCTTTGGGTACTCATTTGGTGGATTTGTTACACTGGACTCACCTTGCCCATCACTGCTGGGGTGAACTTCTCCCTCTGCTCCATGCCTTAGGAGTTGACAAAAACAGCATTGTCTGACCAAGAATTGTACCAATCAGGCAGAAAATAAATGAAGGATTTTTTTTGGGGGGGGGGGTCCCTGGATCACATGGCATCAAGTGACAGCACAGTTAAAATTTTCCCAATAATTTGTCACATTTCCACGTTTTTTCCCCTTTGGTAAGATAGTATAAAAGGAGAAGAATCAATGGAAAGAGCTCATGAATCTTTGAATGTGGGTTCAAATCCCAGATCTGCCATTCACTGACTCTCCACCCTTGAGCGAAGTGGCTAACTTTTCAAAATCTCCTTTTTTGTTTTCATCTGTAAATCGGGCACAGTAACAACTATCTTGCAGAGTCATTGTTAACTGTTTGAATAGTGTGAATATAGAAACTGACAGTGCCTGGCAGATACCAAAGTCTTCATATGTGGCAGTGAATATTATTTATTTATCATTATCATTATTGTTTATTTGTTAAGTACCTATTATGTGGGTCAGGATTAGAGCAGCTACAGTCTGATGGAAAGTGGAGAGAAAGCCAGTGGAAATATTTGTCACTGCCAACTGTCGTGTTCCTCAGACAACTCAATTTGATGGGGCCTACGTTTTTAGAAGTAGGAGGAAATGCCATTCTGCTCACTAAAAACCGGGGAGTTGGTATTTTGGAGAGCACACTGGCCCAGATTCTCTACTAGGTTTACTGAAATGTAACCTCACATCTCACAGCCCCTGACTGTCACTCAGCGTTTATGTGTAAGGAATCAGAATTCCAGAGAAGTTGACTGATTTAGGTAAAATCATGACCCTAGTGAGTGGCAGGGTTGGAATCGGAGCCTGGATTTTTTTTGACATTTGTTTACACAGGATTTATAAAATGAGATATTGTATTAGAACTTAATGAACACTAGGTTTATTATTACAAGCATATGTCAAGCTCTCACTGATTATGTTATAAATACAGGGTGAGGTGACTGGGATACAGAGAAAACAGGAAATAAAACTTGACTTTGAGGGATTGAGACTCTCGTAGGGATCTTGCATTCTTTGGCATGCAAAACTTGCCTTCCTAAAATAGAAATAATGTTCTTGTTAAAAAAAATTTTTTTTAATGCAATTAGTATTTCATTAGGAGAAGGACAAAGTGTAAGGGAGGCTACCCCAAAGCGGGGTGCAGATCAAATAAAAGAATATTTACAAGAGGAGCTTAGAAAATAAAATGCATGCTTTAGACACAAGGCGTTGTTGTTCTTCTCTATTATTATTAAACACCACTGCTGCATCTATGGTGCTGCAGTCCTTGCAGAGAGAAGACTGAAAGATGGTGCCCCCTGGAAGACAAGAAGCACCACAGAGTTCAGAGAAAGACCCACCACGGTAATGTTCACAGACTGACACTCAGAGGTTCTTAGACTAAAACCAAGGACCTTGGAAATGATTCATCGTCATGGCATTTGAAGTGTAGACCCAATGTATTTGAAAGGTTCTTAATTCATCCAATTTATCTTGGAAGGGTGAGGGTGGGTACCAAGGGTACGGGCAAGTTCTATCTATAAAAGAGGAGACTGAAGTCCTCTGATATGCTCAGAGTCAGTTAGGGAGGGTGAGGTAGAGACCAGACATCTCCCAGTTTGGTTAATGGGAGTGGAAACAAGAGTGCAGAGGCAATCCCTCTGTTTACTAGTGACGTGACTGTAGACAAGTTATGTTGAACCTTTCAGAGCACCATATATATTTTTTTTCATCTGTAATAGAAGGGTAGAGAACAAAACGTCAGGGGCATCTTTGGGGTTGGTTTGGGAGAAAGTGAAATAGCACAGATAAAGATACACCTGATACAGAATTGTGTTTCTACCATCTCTGTCAGCTGTGGTTTATGAATTTAACCCCATCTTTTCCCAGTGAATGCAATTAAATATCTCACATTTTATAGGCTAGGAGGAAAGAAAGATTGTATTTCTTTCTTAACTGGAATAAAAGTGTAACCTGCTTCAAAGGCTGGGCTGGTGGGCTTTATTTATATATTTTCAGTAATGACCACAGTGCCTAAAACATTGAAGCTGCTTCAAAAATATTTATGAACCTGAAAATATCAGCAGGTTGTTAATAAAACTTCAAATTATCTCTCCATCTGCTCTATGCCAATTTCACATTAGAATTATTAACCTAATATCATTTGAGAGAGTTCTGTTTTTAGTTTGGTTAAGAAGTTTCTATTGAGCCAACTCTCATAAGGATAAAAGCAGTGAACTCTGGACAAAAGATTGGAAAAATCCAATTACTTGGAGGCACTAGAGAGTGAAGAAAAGTGCACAGATAGTGGAGACAAGTCGATTTATGGACAAAGTAAAGGGCCCTGGGTACATTACCCTCCTGCCCTTTTTTTCTAATAGCTGTCAGCCTGAGGACAAACCCAAGTCTGTGGCTTATGGGGTGAATATAGCAAGTGGTAGATGATATCTTACTGGCTTGAAGAAGAGAAAATCCTGAAAAGGAAAGGATCAGAAAGGGAAAGCCCCAGAAACTAGAAGAGCCTATGAAATGTAGGAAAGCCCCCAAATTCTAGTTTCTAAACTGCCTAAGTCTCTGACTGATCTCTGGATCATGCATGCACAGGAATCAACTTGACAAAAATATCAGTACTCTTCAGAGGAACATAACAGACTCCACATTCTCCATAATATATTTTTTGTAATGTTTGGGATATAATCCACAAATAATTGGATTATGAAAAAATAGAAGAACATCATCTATGTATAAAAACCCCCAAATTATAACACTGTAATATAGAACTTTTAATGTATGTAGATGTAATACATGTTAGAACTGCAACATAACTGATATGGATTTCTATACTTCATATGAAGTAGTATGATATTATCTTGAAGTTGACTTTGACAGATTAAAAATGTATTTTGTAATCTCTACAGCAAACACTATGCACTAGGTATGGACTAAAAAGGCAATAAATAAATTAAAATGGAATTAGAAATTACCTTCATTTGGTTCAGATATGAATTCTACTGCAGATGTTCAGACCCATCCAACAGCAGTCTCAGATTATAACCACAGAACAAAAGGGTAGCAACATCCAGCTGTGAGCATCCAAACAGCTCCCTAAAGACCTGACTCCTCCTAGCCTTAATGAGAACAAGAAGGAAAGAAACAGAATTCAGAAGGGACATCCCAGATTTAAGGATGTGAACAAAACTGGGGACACGTAAACAAAAATGGGCAGATTCACAGGAGTGGAAGTTGGGAAATGCATAGAAGCTCAGTTCTCTAAATGACAAGAGTGGGTCTTAAATGTGTTAAGCCTGATTTCTGCAACTGATTGCCCTGGGACTGAGAGAAGGCTGGTAAGGTTTTGGGAGGTGAGGACCAGTCACAGCCAGCCACAACCAGCACTTTGGACTAATATGAGTAAACAAATGGCTAAGCATATTGCTGACTACATTTCTAAGATGTTGCTGGAAGAAAGAAAAGAGCAAAACAACATTCTTGACTCTCTTCAACCTGGTGTTTTTGCACCTGTGTTGGTTGTTGCAAAGCAGGGTAAGTTGCACAAACTACTTGCTTCCAATCCTTCAGCTTATCCAGACCACATATTCAATTAGCATACAATTTCCAAGTCAACATTGGTCCTTTCAAAATCAATAGCTGTGAGGGAATGAAGGTGCCTGGGAAATCCATACTAAGCCAGCCCCAAATTCCACATTATTTTTGTCTAAATAAGTTATCTTAATGCCTGAAGATGTTTGGGGATACAAATTAAACTGGGAACCTCAAATCATGTGTGAACTCCTTCATATAATTCTCTAGGGTGTATACATCTGACTCAGTCTAAAGGTAAACAAGTCTTGCCTTGGTTCTGATTCAGCACCCATAAGAGGAGATAGTGTGAGAATATAACTCTTTACAAAAAGAATTATGATTTGAGGGGTGTCTGGGTGGCTCAGGTAGTTGAATGACTGTTGGTTTTAGCTCAAGTCAGGATCTCAGGGTCTTGAGATCAAGTTCCTCAGTGGACTCTATGCTCAGTGGGGAGTCTCCTTGGATTTTCTCCCTCTTCTTCTGCGCACACACTCTCTCTTTATCCAAAATAAACAAATCTTTTTAAAAAAGAATTGTGATTTGAGAGAGAACTCCTTATTGGAGCTGGTGGGAGTGGGTGAAGAGGCTGAGATAAATAGTAAAATAAGAATGTGGGTAGAGAATAAGCTGGTGTTTTCCAGACTGGATGGGCAATGAAGGGATGAGTGGAACAGGTGAAGGGAATTAAGAGGTACTTCCAGTTATAAAGTAAATAAATCACAGAGATGGAAGGTAGAGCACAAGGGAATATAGTCCATAATATCTTTACAATGTACAGTGACTACATTGATAATGACAAGCATTTGGTAATGTCTATAACTGTTGAACCCCTATATTGTACACCTGAAACTAATATAATATTATGTCAACTATACTTCAGTGTTTAAACACACACACACACACACACACACACATACATACACACACACACAACACACTATTCTGGAAGTTTCTACCAAAAAAGATAATAATGTAGGCCTTCAGATTTTACAGGAGGACACAAGAGATAAAATATGGTCTGGCTATGTAATCTTTTATATAATTGGGTTCTCTAAATGACAAGAGTCTGGAAGTACTGGGTGGGAGATGCTGTTGAGACTGTGCAAGTGAGCAGGAGGCCTGGGATAGGGTCAGGTGAGTGAGGCATACAGTTTGAGGGAGTGCCAAAAAAACTCAAGAATCAAGAATCAAATAACCAAGAAGTATTTTAGTCAAAAATACAAATTGTAACACAATATGCAATCAAATTTCATGAAAAAAAAAAAAAAAGATTAGTGAAAAGAAAGGGCACCTGCATCTCAGTGTTCATAGCAGCAATGTCCACAATAGTGGAAGGAGCGAGATGCCCTTCAACAGATGAATGGACAAAGAAGATATGGTCCATATATACAATGGAATAATGGAATATTACTCAGCCATCAGAAAGGATGAATACCCAGGTTTTGCATCAGCATGGATGGAACTGGAGGGGATTATAGCTAAAATGAAATAAGTCAAGCAGAGAAAAACAATTATCACGTGTTTCATTCATATGTGGAACATAAAGAATAGCGTGAAGAACATAGGGGACGGGAGGGAAGTCAGAGGAGGAGACAAACCATGAGAGACTCTGGACTCAGGGAGCAAACTGAAGGTTACAGAAGGAAGGGGAATAGGGGGATGGGGTAGCTGGGTGATAGACATTAAGGAGGGCATGTGTTGTGATGAGCACTGGGTATTATACGCAACTAATGATTTGTTGAACACTACACCAAAAACTAATGATGTACTATATGTTGGCTAACTGACCATAATTAGAAAAAAGAGAGAAAAAAATCCATGATCAACAAAATCTCAGAATTTTACAGGAAAACAAGAGTTGC
Organism: Mustela nigripes; assembly: GCF_022355385.1. Taxonomy (NCBI): domain Eukaryota; kingdom Metazoa; phylum Chordata; class Mammalia; order Carnivora; family Mustelidae; genus Mustela; species Mustela nigripes. The sequence continues at coordinate 56,797,081 of NC_081561.1, forward strand.
TATTTGCTTGTTTGACAACCCTGAGTCATTGTGCTAAGGGATGCTGTTTCAGATCAGGCCTGGGGTCCTGGGTCTTTGTGCTATTGCATCACCCCGGTGGGTATATGGCGGTTGATAATGGTGGGCCAGCAGATTGGGCTTCACACAACTTTATGTACAGATCATCTTTTTTAACTGGAGAGCTTTCACCAATGTTTCCTCTGGACTCAAAGTCTGGGAGGATATTTTGGTAAGTGTACATAGGTGTGCACATCTTTCCTTTGTTTCTGGTACCAACCGGGGGCAGAATGTCATGTGAATGCCATGGAGTAGGGAATAGCCTAGAACATTTTTACTAAAAACTTGCTTCACAGAGAGGCTTTGGAGAATTCAGGGTGAGCTGATTTACAGCTTAGGGTCTGGGGAATAGCTGGCTGAAAATTCTTAAGAATGAGGACCCAGCACAAACAAACAGGAGGGCTCTGTGTGATAATGGAGCCCAGATAGTGGAAAGAGCTCTGGCTGAGGAGTCAACCCCTAAGCCTAGTTCGGCCACTGACTTCTCAGGTAATTGGCTGCACCAAACCCTTCCTGAGCCTCAGCTTCTACACCAGTAAAATAAAGTGGTTCTCACGCTTGTTTCAGCTGGGAGCCCTTTCTCCAAATAAATCTTACAGGGCAGTTACAGGCAGTAGAACTAATCTGGTTGAACTTGGGGTGTGAAACCAAGACTCTCACCTGTTCAGCTTTTCCTGATCTCTTACAGGGGCTTTATGGAAACCTCTTCCACCATCTCAGGGCCTCCCAGGCATCGTGAAACACTGTATTAGGAAAACATTGATGTCAATTCTAGTTCTAACATTCTATTCTAACCCCGAAGAAAGCTCTGCCTGTATCTGCATGTTGACAATTTGACAGTGAAATGTTTACACATGTTAAGGAACCAGAGGAGCCTCCAGCATTTGGATTGCACTTTTGGGTGTGCCCTGTTCTGTTTCTGGGCTCCTCTAGCCTGCAGGGCCCATAGAATTAGCAGAAGCATCAAGAGGATTTAGTCAAATTCGCTATGGCCAGTACAATTATACAGTGGAGGAAGGCACACTGCCAGGATTTTAATTTGAAGCAGGTACCCCTGGGAACATTGACAAATGACCAGGGGTTGTCTACACACGGCCAGGAGCCAGCAACAGCCAGCTGGGCTTTACTTCCTGATGAATGTGACAGTTCCAGACCTCTGAATGTTCCAGAACTGAAAGTGAATGAATTCTAGTGGTATTCAAAACAACAACAAGGTCTTTGTCATCTTTCTTAAGATTTTTATCCTCTTCATTATGTTGGCTGTTATTCCATTGTTATGGATCTTTAAGGATGTAACAGCCTGCTCTTAAAACACATGTGGCAAGATAGCAACAGAGACTATAAAAAGGGAAGGAGCCCCAGGGTCTGACAGATCCAAGTTGGAAACCCAGTTCTACCTCTTACTAGCTGTGTGATCTTGGTCTGGTTTTTGTTTTTTGTTTTTTGTTTTTTTAATGTGTCTGAGCTTCAAATTCCTTAGCTATACAATGGAAATAAAGTGCAAATACGGCTGTTGTGAGCACTATAAATGGGATCACACGAATAAAGTGCTATTAGTCGCATTTGTTAGCATGTGTTCACTAAATATTCCCTTCCTTTTTTTCCTCCTGCAACTGTCATCCCCTTAAAGAAATAGGTAAAGAAAAGTTTCGTGTTTAATTCAATTCTGAGATCTCCTGTGTGGGATTATGCTGATTATTTTTCTCTTTTTCCCTGTTCCCAGTTTTCTATAGTAAATGATGCTTTCTCTAGTAAAGGATGTTGGTGGTTAGAAGTAGGATAGGAATTGTATCCTTGACAAAGTGTTAATTCATTAACATATAAAGGGCTCCTAGAAACTAACAAAAAGAAGAACAACAATCCAATAGAATTATGATTAAAGGAGAAGAAGGAGTAGTTCAGAAAATAGGAAATGCAAAGGACTCTTAAACATGTAAAATAATGCTTATCATCACTCTGGGTAAGTTAAATATAATTTCAAATTGCACAATGATACAATTTTTCACCAATCAGTTCTGTAAAAATACAAGTTTGAAAATATTTTCTGTTGGCAAGATTCTATAGAGGACAATCTTGTATGTTTATACATATCACAGATATACCCAGGCCTGTGAACTCATATGAAAAGATCTCCAAGATATAAGGAACCAAGTAAGCTGTGTATGTTAGAGTGTGAAAAATAACCTACTGTTTGGGTAAAAAGGAGACAAAAAGGAAAATCTATTTTTATATTATTTGGTTGATATGCAACAAAATCTGGAAAGATATGCTAAGAAAAGTGGTGGGAACTGAGCCGATGACAGGGGTGGAAAGAAGACTTTTCATTGCACATACTTTTATACTCTTGATTTTTAATTTTTTGAATGTAGTCTCAACTTAAAAATACTTTCAATAAAAAAAGTAGGCTAAAAGGAGAAGATGGAGACTTTTGTATAGGCAATCAATATTAACTGACATAGTATGAATTAATTTCTAATCAAACAAAAAAAAAACAGTAAAAAGTTAAAGATAACTGTCTCCCAATGACGGGAATTTTATTTCTGACAGACAGTGGGTACAGCAATCTTTTAATTTGCCACAATTCTGATATAGCTGGAAGGTTTACCAATACTTTACCAATGCCACATCCCGTCAGTGCATTATTTTTTTTAACTTTTTCTAAACCTATGCACTTTATATAACAGAACATCTATCTCTAAGAATGCATATTTATTATTATTATTAAAAACTAATAGTGCAGGGATGCCTGGGTGGCTCAGTGAGTTAAAGCCTCTGCCTTCCACTCAAGTCATGATCCCAGGATCCTGGGATTGAGCCCCGCATCGGCTCTCTCTCAGCAGGGAGCCTGCTTCCTCCTCTCTCTGCTGCCTCTCTGCCAACTTGTGATCTCTGTCTGTCAAATGAATAAATAAAATCTTTTAAAAATAATAATAATAGTGCATCATAACTCCATCACTCAGAATAGTAGTGGCGTCAGAATTTTTGTGTTGGAGGAGCTTAAAAATGATGGATTGGTGGGAACTTGACAACTAGGGAGGTGTGTTTAAGTTTTATTTGTGAAACATTTTCTTTAAATTGAGTCAGCATGAGTCTCTTCAGCTGATTCCATCCTCAGGCAAGTCACCCCCAGTTTTCAAGCTACCTCAGCTGATAGCATGGAGCACAAACTTTCTCAGAAAAACCTTGATCAAATTATAGATTTAAAAGAAATAAATGATTGCTGTTGTTTTCAGTAACTAAGTTTGGGGTGGTTTGTTACACAGGTCTTGGATCCCTTTTACCTAGCCAGTGTATCTATCCTGCAGCTGCTGTGAGTGTGGACTGCTAACAGTTTTTCCAGAGAACTGTCCTGTCCTGGCTGGGACAATGGATGTCCAGCACCTTCATCCCAGGGCCAGCCTGTAGCCAATGACTAATAAGTAAAAAAGGTGGTCCCCTTGCCATAAGGCAGGATTTGACTCTATGGTACAATTCACACTCCAGTGCATCCTATGGGGTGAGACTAAAGTTCGATCCCCAGTGAAGCCACATCCTTGTCTAACTCCTTTCCCTGCCCTGTCCTCTTCTCTCTCTTACCCCTGAGAGCTCCTTCAATGTATTGCATGGCTATAATCCTTGTCTCAAGCTCTGCATCAAAGTTCCTGACTTGAAGCAGGCACTAATGAAAGTTTTAAGATGTGTAGGGGAAAAATCTTTCCTTTATTTTTTTTAAAGATTTTATTTATTTATATGACAGAGATCACAAGTAGGCAGAGAGGCAGGCAGAGAGAGAGGAAGGGAAGCAGACTCCCCAAGGAGCAGAGAGCCTGATGTGGGGCTCAATCCCAGGACCCTGGGATCATGACCCGAGCCAAAGGCAGAGGATTTAACCCACTGAGCCATCCAGGTGCTCCAGGAGAAATCTTTCTAAGTCATCTCTTGGTGCCTCCACTGCATAGAGATACCTTTGTTAACATTTTGGTGTACATGAAATTATCTAATAACTTGCAGAGTATTGTAGTACCTTCCCTGGCAAATAGTTAAGAACTAAATAAAAGCTAGCCATTATTATCATATTCCTCCAGTGCTTGTTCTGTATTTAATAATCATATCTATTTATTAAGCACATACCATATATCAGGTACCATTCTAACATAGTTCATGCATAACTCAATTAGTCCTCACAGCAATCCTATTTAGTGATTACTATCATTTCAAATGAGGCCGCTGAGCCTCAAAGAGTTCAAATAACTGATCCAAGGTTGTACAGTAAAAAAATGGCAGAGCTTGATGAGTTACATATGTTTGCATTATACTTTAATCATCATTTCACTGATAACCTCTTTGTGGCCAATTGTTTCAGTGTGGGGCTGGATGTTTCTTTGTGTTAAAGAGCTGCAAGTGTGCGTAGTAATTCACTCCAGCTGTCACTATCTCCACCCTGTCCTGGGAGCTGGCTTCCTCATGATCTCAAATGGTCTTTCTTCCTGGAATAACCACCAACCTTAAATAGTTACATTGAGCTTTATCTTTTTTGTAGTTTGCCCTGGTTTCTGTTGTACTTGCTCATCTCTGCTTTAATGACCTCCTGCAGTTTTGCTGGATGCCCAAGAGTCATTTTGGTCCCTAACAATTTCCAGCCACCACAGGCCTTGGCACGTTCCTTTTTAATAGAGGTTATGTTTACTAACGGACCTGTTTCCATTCGCTAGGCTACAAGATTTTTGTTTGTTTGTTTGTTTGTTTGAAGATTTATTTATTTATTAGAAAGAGAGATAAGTGAGAGAAGCTCAAACAGACTGAGCATGGACCCCAACATGGGGCTTGTTCTCATGACCCTGAGATCACGACCTGAACCAAAATCAAGAGTCTGATGCTTAACCAACTGAGGCACCCAGGCATCCCTAGACTGTAAGCTTTTTAAGGACAGGATCAAGACTTATTTATTTGTTCTTTTTCTAGTATCTTGTACAGTGCTTGGCACAAAGTAGATTCTTAATAGAAGTCTGTTCATTGAGTAAATAAATCAACAAACTATTTCATGGATGTGTGTGTTTCTTGTCTTTTTGTCAGGGTTGTAAGACTCCTCAGGCCTAGACCTGTTTTTCAGTTTATTTTTTGACCTTTTTGTTTAGCAAATGGTAAGTCCAGGGCAGAAATTTCATAAAACTGAATTGGAATTGTCTTCCCTAAAGAATGGGTCCCACTTTGGTCTTGCTCTGGGAAAAGGCAGCTCTCTGTCAAAGGGAATCAGTCCCATGTAACATCCTACATGGAATCAGAGAAATATTTAATCTCTGAATTTGTTGCATGGCCAGCGCTATGTGTCCTCTTATTTCCATAACTCTGCATGTGACCAGATGTCCTTGACTTGACCTTGTGGGAAAATGTAAACCATGAGATTCAGAGAGGGAAGTTTGTGGGAGGAGAGGATCATGTGATGTGGAACAATCTTTATTTGCAATTCCCTGACTCAGGAGTGATTTTTGAGAAGTGGCAAGAGGTGACTCGACAGAGAGTCTTGCCGGCTTCTACAAACACGAGACTTTTTATGGGGATGGCACTCTGCCAGCCTGACAGGAAATAAAAAACAAACAGGCGCTGACTTCAGGTCCCATCCTGACCAGCACCAACTTTCTCCAGGCTAGATTTTAGCATAAAACTAAACAAAACTCTCCTTCAAGAGTTGGAAGCTGAGCTAAAGGAATACTGGAATGTCCCTTTGTACCAGAAGACCAAATTCACTTATTTCTATAAGTAAAAACTAATTTTTAAAATGCATCAAAGAGCTTACAATTCAAAGTATCTCAATGCACACTTTTTCATTGAAAACTATCTGACCCTCCCCAAGTTTATCTATTTTATAACCATACGTGATCAATATTTGGATTTATTCAAAGATATATATATATATATTTATTTTGAAAGAATAGGAAAAAGGCAGTGAGGTACAGGGGGGTTAGGAAAGTTCCTTATGCTTTGGAGAATATTTCAACCTTGCTCTTCAAATGAGGTGCCCAGACAGCTTCATGTTCAAGCTCAAGGTCATTACGTGTATACATTGCTTTAAGCCAGAAAAGATGAAGCTTTTTGGGTTGGGGTCAGAGTTGGGATAGGGTAGGGAGAAATTCTGGGTATCCACAGCTGTAGGAAGTACTTGTTCTCTGTTAATTTTGTTTACTTAAGAGGAGAAAAAGTAGTCCACATGTCTCTTTGAAGCCCTGTGGGACTGTTTTCACTGTGAGCACACAGAGAAAGCCCATGACTGTTCCTGGAATGCTGGTCTCACCATTTATTGTCCTTGGATTAAAGCCTGCTTTGCATTTGGGATAAAGATTCATTCATTCCTGTGCCAAGAAATAAAGAATTCTATTGTCTTCTTGCCCAAATTGTTCCAAGACAATCTTTTTTTTCTGAGACCGACAAGCTCAGATAGCATCTTGCTTGGCTCCTTGATCTGGTCTCCAAAGGAGATGTTGTGCCCTTTTTTGTCAGAGCTTTTCCACCACAATACCGTTACACAGAGCAGACCTGTTTCCCTCGGTACCAGGAGGCTTGCTCCTTTCATAAGGATCCTTGAGAACCTCTGGGGATTGCCAAACCAGGCTTAACTCTAATGCTCCACCGTAAGAATGGTTGCGTCCCTTGAACAGACAGAGTGATGATGAGCCCTTGGTGGCTGCTTACTTGATCCACAGGGAGAAATGAGTGTAATTTTTTTGCATGCTGTGACACGTTTCATCCCAGAGTATTACTTGCTTATCCTCAAGAATAAAAGCCGATTTAATTAAAATGAACATAGATGTGTGAAAAATAAAGGGCAAAGAAATTCAAAATAAGTTGGTTATCTCTTCAGAGGAAAACCAACCCCAGGTGGGCCTAAACAAATTCCTTTTTCATGTCTCACAGAATGCTCTTGTTTATTTAGAGGGCTTAATTCCAATCATCATGACAGTGGTCATTTGTCACTTCCACATCTGCCCTCCTAAACCTTCCTCATCCCCCTGAAACCTTTCTCTGCCAGCAGACTTACTTACTGGTCCCTGACCTGTGAGGAAAGGTTGAGGCTGTCCTCCATTGCACACCTCTCTTGCTTCCTCCAGTTTCAGACAAAGGCAGCCTTTCCCCAGTGTATTGCTGATCCCTCTTCTTGTGCTCGTCATCCAAACGGTCTCCTCCAGGAGCTTGTTCCAAGTTATTTCTGCTCTGTACTGTCCTATCCTTTTCTCTATGAGCTGGTCCATTCCTGTGACCCATGAAAATGCTCAGGTCTCTCTTATCTGAACCTGTGTCTTTCTCCCCTTCTTACTCCAATCCTTCCCTTTCTCTTCCCTTCCCTAGATAAAATTCTACAAAGGATTCTATATATTTGACATTTGTACTTCTAACTACATTTAGCTACTATACTTTTCATGACTGTGGTTTCTACTTTAAATCCCCAACCTCCCCTATGACAACTTTCCTTGGCCCAGCCCACAATTCCAATAAAATGGTCTAGTATAGAGCACTCGACATTGTCTAATTGCTGGAGGCTAAGGACTCCTTTAACCTCACCTTGTTTGACTTTTATATAACAACTTGTCTCCATTAATCAATCACTCTTTTCCTAAGATTCTGCTCTCGTTATCCATGACACCAGCACCTTCTAATTCTTCTCTCTTCACTCTGACAATTCTCCTCCACCTCCACCCTCAAAAGCTGATGTCCCTTATGCTCCCTGGGTTTTGCCCCTTCTTAATCTTTTCTGGTAATTTCTTCCATGTCCATGGTTCCACCTTCTCCCTGTGTACTGAATACCCTCATACTTATATTCCCTGATATATTTATACCAGACTTTTCCCCTGTGTTCCAACTGCTTCCTTCAAGATCTCTTCCCCTAGATGTCACTCCCCTAGATGACAGCTCAAACTCACCATAGCCAAAATTGCACTTATGTTTCCTATAAAGCCGGTTCTACCTTCTCTACCCCCCCACCCAGGAAATGATAGTACCATCCACCTATTTACTCAAGTTAGAATACTGTGTGTGGGAGAGGTCATCCTAGCTTCCTCTCTTTCTTTCATTCTTATAGGCTAACCAACCAGTTGCCTGTCTTGTAGACTGGATCTCCTCAGCATTTGTGACATATATCCCTTGCTCTCCCTTGTCCCAGCTCCCGACTTCCCTGGATTATCAAAATGCTCTTGATTTCAGTTATTTGCTCTGGAGTTTATCTCCCACAAAGCATCTGAAGGGAACTTCCTTCAATAGATCCCTATTGCTTGGAGGATGAGGTCTATAATCTTTAGTGGGCCCAATAAAGCCAGATGCCACATCACGCTAGGTTTCTGCTGGTTTGCCTCTCACCTATACCTCTTGTATTCCACTCCCCACACAGTCACGTGCTATACCTACACTCTCTTTTCACCTGTCCAATGCTCTTTCTTCTCAAACTTTCCTTACTTATTTCCTTATCTGTCCATCCCGTCTCCCCTCAGCCACCTCAGTGCCACATTATCTACACAGCTGTTTTAAGACCCATTCCAGGGTTATTCCACCTCTGAAAACTAGGAGGCTTTTCTTGACTGCATACCCATCTCCTACTCCAGGTACAATAGTTCTTCCTCTGAGTCTCATGGCGCTCTGTACATTTTTCATCTATGGAATCTCTAGCCCTTTATTACCAACTTTGCTCTGGCACTTACTACAGTGCCAGAACTGAATAAAGTTTCTTTGAATGAATGAATGAATAAATGACCTCTTACTATTTCTAGTTGGATAAGTGCAACCTACAAATCTCAAGTATTAACAACTGAGGAGTTTCTCCCTGGAGGAAAGATCTAAAATGAGAAAGGAAATAAAGCCCTTTGGTTTACCCAATATCTTAAACAATCGAGAATATGGATTTTCTCTTGGTTAGCATTTCTGAAGTGTTTACTAAGTGTTAGGTAGCAAAACATAACCTGTTACCAGTCAAAATTAAAACAGCTCTGTCAGGGTAAGTGCCTTTACTGTCCTTAAATATTTTAAAAATAAAATGTTTTTGGTTAGAGAACACTTTAGCAATTTGAATTTCAAAGTTTTGCAGATGGGTTTGTATTTGACTTTTCTGTACTAGCAACATAACTAATTTGAGTGTGGACAGTGCTATTTTACTTTCTGCAAGCACAAGTTCACTCACTGATCACTGTGAGAAACATCCTTGGGTCTACTATGTAGAATATTTGCTTACAGGTGGCAGAGGAAAGACACATCATACCTACTATGAGTTGCTGAGCATTTATTCTGTGTCATCACCTTCTACCTATCATTTCATTTAATCTTTACAACCACTTCTGGGTTCATTTATAAGAGGAAACTGAGACTCTACATATGCCATTTAGTGGAAGGATTCCTGCCCAGCAGTGGATCTTTATCAAAGGATTTTGGTGATGTCTTTGTACAGACATCTTTGCTCACAGTGGTTAGACATCTTTGTTAACAGATAAGCCCCTATGCTTGTCTGAGAATCCTTGCTAACCACTGGCCTCTAGTACCAGCCAGACATCCTGAGTCTTCCTCTCCCCTGAAACTTTCATCCTTCTCCAACCATCCAGCATAAAGACCCAGTTGTATCACTCTGCCATGATTCTTAAATTACTAGTTTTCATTCTCCCTGATACATAGGTGTCAGTTTGTTTCATTCTCTCAAATGCATCACCTCTGAAATCTTACTGGAGCCAGATGTTGTTTTCAAGATCAGATACCAACTTTTCAATCTTATGAACTAATCTGTGTTAATAAGTAATTGGAGGAGGGTTAGAGAATCTGTCTTTCCCATTAATATTGAAAATTCAAAGTAAGTGTGTTCTTGAAACCATGTCATACTGTGCCAGTGTTTTTACACCAAAGATGGGTCTTAGGTAAATTTCAAGGCGGGAAAGGGTCATGTCACAGCTGGCTTGAAGATATGCAATTTTAGGAAAGTAGGAGGCCTTGAGTTGGGAAAAAGCCTCAAATTAGCTAGAATAGTGCTTCCAGTAGAAATATAATGTTATCCCATAGTTACATATGTAATTTAAAACTTTCTAGGAGTCAAAGAATAAAAAGAAAGAGGTAAACTTAATTTTAATAACATAATTTAGCCCAATTGATTTAAAATACTGTCATTTCAATTCAACACATAATCAATATAAAAAGCACGAGATATTTTACAATTATTTAGTACTAAGGCTTTGCAATCTGGTGTGTATTTTACTTTCTGGACTAGCCATATTTCAAGTGCTCTGTAGCTGAAGGCTGTCCTATTAGATAACACAGCTCTAGAATCCCTGGATACAAAGAAAACCCCAAGTTATCAAATCCTTGAACTCTTTGAGAGCTGAAATTCATGGAGAGCATCGAGGCTAAGTGCTGCTCTGCCTGTAAGTGAGCACATATAGTAACAGACCTGCTTCCTATCATTGGGATGCTCTGACCTCTGGTAATCTTTTGCACTCTGATCTCGTAAGTTTAGAGAGAACAAACCTAATACCCCATTCACAGGAGAACCTTTCAACTACCTTTAGGAAAACCAATGTGACCCCTGAGTTTGTTCTTTTGGGAAGCTTTCCTAATGTTTTCAACTGTTGTCTGTGTGAAATGGAGGATTTCCAGAGTCAGATGGCATAGGACATGCTTATCTCGTAAGTGCTTTTCAGCTCAACTATTCTGTGTCTCTAAATATTTAGCTGCCAACCTAAAGAGTCTGTATATAATAGAATTGAAAAATTTCAAAGAAAGAAATAGGCCCAGTAAATTGATGAGTCATGTGCTCCTGTCCCCATGTTATGACACCTAGAACCAATTAAAGGGAAAATTGTGATGTTTCTGTCTAAGTCGTAGTTGCCCCTTGCAATAGCTCTTAACCCTCTGCGTGATGTACTTTTCTCTTCTGGATCGCAATAGCCCTTCACCTAGTCTACCATTTAATCTCTCCCTATGCCATCTACATATTAGAGCCCAATTCCAAAATGTCTCAGTAAATAATCATGAGCCGTGAGTAGTCATTCATTAGTGTGAATTCAAGCTAGTGAATTTATCTCTTAAGGATAATTGCAATTAAAACTTATCTTTGGGAGAGGAGTCAAGATGGTGGAGAAGTAGCAGGCTGAGACAACATCAGGTAGCAGGAGATCAGCTAGATAGCTTATCTAACCATTGTGAACACCTACAAATCCAATGGAAAATTGAAAAGAAGAACAACAATTCTAGAAACAAAAAATCGATCACTTTCTGAAGGGTAGGACCTGCGGAGAAGTGAATCCAAAGTGATGGGAAGATAGACCTCGGGGGGAGGGGCCGGCTGCCGGCAAGCAGCGGAGCAACAGAACACAAAATCAGGACTTTTAAAAGTCTGCTCCGTGGAGGGACATCAGCATATCCCCACATCCTGCAGGGTCACAGAAGGACCAGGGGTGTCTGAGTGTCACAGAGCTTGCAGGTGTTAGAACGGGGAAGCCGGCTACAGCAACAAAGCCGAGGAGTGAGCTCTCAGCTCAGGGTTACCTTGAACTGGTCGCAGGCTGGGTGAACTCAGAGCGTGCCCGAGGCCACGGAGGTGGAAGTGACTGGGCGCTTTTCTCCAAGTGCAACCAATTGAGGGCTTTCCTATAAGCAAGACCAGAGGCCAGGGAGACGGCATTGGTTGGGCACTTTTCTCTGGTTGGGCGCTTTTCTCTGAGGGCACACTGAGGAGCGGGACCCTGAGCTCTCAGCAACTCCAGGCCGGAAATTAGGAGGCCGCCATCTTCATTCCTGTCCTCCGGAACTCTACAGAAGAGCTCAGGTAACAAAAGCTCCCAAAAGCAAACCTGAGAGGATTACTAGTAAGGGTGGTGCAATTTTGCCTGGGGCAAAGACACTTGAGAATCACTACAACAGGCCTCTCCCCCAGAAGATCAACAAGAAACCCAGCTAAAACCAACTTCACTCACCAAGGAGAACAGCGGAATTCCAGAGGAGGAGAAAGCAAATCTTATCTGGACAAAATGACAAGGCGGAAAAACTCACAACAACAACAAAAAAGAACAAGAGGCAGTACTGAAGGCTGGGGACCTAATCAATACAGACGTTGCTAATATGACAGATCTAGAGTTCAGAATGATGATTCTCAGGGTTCTAGACGGTCTTGAAAAAGGCATAGAAGATATTAGAGAAACCCGCTCCGGAGAGATAAAAGCCCTTTCTGGAGAAATAAAAGAACTAAAATCTAACCAAGTTGAAATAAAAAAAGCTATTAATGAGGTGTAATAAAAAATGGAGGCTCTTACTGCTAGGAAAAATGAGGAAGAAGAAAGAATTAGTGACATAGAAGACCAAATGACAGAGAAGAAGAAGAAGCTGAGCAAAAGAGAGACAAACAAAAGCTGGACCACGAGGAGAGAATTAGAGAGATAAGTGACACCATAAGACAACACAACATTAGAATAATTGGGATTCCAGGAGAAGAAGAAAGAGAGAGGGGAGCAGAAGGTATATTGGAGAGAATTATTGTGGAGAATCTCCCTAATATGACAAAAGGAACAAACATCAAAATCCAGGAGATGCTAAGAATGCCCCTCAAAATCAATAAAAATAAGTCTACACCTCATCACCTGATAGTAAAATTTACAAGTCTTAGTGACAAAGAGGAAATCCTGAAAGCAGCCCAGGAAAAGAAATCTGTAACATACAAAAACATTAGAATGGCAGCGGACCTATCCACAGAGACCTGGCAGGCCAGAAAGAACTGGCATGATATATTCAGAGCACTAAACGAGAAAAACATGCAGCCAAGAATACTATATCCAGCTAGGCTATCATTGAAAATAGAAAGAGAGATAAAAAGCTTCCAGGACAAACAAAAAGTGAAAGAATTTGCAAACACCAAACCAGCTCTACAGAAAATATTGAAAGGGGTCCTCTAAGCAAATAGAGACCCTAAGAGTAGTAGATTAAAAAGAAACAGAGACAATATACAGTAACAGACACCTTATAGGCAATACAATGGCACTAAATTCATATCTCTCAATAGTTACCCTGAATGTTAATGGGCTAAATGCCCCAATCAAAAGACACAGGGTATCAGAATGGTTAAAAAAACAAAACCCATCAATATGCTGCCTATAAGAAACTCATTCTAGACCCGAAGACACCTCCAGATTTAAAGTGAGGGGGTGGAAAACAATGTACCATGCTAATGGACATCAGAAGAAAGCTGGGGTGGCAATCCTTATATCAGATCAATTAGATTTTAAGCCAAAGACTATAATAAAAGATGAGGAAGGACACTATATCATACTCAAAGGGTCTGTCCAACAAGAAGACCTAACAAATTAAATATCTATGCCCCTAACATGGGAGCAGCTAACTATATAAACCAATTAATAACAAAATCAAAGAAATACATTGACAATAATACAATAATAGTAGGGGACTTTAACACTCCCCTTACTGAAATGCACAGATCATCTAAGCAAAAGATCAACAAGGAAATAAAGGGCCTTAAATGACACACTGGACCAGATGGACATCACAGATATATTCAGAACATTCCATCCCAAAGCAACAGAATACACATTCTTCTCTAGTGCACATGGAACATTCTCCAGAATAGATCCCATCCTGGGACACAAATCAGGTCTCAACTGGTATCAAAAGATTGGGATCATTCCCTGCATATTTTCAGACCACAATGCTCTGAAGCTAGAAATCAATCACAAGAGGAAATTTGGAAAGAACCCAAATACATAAGACTAAACAGCATCCTTCTAAAAAATGAATGGGTCAGCCAGGAAATTAAAGAAGAATTGAAAAAATTCATGGAAACAAATGATAATGAAAACACAATGGTTCAAAATCTGTGGGACACAGCAACGGCAGACCTGAGAGGGAAGTATATAGCGGTACAAGCCTTTATCAGGAAACAAGAAAGGTCTCAAATACACAACCTAACCCTACACTTAAAGGAGCTGGAGAAAGAACAACAAAGAAAGCCTAAACCCAGCAGGAGAAGAGAAATCATAAAGATCAGAGCAGAAATCAATGAAATAAAAACTAAAAAAAACAATAGAACAAACCAACAAAACTAGGAGCTGGTTCTTTGAAAGAATTAATAAGATTGACAAACCTCTGGCCAGACTTATCAAAAGGAAAAGAGAAAGGACCCAAATAAATAAAATCATGAATGAAAGAGGAGAGATCACAACCAACACCAAAGAAATACAAACCATTATAAGAACATACTATGAGCAACACTACGCCAACAAATTTGACAATCTGGAAGAAATGGATACATTTCTAGAGACATATAAACTATGACAACTGAACCAGGAAGAAATAGAAAACCTGAACAGACCCATAACCTGTAAGGAGATTGAAACAGTCATCAAAAATCTCCAAACAAACAAAAGTCCAGGGCCAAATGGCTTCCCAGGGGAATTCTACCAAACATTTAAAGAAGAATTAATTCCTATTCTCCTGAAACTATTCCAAAAAATAGAAATGGAAGGAAAACTTCCAAACTCATTTTATGAGGCCAGCATCACCTTGATCCCAAAACCAGACAAGGATCCCATCAAAAAAGAGAATTACAGACCAATATCCTTGATGACACAGATGTGAAAATTATCACCAAAATACTGGCCAGTAGGATCCAGCAGTACATTAAAAGGATTATTCACCATGACCAAGTGGGATTTATTCCAGGGCTGCAAGGTTGGTTCAATATCCGCAAATCAATCAATGTGATACAATACATTAATAAAAGAAAGAATAAGAACCATATGATACTCTCAATAGATGCTGAAAAAGCATTTGACAAAATGCAGCATCCCTTCCTAATTAAAACTCTTCAAAGTGTAGGGATAGAGGGCACATACCTCAATATTATCAAAGCCATCTATGAAAAACCCACTGCAAATATCATTCTCAATTGAGAAAAACTGAAAGCTTTTCCACTAAGGTCGGGAACGCGGCCAGGATGTCCATTATCACCACTGCTGTTCAATATAGTACTAGAAGTCCTAGCCTCAGCAATCAGACAGCGAAAAGAAATTAAAGGCATCCAAATTGGCAAAGAAGAAGTCAAACTATTTGTTTTTGCAGATGATATGATACTATATGTGGAAAACCCAAAAGGCTCCACTCCAAAACTACTAGAACTTGTACAGGAATTCAGTAAAGTGTCAGTATATAAAGTCAATGCACAGAAATAAGTTGCATTTCTTTACACTAACAACAAGACAGAAGAAAGAGAAATTAAGGAGTTGATTCCATTTACAATTGCACCCCAAACCCTAAGATACCTAGGAATAAACCTAACCAAAGAGGCAAAGAATCTATACTCAGAAAACTATAAAGTACTCATGAAAGAAATTGAGGAAGACACAAAGAAATGGAAAAAAGTTCCATGCTCATGGGTTGGGAGAAGAAATATTGTGAAAATGTCTATTCTACCTAAAGCAATCTACACATTTAATGCAATCCCTATCAAACTATCATCAATTTTTTTCAAAGAAATGGAACAAATAATCCTAAAATTTATATGGAACCAGAAAAGACCTCGAATAGCCAAAGGAATATTGAAAAAGAAAGCCAAAGTTGGTGGCATCACAATTCTGGACTTTAAGTTCTATTACAAAGCTGTCATCATCAAGACAGTATGGTACCGGCACAAAAACAGACACATAGATCAATGGAACAGAATAGAAAGCCCAGAAATAGACTCTCAACACTATGGTCAACTAATCTTCGACAAAGAAGGAATGTCCAGTGGAAAAAAGACAGCCTCTTCAACAAATGGTGCTGGGAAAATTGGACAGCCACATGCAGAAAAATGAAATTGGACTATTTCCTTACACCACACACAAAAATAGACTCAAAATGGATGAAGGACCTCAATGTCCAAAAGGAATCCATCAAAATCCTTGAGGAGAACACAGGCAGCAACCTCTTTGACCTCAACCACAGCAACTTCTTTCTGGGAACATCACCAAAGACAACAGAAGCAAGGGCAAAAATGAACTATTGGGATTTCATCAAGATCAAAAGCTTTTGCACAGCAAAGGAAACAGTTAATAAAACCAAAAGACAACTGACACAATGGGAGAAGATATTCACAAATGACATATCAGATTAAGGGCTAGTATCCAAAATCTATAAAGAGCTTAGCAAACTCAACACCCCAAAGAACAAATAATCCAATCAAGAAATGGGCAGAGGACATGAACAGACATTTCTGCAAAGAAAGCATCCAGATGGCCAACAGACACATGAAAAAATGCTCCACATCACTCAGCATCAGGGACATACAAATCAAAACCACAATGAGAAACCACCTCACACCAGTCAGAATGACTAAAATTAACAAGTCAAGAAATGACAGATGCTGGCGAGGATGCAGAGAGAGGGGATCCTCCTACACTGTTGGTGGGAATGCATGCTGGTGCAACCACTCTGCAAAACTGTGTGGAGGTTCCTCAAAAAACTGAAAATAGAGCTACCCTATGACCCAGCGATTGCACTACTGGGTATATATCCTAAAGATACAAATGTGATGCTCCAAAGGGGCACGTGCACCCGAATGTTTATAGCAGCAATGTCCACAATAGCCAAACTATGGAAAGAACCTAGATGTCCATCAATAGATGAATGGATGAAGAAGATGTGATACATATACACAATGGAATACTATGCAGCCATCAAAAGAAATGAAATCTTGCCATTTGCAACGACACGGATGGAGCTAGAGGGTATTATGCTTAGCAAAATAAATCAATGGGAGAAAGACAACTATCATATGATCTCCCTGATATGAAGAAGTGGAGATGCAATGTAGGGGGTTTAGGGGGTAGGAAAAGAAAAAATGAAAGAAGGTAGGATTGGGAGGGAGACAAACCATAAAAGACTCAATCTCAAAAAACAGACTAAGTGTTGCTGGGGGGAGGGGGGAGGGGGGATGAGAGAGGGTGGTGGGGATATGGACATTGGGGAGGGTATGTGTTATGATGAGTGCTGTGAAATGTGTAAACCTGGAGATTCACAAACCTGTACCCCTGGGGATAAAAATACATTATATGTTTATTTTAAAAAATTTTTAATTAAAAAAAATCTAATCTTTAATTCTAGGCATTGGAGAGGCAGGAAACTTTCTCGTTCATGAAATCATTGGTAGAGATTCAGCTATACCTTATTTTAAGCAATAGATCATATTTAGGTCTTTGGTTTATCTTGTATATTGAACAAATTGCATGACTTAAGCAGAAGATACTTTCTTCCTTCACTTTATTTAGGATCTTATTTATTTATTCAACAGCTGGTAGAATATGAAAGGGTCACCACCACCAGCAACCCCCTCCCCCGCCGCCGATTATGGTAAACCCAGCAGAAAAAAACTCAGGGAAGAACTTGGGATGGATTTGCCCAAATTCTTCATTGCCATTGGGAAAAAAATTCATATTATTATGGAGAACACAAAGATGGAGGGACCCTTAGAGTTGGAAACAGGAATCAAATGGTCCCTTATCCTAAATGAAGTAGGGGCAAATTTTTGCCAAACACACAAAAGATATACTTTGTTTTTTGTTTTTTGTTTTTGTAAAATTGGTTAATTCAGGGCAGTTTAACACATAAATCCAGGGAAGATGTTTTGCTTTTCTTTTCCTAGATTGTTGAGATGGGAGCTTAGAATATCCATTTGTGATTTTTCCACTTTTCTGAGGTATGCATTTACTGCTCTAAAATTCTCCGCACTGCTTTCACTCTGTCCCACAAGTTTTGACATGTTATTCAGTTTAATGTATTCTTTTCATTCAGCTTAATGTATTCTTTTATTCCCTTAATAACTCCCTCTTTGAACCATGGACTGTTTCAAGATATATTGTTAGGTTACCAGGAGTTTGGAGATTTTCTTATAATTTTTCTGTTATTGGTTTCTAGTTTGATTACACTGTGGTTAGAGACCATTTTCTGTATGATTTCCATTATTCTGAATTTTTTGTGATTTGTCCTATTGTTCAGGATATGGATTACTTTTGTGTATGCTCTATGGGCATCTAAAATATATTTTTTTAATTTACTGTTGTGGAATGGAGCGCTCTATAAATTTTGATTACATCCTGTTTGTTGATAGTGTTGAGTTCTGTATCCTTGTTGTTTTTATCCAGTTGTCTTATCAGTTGCTAAGTAAAGGATGTTGAAATCTCCAACTAATTGTGGATTCGTCCATTTCTCCCTTCAGTTCTTGCTTCACCTACTTTACAGTTCTGTTATTTGGTTCCTGTGCATTTGAGATTGCTGTTTTATGCGTGGATTAAACTTTTATCATCTTATAATGCTCTTCTCTGCCCCTGATAATTTATTTTCTCTGAATTTTACTTTATCTAATATTAATGTAGATACTCCTGCTTTTTTTTTTGCTTAATATTTCTGTAATATACATTCTTTTACTTTCAACCTGCCTATACGATTATATTTTGAAGTCGGTTTCCTATAGATAGCACATAGTTGGGTCCTGATTGTTACTACATTCTACCAATCTCTGTTTTTTATTTCTGTTTTCAGACCATTTTTGTTTAAGTTAATATATTGATATGTTAGGGTTTAAACCTACCATTTTATTTTTGGTTTTCTGTTTATTCTCTGCCTTATCATTTCTTTGTTTTCTTTTTTTCTGCCTTCCTTTGTGTTACTTGAATATTTTTATAATTCTATTTTTAATTATTTATGGTGTTTCTTTGTAGAGCTTTTTTTAGTGATTTTGTTAGGTGTATATATAAACAACATATCTACTGTGTAATTATTTCACCAGTTAAAGTGTGGATCTACTGCTTTTTATGTCTCTTTACCCACTGCCATTTATAATTGTCTCAAATATTTTCTCTATATACATTTAGAAATGCATTAAATAAAAGTATAATTTTTGTTTCAACATTAAAATACAGTTTAGAAAACTCAAAAGAAGAAAAGTCTATTGTATTTATGCATATTTTTGCTTACCATACTCTTTCTTCCCCTTTAATGCTTCAAAGTTCTTTCTTCAATTGTTTTCTTTCTATTTAGAGAATTTCTTTTAGCCATTATTTTAGGGTAGACTGCTATTGATAAATTTTATTAGTTTTTTTTCATCTGAGAATGTCTCGATTTACTTCATTCTTGAAGGATAATTTTCTTGGATATAGAATACTTTTCTTTCAATACTTAAAAATGTTTCCTTCTAGTCTCAGTCTCTGATGAGAAGTCAATTGTCATTTAATTGTTTTTCACTACAGGTAAAATATTTTTCTCTAACTGCTTTTAAGATTTTTCCTATGTCTTTAGTTTTCAGATATTTGAAATTGATGTGCCTTGGTGTGGGCTTCTCTGGACTTATGCTGTTTAAGATTTGTTCAACTTCTTTTTTTTTTTTAATATTTTATTTATTTGACAGAGAGAGAGACACAGTGACAGAGGGAACACAAACAGGGGGAGTGGGTGAGGAAGAAGCAGGCTTCCCACCTAGCAGGGAGCCCGATGAGGGGCTCGATCCCTGGACCCTGGGATCATGACTGAGCTGAAGGCAGATATTTAACCGACTGAGTCACCCAGGTGCCCCTCAACTTCTTTAAATTATAAATTTATATGATTTGTCAAATTTGGAAAGTTTTCTGTCATTAATTATTTTAAGTACTTTTTCAGTCCTGCCTGCTTTCTCCTCTCCTTCTGGGACTTCGACAACTTCAGTGAATGTTAAATCTTTTGTTATAATACTACAGGTCCCTGAGGCTCTGTTCATTGTCTTTCCAGTCAATTTTCTCTCTGCTGTTCAGATCAGATAATTTCTATTGTTCTATTTTCAAATTCTTTGATTCTTTCCTCTGTGCCTTCTATTTTACTGTCGAACTCATACTTGGAGTTTTTCCCCCAGTCTTATTAAAAATAATGGACATATATCACTGTATAAGTTTAAGGCATACAGCATGATAGTTTGATTTACATGTATTGTGAAATAATTACCTCAAAAAATTCACCTAGCATCCATTTTTTTATATAGGTGCAATAAAAAGAAAAAAGAAAAAAAGGGAAAAATTATTCATGATGAGAACTCTTAGGGTTTATTCTCTTAACAACTTTTCTGTATTTCACACAGTAGTGTTAGCTGTAGTCCTCATGTAGTCCCTGCCTAGTAATTATTTATCTTATACATTGGGTTTTTATTTTGGTTATTTGACTTTTCCATTCTAAGATTTCCATTTGCTTCTTCTTTATATCTTCCAGTATTTTGCTCAGACTTTTAACTTTTTCATTTATTTTAAGCATGTTTATTGCTCATGGAAACATTATTATAGCTGCTCTAAAATATTTGTCAGATAATTCTAACATCTCTGTCATCTCAATGTTGGCATCTTTTGACTGGTTTCTTAAATTTACTTTGTGATCTCCCCAGTTCCTGGTATGACAAATAATTTACTGCTGAAACCTGGACATTTTGAGCATTATATTAAGAGACAACAGAACTTGTTTAAACCTTCTGTTTTAACTGCCCTTTTCTGACACTGTTCTAGCAGAAAAGAAGAGTTTGTCATTATTGCCCTGGAGTAGCAGTCCATGTTCCCCACTTGGTTCTTGCTGACACTCAAGTAGGGGGTTCCTGTTATTCTGGCTCCACATTAAGCTACCACTGAAACCTCCATTGCTGACAAGAGTAGGATTGCCTTGTTCCAGCTTCCAATGTGGCCTCTACCAACACCATGGAGGGGGGTGGTCTCATTACAGTGGGGCACTGGTGAAAGTCCTGACTCTACATTATACTTCCTCTGACATCCCCCTACAAGAGAAGGTAAGCAATGCCTCATTACTGCCACACTACCTATGTGTCGCTACTGACACTAGTGGGAGAGGGAACAGGACTTACACTACCTAGCAGGAATATCCCAGTTCCCTACTGTCAGCTTTCTCTGACACTTCCTTGACAGCAGGTCTTCGGTGCCTCATTACAGCCTGGTGACAGTGGAAGACTAGGCTCCCCATTCTGCCTTTGCTGACGTGGATTTGAGGTAAGACCAGATTTTCTGTTGTATTTGCCTGCAACAGAATGATTATTGTTTAAAGGTTTTCTGTTTTGCTAGTTTGCCCTTTTCCTGGGGCTTTCTTTCCTTGGGGCTTTTTGTGATTGCATCTGTTAGCATTCCTGGATTGTCAGCTTCTTTAACTCCACGTCTGGGATATATGAAACAAAAAGAAAGCAGAAGAGAACTCACCAACATGTCACGTTTTGGGTCCAGAGGTCCCTAGTGTGTCTGCCTTCTTTTCTTCACCTGTCAGGGCCTACTTATGTATGTGTTATGTATATCATCCAGAATTTTTAGCTGTGTAATGCTATAGACTGAATGTTGTATCCCTCCCCATCCATATGTTAAAACTCTAAGCCCCAGTGAGATGGTATTTGAAGATGGAGCCTTTAGAGGTAATTAGGTCATGAAGGTGAAGCTCTCATGAGTTCCACTCGAAGAGACACTGGAGATGCTTGCTTCCTCTCTCTTTCTACCAGCTGAGGATACAGTGGGGGGAAAAAGTGTCCATCTGCAAACCAGGAAGTGTGTTCTCACCAAGAACCAGATTGGGCAACACCTTGATCGTGGACTTCCCAGATTAGAGACCTCTAAGAAATAAACTTCTGTGTTTAAGCCATCAAGTCTATGGTACTTTTTTTTTTTTTAAGATTTTTTTTATTTATTTATTTGACAGAGAGAAATCACAAGTAGATGGAGAGGCAGTATGGTACTTTTTTAATAGATGCCCAAGCTGACCAAGACACATGACTTTTGAGGCAAAGTCTGAAAAGGTTGTGAATCTTCTGCCTGTCTATCTTAGGATGCTTGCTCCATCTACTCTGAGTCCACCATACTGGGAAGCCACAAGTAGACACTCCAGTCAACCATCATAGCCAGGTTCCCAGCCAATAGACAGTATTAAATGTGAGCCAAAAAGTCAGCATTTTTGGCTATCCAGTCCAGACAAGCCTTCTGATAGAACTTTCAGCCATAGATAATAATATCTAATTGCAAGTGACTGAGAAATTACTCAGAATTACTCAGCTGCATTATTTCTGAAATACTTGCTCACAAATGCATGAGTAAAATAATTGCTTTTTTTTTTAATGCCTCGAAGTTTTGGGGTAATTGAATGAGCAGCAATAATAACCAGAATACTATTTTCTAGAAGGAAAAATTGAAGTAATGGAGATTATTTGACTTTCTCAAAGGACTTTGGCAGTTTTTTCTATTACTGCTAAAACAAATTACCACAGATCTAATAATTTAACACTCATTTATTATCTCACAATTCTATAGGTTAAGGTCTGATATGGGTTTACTGGGTTAAATACAAGGTGTTGACAGGGCCATATTCCTTAATGGAGGCTTTGGGTAAGAATTTACTTCCAAACTCATTTAGATTGTTGCCAGAATTGAGTTCCTTGTGG
Source organism: Mustela nigripes (assembly GCF_022355385.1). Lineage (NCBI taxonomy): Eukaryota > Metazoa > Chordata > Mammalia > Carnivora > Mustelidae > Mustela > Mustela nigripes. The sequence continues at coordinate 56,819,555 of NC_081561.1, forward strand.
TTGTAGGACTGAGGTTTACATTTCCTTGCTGGCTGTCAGCCAGGGGATGGTCTTTGTTCCTAATGGCTGCCTAATCCCTTCTCATGCTTTCCACCATGAGGCCCCCTATAGTCCTTGCATTTGAGTCCCCACATCTCAGATTTAGTTGTGTTGTTTCTGCTCTTCTTGCCCTTCAAATCTCTCCCTCTTGCCCTTCCGCTGCATCTGTCTTGCTTTCTCTTCTGTTACATATCTCTTCTGCTTCTAGCTGGAGAAAATTCTCTGCTTTTAAGGGTTTATGTGATTTGATTGGACCCACCTTCATAATCCAGGATGCTTTCTCTATTTTAAGGTCAACTGCAAAGTTATGTTTGCAGAGTTTCTTTGGTCACTTAAGGTAGTATATTCACAGGTTCTGGGGATTAGGGCATGGATATGTCCAGAGTGAAAGGGGGACATTATTCTGCTTACCATAGCACAACTAGAAAGGAAAATAGAACTCAGGTATACTAGCTCTCACCATTTGTGTCTGTCAATTTCTGTAGGGCAGAGCTAAATAACCTCCCTAAGTCCCTTCTGGTCAACTTTCTTAAATCTACCCTCCTGATATTTTTTGCCATCGCCCAGAATGATCTGTGATTAAGCCCAAGGCCATAAACTAAAAAGAAACAAGGTTGTGTTCTGAATACAAATACTTTAATTCCTGTGGCTCTGTTTCAGTCATATCTGTCCCCACCTTCCAGAGTGTTTAGAAAGGATCTGGTCATTCAGCATGTGACAATAGATTGGTAACAAGGAGAAGGAGAACTGGAGAGAGTAAAAAGGAGGGGATGGGGAAGACTAAAAGGAAAATGACTAGAGAAGAGGGAGGGATAGAGGAAGAAGAAGGAGAAGAAAGAGGAGAAGGAGAAGAGAAGGAGGAAGAGGAGGAGGAGAAGAAGAAGAAAAAGGAGGAGGAGGAGGAGGAAGAGAAGGGAGGAGGAGGAAAAGGAGAAAAAGAAGGGACGAAGAGGAGGAGGAAGAGGAAGGGGAAGAGGAGGAGGAGGGATGGGAGGGGGAGGAGGAAGAAGAAGAAGGAGGAGGAGGAGGAGGAGGAGAGAGTGGGCCAGGGAGGAGGAGAAGGAGAGGGGGAAGAAAGTCGTAGTATAAGGAGGTAGGGAGACGAGAGAACAGCCAGCTGATAAGATGCTATGGATCTTCTATCCACACATCTACCCAGCCTGGCTGATAAGAGGCACAGACACACTGAGTGGACATAAGACCAATGCTAGCCTTTACAGAGTCTGTGTGACAATCAGAAAAGGCAGCCAGTCTGGGCAGATGCAGTACATGATTTGGCAAGTGAAGACCAGGCTGAGTTTCAGCCCTGACTGTGCCAGGTGCCCTTGGGAAGACACAATCTACATAGCTGTATGCAGTGCTCTGATAATGGCCTCCACAGACAGCTGCCTGCCCACTGTGTGTGTGTGAGGTACAGCATTAGCATTAGGCTCCTGGCCACTCTCACCAGGAACCTTCTCCTGCAATGTCTAAGGAAGATCTAAAGGCAGACAGGTCTTGCCTGGTTACAGACTGGATCAGAACTCTTCGATCATAAATCACCTCCTCTCCAGCCAAAAGAAGTCCCCAGTCCCCTCTTATGTTTGTCATTCTTCCTTGAGATTAGTCACCAGATCAGTTATTAAAGAAAGTAGAGAATTAGAGAATCTGGCTGTCTCTCCAGAATCCTCCACATTTACAAGAGGTTAAATGGCAGGGACAGTCCGGTCCTTGCTGGTTATTTCCTTTGAGACAGCAGCCAGAAGGAGGGGTGGCCGTTGAGGCAGGAAGGAAGAATAATGTTGTTGTTTAATACTGCCCAGCTCAGCAGATGAAAGCCTGCAGGCCTTTGGCTGAAGATAGCACAGAAAGGGACAAGCAGAGCCAAACTTCAATCATTTCTCATCAGTGTTTACATCAGTGAGCCCTGGGCACTGCCCTGCTGGCAGCCTGGGTTCTAGTAGCTGTTGGCTCATGGCCTGACTGAAGAGAGATTCCAGATTTTGGAGGGAGTGGAGGGAAGTAAGAACAACATGTCCTGTTCACCCAGAGGGTATGGAGGCCTCTAGAGAGGCCAGAAGTACAGGTCACCTGGCTTTGGGTTGATGTACCCTCCCAGATCCAGTGCACATGTGCCAGGACAATCTCAGATCAGAGATGAAAGAGGCCTTACAATTAGGATATGGTTCAGTTTTCTGATTTCAGCTAGGGAAAATGGGATCCTGTCCATTTTATAGGTAAGCAACCAAACCTGGCCTTACCTTGGGATATATGGCTAACAAATAGATTGAAGGGAAAGGAGGGTAAGGTAGAAATGCAGTCTTTTGTCCCCACTGGTCCCCTCTTGGTAACGCTCTGGCAACCTGTCCAACCTGAACCAGCATGAGCAGCACTCTGGAAATAATGCTTGTCTGTTTGCCCCTTATGTATCCCAACTCCTTTGTGGGAATTGCCAGAATCTAGTAAGCCTATTATCCAAGGCTCAAGTGTGTGGTGTTGATTATTTAAGGGAAGTCATTCCTATTAAGAGCCAGAATAGCCAGGGAGAAAGTAGCCATGGAAAGGAGATTTAATTCTCTGTAGGACTTGATGAGATGGAGAAGAAGGAAATGGACATTCATTTGAGGAAGCCTCATTTTTTAAAAGCATTTATTCCATTTATTAAAGCATTTATTCCATCTATTCCAGTATAAATGCATACAGTGCAAACAATGTATGTACATACTATACATACATTGTCCCATTTAATCTGCACAGCAACCCTCAGAGAGGCATGAATTGAGGTAGCTTTATGGATGAGTTTAGGGCGTAAGCCTTATTTAGCATTGTTAGCCAATGAAGTGGAATTGGCTTCAAAACCAGCAGTTGTCCCCCTGAACCCCTATTCTTAACCCCTACACTATCTGCTTCTCATGGCAGAATAGGAGAGATGAGAGTTCTGGGAAGAAATGGGGAGAGGATTTGATTGGCAGATGGGTGAAATCTACATATATTTTCTGTGCTCAGACATGGGTTAGGTGCTCAGTACTTCTCTGGGCACCCGCTGATCTAAAATTATACTAATTTTATAGAAAACCCAGCTGTAACAACATAAATGAGATCCCCCAAATTCAGTTTTGTATTATCTAGGGTGAGCTCATTGTGAGGTTTATGAAATGACCTGGATGAGTCTGCTCATCACCCATCAGCCCTATTACACTCAAATTCCTATTATGATGGGTGTGGTGGTTACACTATTATTGTTTATTTGTCCGTGTCCTTTATTAAATTGTATGTCTCCTGGGGGTAGGAATTGCTAGTATGTAGCTCCATAAAGTTCCTCAGTAATTAAACTGAGTAAACTCTCTCCAGTTCCCTCAGTCCTCTCAAAAAGTTCTCAAGTTGAGTTAGTTAAATCAAATTATTTTGTGATGATCGTTTCACAATATAATATATATCAAGTCATCACACTGTACACTTTAATCTGACACAATATTTGTCAATAAAGCTGGAGAAGAGGAAAAAGAAAAAACTTCATCCAAAAGCGTTTTTTTCTAAATTATTTTTATTAACATATAATGTATTATTGGCCCCCGGGGTACAGGTCTGTGAATCATCAGACTTACACACTTCACAGCACTCACCATATCACATACCCTCCTCAATGTCCATAACCCAACCACACCACCCCTTTCCTCAGCAATCCTGTTTGTTTTGTGAGATTATGAGTCTCTTATGGTTTGTCTCCCTCCCAGTCCCATCTTGTTTCATTTTTTCCTTCCCTACTTCCCAAACCCCCTGCTCTTCCTCTCAAATTCCTCCTATCAGGGAGATCATATGACAATTGTCTTTCTCTGATTGACTTATTTTGCTCA
>NC_081561.1:56823826-56825272 GCF_022355385.1 Mustela nigripes
TCATGGACATCTAGGTTCTTTCCATAGTTTGGCTATTGTGGACATTTGGGTGCACGTGCCCCTTCAGATCACTACATTTGTATCTTTAGGGTAAACACCCAGTAGTGCAACTGCTGGGTTGTAGCTCTATCTTCAACTTTCTGAGGAAACTCCATGCTGTTTTCCAGAGTGGCTGCACCCATCTTGTATTCCCACCAGCAGTGTAAGAGGGTTCCCCTTTCTCTGCATCCTCTCTAACATCTGTTGTTTCCTGACTTGTTAATTTTAGGCATTCTGATTGGTGTGTGGTGGTATCTCATTGTGTTTTGATTTGTATTTCCCTGACACTGAGTGATGTTGAGCACTTTTTCATGTCTGTTAGCCATCTGGATGTCTTCTTTGTAGAAACGTCTGTTCATGTCCTCTGCCCATTTCTTGATTGGATTATTTGTTCTTTGGGTATTGAGTTTGATAAGTTCTTGATAGATTTTGGATACTAGCCCTTTACCTGATATGTCATTTGTGAATATCTTCTCCCATTCTGTCAGTTGTCTTTTGGTTTTGTTGATTGTTTCCTTTGCTGTGCAAAAGCTTTTGATCTTGATGAAGTCCCAAGAGTTCATTTTTGCCCTTGCTTCCTTTGCCTGTGTGATGTTTCTAGGAAGAAGTTGCTGCAGCTGAGGTTGAAGAGGTTGCTCCCTGTGTTCTCCTCAAGGATTCTGATGGATTCCTGTCTTACACTGAAGTTTCATCCATACATTAAGTCTATTTTTGTGTGTGGTATAAGGAAATGGTCCAGTTGCATTCTTCTGCATGTGGCTGTCCAATTTTCCCAACACTGTGTGTTGAAGAGACTGTTCCCCCGCCCCCCCACTGGACATTCTTTCCTGCTTTGTTGAAGATTAGTTGACCATAGAGTTGGGGGTCTATTCCTGGGCTCTCTATTCTGTTCCATCGATCTATGTGTCTGTTTTTGTGCCAGTACCATACTGTCTTGATGATGACAGCTTTGTAATAGAGCTTGAAATCTGGAATTGTGATGCCACCAACTTTGGCTTTCTTTTTCAACATTCCTCTGGCCACTTGGGGTATTCTCTGGTTCCATATAAATTTTAGGATTATTTGTTTCATTTCTTTGAAAAAAAAAATGGATGGGATTTTGATAGGGATTGCATTAAATGTGTAGTTTGCTTTAGATAGCATAGACATTTTCACAATATTTGTTCTTCCAATCCATGAGCTTGGAACATTTTTCCATTTCTTTGTGTCTTCCTCAATTTCTTTCATGAGTACTTTATAGTTTTTTGAGTATAGATTCTTTGCCTCTTTGGTTAGGTTTATTCTTAGGTATCTTATGGTTTTGGGTGCAATTGTAAATGGGACTGACTCCTTAATTTCTCTTTCTTCTGTCTTGTTGTTAGTGTAAAGAAATGCAACTGATTTCTGTGCATTGATTTTATATCCTGC
>NC_081561.1:56825372-57022480 GCF_022355385.1 Mustela nigripes
CCTTAATTTCTCTTTCTTCTGTCTTGTTGTTAGTGTAAAGAAATGCAACTGATTTCTGTGCATTGATTTTATATCCTGACACTTTACTGAATTCCTATGTTAGTTCTAGCAGTTTTGGAGTAGAGTCTTTTGGGTTTTCCACATTAAGTATCATATCTTCTGCAAAGAGGGAGAATTTTAATTCTTCTTTGCTGACTTGGATGCCTTTTATTTCTGTTTGTTGTCTGATTGCTGAGGCTAGGACTTCTAGTAGTATGTTGAATAGCAGTGGTGAATGGACATCCCTGCAGTGTTCCTGATCATAGTGGAAAAGCTCTCAGTTTTTCCCCCATCAAGAATGATATTCAATGTGGGCTTTTCATAGATGGCTTTGATGATATTGAGGTATGTACCCTCTATCCCTATACTTTGAAGAGTTTTGACCAAGAAAGGATGCTTTTTCAGCATCTATTGAGAATATCATACGGTTCTTATTCTTTCTTTTATTATTGTATTTTATCACATTGATTGATTTGTGGATGTTGAACAAACCTTGCAGCCCAGGAATAAACCCCACTTTGTCGTGGTGAATAATCCTTTTAATGTACTCTTGGATCCTATTGGCTATTATTTTGGTGAGAATTTTTGCATCTGTGTTCATCAAGGATATTAGTCTGCAATTCTCCTTTTTGGTGGGGTCTTTGTCTAGTTTTGTCATGAAGGTAATGCTGGCCTCATCAGCCAAAAGAGTTTGAGTAAAGTTACAAAACATCTAGGCTCAAGGCTCCTATTGTCCCCTCAAATGGTTAAACTCCTTTTAAGAGTTTAAAGCAGTAATTTGAATTCATATTCTGGGACCCAGAGAAAATCTCTGAAGTGGCATTTCTTTCAACCAGTAGGTCCAGAAACATTTATGCATTGCAAAGATGGTAAAACTTCATCCTTTGAAATATCCCAAGACTGGTAAAGTTTGCTTTAAACCATATACTTAAAGTCTCATGATTTCTAAATTTGGCCAGAGAAGCATTAAGGCATGATTTAAAGATAAATAAGGAAAATCTCAGAAACCCAAGGTGGACAGACCTACTTTCCAGGGTCAGCTTTTCCACCGATTCTGTGACTTTGAATGAGCTGACTAACCTTTCAAAGTCTTAGTTTCATCATTATAAAATGGAAGAAAAAAGTGGAACACATCACAGGTGGTTGTTGTGAAATTTAATTGAGAAAATACATGCAAAGTATTTCCTGGAACAAGTGTGTCCCATAAACGTGAAAATAGGAGGTAAAATAAGCAGGATTGCTTTGGGTTTTTTCCATTCAAAGGCTATTTGTGTGTCCTAGGAAGAAGTAGGTGGCACAGTGGGTGGGTGGTTGGAGGAAGCACTGTGGTCTGTTTGCTGTGGGACAACCATAGGGAGAAGCTGTTTCAACAGGTTGCATGAGTCAGTGCAGGGAATTGCATAGGTATTGCTGTGCCTGAATGAAATTCACTGCTCCCCATCCCACACCATTAAGGTGGAGCCTCACATTTTCTCTGATTAGCAGTTTTCCTTGTTTCTTAATATAGAAACCTGTTCTGTGAATCATTACACCACTTTATGAAAGACCTGAAATAGTCTACTCTCAGAAAAAAGCTTCTTTTCTTCCCCTTCAATTTTCCTTCTTGTATCTAGTAGGCAAGCCAATACTTTAAAGTGCTTTAATGTAGGGAAGGACTGACATTAATAATTCTCAGTGAATTCCACCTTCCCAAGTATTCACTCTGAAAAGATGTTGCCCTTGGAGACCTCCTGAAGTATTGGGTCATGGTAAACATAGGTTTGATGCTTGTTGAATGAACCTGAAGGCTCCAGATGTTGTTCTAGCTAGTCAGTTGTTGGGGACATTTGGATTTAATATAAGGCTCTTCATGTATAGTGTATCCAATTACCTGACATCTATCAAGGTCAAAGGAGTTATCTGTGGGATCAGGGTGGCTAAGGTGATCTTGATGAAGTGCCAGAAAATTTCCATATCCTTGACAAAGGATGGCAGCTCTTGATGTACTGATGGCTTTTGTGTAATGCCCAGTATCTCATTGATTTTTATCTATTTGTGGTTGGTTAAGTAGATGAGTCTCAACAAAAAGTTACAATATTATAACTTTCAAAGAATGTGGTGGAAATCATGTAGAGGCCAATAAGAGTAGCATGAAAAATCCAGAACAACATGGATTGGACCACCTATGTCTATGGGTAGTTAGCTTGTAGTGAGGATGAAGGTGTTTTTGGATGAGATTAACATTTGAACTGATAGACTGAATAGAGCAAATCACCTTCCATCATGAGAGTAGCCCTTATCCAATCAGTTGAAGGCCTGACTTGAACAAAAGTACTGGCTTCCCTGTGAAGAGAGAGAACATTGCCACTTGATTGATTTAGTTGGGATATTGGTTTTTCCCAGCCCACAGACTTAGATTCTTCCTGGATCTTGGATCTTGAATATGTTAGCTTTCACACTTGAACCCACGCAATTGGCTCTCCTGGTTCTTAAGGCTTTGGTTTTGGACTGAAACTGCGCATCAGCTTGCTTGAGTCTCCAGCCTGCCCATGGCAGAACTTGGACTTCTCAGCCTCCGTAATCATGTGAGCCAATCCCTTATAGTAAATCTCTTTTGATCTATGTAGATATACACTGATAGCCTCTTGGTCCTATTTCTGTGGAGAGCCCTGACTAATAATACACTAGGTAAATTAAACATGATTTTGTTTTTATTTATTCTGTTCAGGCATTTGATGAGCCATTTAAATTTGCTTTCCCACTTTAAGTAACTGCATCCCAAACTCTGGCCTGCTGCCTAACTGTGAGCTGCTATTACAAGAGGGAACTAGGAAAAAGAATATAGGTTTATAAAGATAAATTTATACTACCCCTTAAAATCCTCTATTTGAGGATTTATATGGATTTTTCTTTAAAAGTTTCTGTTAAAAAGTTTTGTATACGACAAATTACAAATTAGGTCTCCAGCCTGCAAAGTGTGAGTGTGAGAATGTGTTTGATCAAGTTTATGAATAAAGGTTTAGAGAGTACGTGAAAGAAGCATTAAATTTGAGAATCCGCCACATAAGAGTTGCTTTGAGGTCTGAAAATTAGAGTTAAGTCAAGTTAAAAGAAGTCTTTTAAGAGAGGTTGTCACTAATCAGTACCAATGCTTGCCTGGGCACCAAACACATATCTCAAAAGAAACATTTTAGATTTCTTCGTCATCATCTGTAGTACCCTCCCCCACCATGCCTTAAGAGGCAGAGGGACTGCCAACATGAGGAAGAGATGGAAGGGAGAGGAGTAAAACAGGGGGGTAACAAAGAGAGACTGGTAATTAAGCATGCTTTGACCATGCTTACATTTCATCTGTGTACAGAAAAATAGAAGCTGTCTGCAAATGCACATCACATCCCAAGGGCATAAAGAAGGAGCAGCAACAACCATAAATAACCAGAGCAGCAAAAGTGAGTTTTTTTTTTTTTCCTCACCCTGTCTTCTTTCCTCTCCCCAGCCACCCTTTCTCTATGAAAGAAATTTCTTTCTAAAGGTGTATCTTTTTTTTTTCACCTGTTTCTCCCAGTAGCTCCTCTTTGCACTTTCATAGTAAACTGGCAATGGAACATTATTCTGAGTGAAATTATTTCTCAACATCACGTTAATTTTGTTTTGTATTTAAATGATACATGTGAGCATATGCACGTACTTCACAAGCCTTGGATGTAGTTCTCTTGTGTTCTTTAGTAAATTTGGAAAATTTCTTCATATTGATCTTGTATATTTGTTGGAATCATTCCTTACTATTTTATTTGAACAAATAGAAAATCAAGCAATATTAATTATGGGAGCTTGGCATTCAAAAGACATTAATTATGGGGCGCCTGGGTGGTTCAGTGGGTTAAGCCACTGCTTTCTGCTCAGGTCATGATCTCAGGGTCCTGGGATCGAGTCCCACATCGGACTCTCTGCTCAGCGGGGAGCCTGCTTCCCTCCCTCCCTCTCTCTCTCTCTCTGCCTGCCTCTCTGCCTACTTGTGATCTCTCTCTGTCAAATAAATAAATAAAATCTTAAAAAAAGATATTAATTATGCTCAAGTTTAACTATACATTTAATATGATCTCAATAAATATATTAATAGATTTGGGGGGCACCTGGGTATCTCAGTCAGTTAAGTGTCTGCCTTTGGCTCAGGTCAGGATCTCAGGGTCCTGGAATAGAGCACTGCATCAGGCTCCCTGCTGAGAGGGGAGTCTGCATCTCCCTCTCCCTCTGTCCCTCCCCCTGCTCATGATCAATCTCTCTCAAATAAATAAATATGTAAAATCTTTAAAATAAATAGATTTTGAAGGAGGTAGTATCTGTTGAAGGGAGGGACTCACAAGCTGATTTTAAAGCCTAAATGGAAAATTATTCCAAAATTTCTATAAAAATTATTTAAAAATACAAAGAAAAAAATTGAAAAGGAAGAATGATAAGGGAGAACTATTATATTGGATACAAAAATGTATCATGAAGCTACAGGAAAGTTGAGCTTGCTCTTGAGTAAACACAGATGAATGAAAAGAACAACAAAGTCCATAAATAGACCCAAGACACATAAGAATTTCATATTTAATGAAACTGACATCTCAAGACAATGAGGAAAAGATGGATTTTTCAAACCAGCAGTATTGGAACAAATAGCTAGATAACTGGGGAAAAAAAACAAAACAGTTATTAGCATGATTTAGCTGCTACTGGCCCTCTTAGACTACATAGCCCAAGAAAACAATGATGAGTTCTCAAGCAGGAGTAAAACGGAGAAAAAATAAGAACAAAAATTCCAGACAGAAGGTGCAACTAATTCCCACCTCTAACTAGTAAAATATACAACTGAGATAGACTTTTAGTGATTAGGACCAATTACAGCTAAACCTCCTGACAAGGAGCAAGTCAGCATATGGCCATCAAACCTGGTTGCTTAAACAACTAATTAAGGTTTTAAGTAAATCCTTTCAGTTATAAAAATTGCTCAGGGAAAAGAGGAGACCAAAGGTGTGGCTGTCCCCATGGAGCCTGAGTCCCTCAAGGTATCTTTTGGAGAAGAATGGGGGGCATAGCTATTGACACTAAGAGTTCTGTATCCAGTTCCAATGCATGTTGGGGGGGATGGGTTCCCCCACATGTCCAAGCAGTTTTTGGACACTAGCTGGGTGACCTACAATTTAACTCAATTCTGACATTGTCTATCTGGAGACAGCATCAGATTCCGTAGGTTAAGAGCTAGTCCCACAAGACTGTCCCCACACCCCTCACTTCAGATGCCAGTTGTATAACTCCAGGTTGTTATCTGTACTTATAAAAGACTGGCTATAAATCAGAGGTTCCCACCATGACCTTCTTGGGGTTGTGCAATTTGCTAGAGTGGCTCATAGAACTCAGAGAAACATTTTATTTACTAGATTACCAATTTATTATAAAAGGATATTACTCAGGAACTGCCAGCTGGAACTGATACATAAAGCGATGTTTGGGAGAGAGCTGGAGCCCTCTCCTGGTGTGCCACTGTCCCCAAATCGCCACATGTTTGCCAACCTGGAAGCTCTCTGAAACCTGTCTTTTTGGATTTTTATGTAGGTTTCATTACACAGGCATGGTTGATAAAATCAATTGGCCACTGATTCAACCTCCTGCACCTTATCCCTTCCAAGGAGGGGTGGGGTAAAACCTTCTAATCTTTCAATCACTCAGTTAGTTCTCCTGGCACCCAGTGCTCCCATCCTTGGGTGCTAAACAAAAATTATCTCCTTAACATAAGACAGTTTTACTGCATTCATTACTTAGGAAATTCAAAGGGTTTTAGGAGCTCTGTGCCAGAAACAGGGACAATGTTTCTTATTAGTCACGGTATCAGAGGCACATAGAGCTAATTGGAATAAAACAGATTAAAAGCCAACTATGTTTTTAAGAGAGCTGTACTGTCAGGAGAGCCTCTGTTATACTAGAAGGGATTCTAGCTTCATTGCCTAAAGACACAAGCTTGGTTAGCACCTCATCTGCCATCCAACTTCACACAAATGTTTCACTGTATCCCATCAACCACCTCTGTTCTTTTCCAATAAGTTTCCTTGTTTCCCATTTGCCAGACCAGAAGTAAATGCTACAGACTTTCAGATTTCTCTTAAGAAAGACTCTGTCCCACTCTTGGTACCTTTTTCTGTATTAACTTAAGCTAATTTACACTGTACTAACAATTTCAGGATTTCAATTACTTAAAACAAAGAAAAAAGTTTATATTTTGGACACATAGCATATTTTAAGCAAATATTATCCACCACATCTACCGATGGACTTTAAAAAAAAAAAGATTTTATTTATTTATTTGAGAGAGAGAGAGAGAGAGATCACAAGGAGGCAGAGAGGCAGGCAGAGAGAGAGGAGGATGCAGGCTCCCCGCCGAGGAGAGAGCCAGCACAGGGCTTTATCCCAGGATTCTGAGACCAGGACCTGAGCAGAAGAGAGATGCTTAACCCACAAGCCATCCAGGCACTTTAATTCTTCCCTGGATATATTTGTATAGATATTGTATTTGTATAGATATTGTACTTGAAAAATATATTTGTATCACTTGGCACACCAGCAAGCATATTTGTAGGTTATATTTCTAGAAAGACAGGCATACGTTGGAGACACTGACAGTTTAGTTCCTTCCCACCACAATAAGGTGAATAGAGCAATAAAGCAAGTCAAATGAAATGAAATGAAAATTTTGGTTTCCCAGTGCATGTAAATTTATGTTTACACTACAGTCTACTAAGCATGCAATAACATTATGTCTAAAAATACAAGGTACATTCCTTAATTAAAAGTACTTTATTGCTAAAAATTGCTAACCATCATCTGAGTTTTCAGCCAGTTGTAATTACTGATCACATATCACCATAACAAATACAATGGAAAAGTCTGAAATACTGTGAGAATTACCAAAATGTGACACAGAGACAAGAAATGAGCAAATGTTGCTGGAAAAATTGGCACTGATAGATTTCCTTGATTCCTTGATTCAGAGTTGCCCTAAACCTTCAACTTGTAAAACATGCATTATCTGTGGAGCACAACAAAGGGAAGTGCAATAGAAGGATGGATACCTGTAGAATGGCTTGGCCAAAGGTTACATGCATTTTAAAATTTGATACAGAATTACTAGATTATAGGGGCGCCTGGGTGGCTCAGTGGGTTAAAGCCTCTGCCTTCGGCTCAGGTCATGGTCCCAGGGTCCTGGGATCGAGTCCCGCATCGGGCTCTCTGCTCAGCGGAAGCCTGCTTCCCTTCCTCTCTCTCTCTCTGTCTGCCTCTCTGCCTACTTGTGATCTCTGCCTGTCAAATAAATACATAAAATCTTAAAAAAAATACTAGATTATACACCCATTAGCTGTATAGGAGACTCTCTGTTTCCCCCCTAACTACAAAAATATTATCAATTCTTTTGATTTTTTCTCATCTGAGGGGTAAAAACTAACTTTTCCCCATTTTTATATATCTTAGAACTATTCATATCCTTTTTTGGTTTATTCCTGTTTGCCCATTTGATTCTCTGGTTGCGTTCTCTTTCTTACTGATTTATAAGAACTAATTACACACTCAAGAGTCATTTATGATATAAATCAAGGTTATTTTTCCTATTACTTACTTATATTTGGATGCTGTTCACTGTATGTTTTGCCGTGAAGAATTTTCCCCCCTTTTTAGGTAGTCAAATACCAACCTGTGTGTGATGTCCAAGTGATGGTCTTTCTTTACAAAAGGTCTTTTTCATAAATGAACATATTATTTAAAGTATACAGTGGAAACAACTTTTTTTCTTCTAGTATTTGTAGTTTCATATGTTGTTTTAAAATTTGTAATACAGTTAAAATTAATTTTGGGGTAAGGGAGGGATACATTCAATCTCTAACTGGTAATAATATTGAGGGTCTTTGTAGGTGATGATTTGGTGGTGGTGCAGCAAGGCATAGTGGAACCCAATTTTCCAATGAATATATTCTTGTAATTCTGACTTTTGCATCCCGTTTATATGACATTTACTAAAATTTCACTGAAATAAGTAAATTCATTGTTGTTAGGAAAAAAGGAACAGGGAGGTAAAGAGCCCCTACTCCAGCTTCAAGAACTCCAGTCAAATATCACCCTAGAGGGATATGGAAACAATGTTGTCAGATCTTCTGATTTTTCAAAAGAAGCTGAAATCTGGATTTCCCTGTGAAATCCCTGATGTTTAAATGTTAGCAACCAATTCAGAGTTTTAAAAACACTGCATGGGCCAAGCAAAACACATGTGCAGGCCAGATGGGACGCACAGGGTGCCAGTTTGAGACCTGTGGTTTAGAGATTCTCACCCTTGGGGATACATTTAATTGCCTTTTCGATGGGCCACTACAATATAGAGTGGTCAGCTCTTATCACATGTATTTTAGCTGATTTTTGCTAGCCTAGTCTTTCTAGTAAGCTACAAGATCCTTGAAGGCACTATATACAGATTTTTGAGGTCCCCATGGCCTAGGAGCATCTTGTACCTAGTTGATATTTAACATGGGTTGTTTGTTGAATGAATAAATGGAGAAATGTTTGAACTCCACTGCACGCGGACTCCCTGCCAAGCATCTAAACAAAGTGACTCAGGGTCTCAGAGGTTACCTGATTCAGACCATTCCTTCTTTTTCCTCCCTTCTCACCTAATTCACCCTCATGGCAACTAAACCTCTGTACCCTACAGGGATTTTGTAAACAGGTGGCCTTGTCCACGGATGCGAGTCTTGGCCACTAGGTGTCTCCCTTTGCCTAAAGCACGATCTGAAGCCCTGGGGTCAATTGGCGGTTTGCTAAACAGAAACACTTACGCAAAAAAGAATGTCTTAATCTTAGGCCACATCTTCAGATATTTGTCCTCAGGAGGAAGTTGAGCACAGCCACAATGTCAAAGCAAAAATGCCCAGGCATAGGATCAGATTTATTTTGTTCTGGGAGAGCTTCTCACGCACAGGAATTCTCCCCTGGAGGACTGAGTGACAATCTGTTGGGTTTCAGCCTCTAATTCTGCAGACCCTACGCTGGTCTTCTGGAGCCCCCTTTGGATTTTTCTGCTGTTATCGGCCAACGGAGAAGTGCGTCTTACTGTTAAGGGTCTGGGGTTCTACAACTTGCATTGTAAAAGCAGGATTCTTCTCAACTGTGTCAGATCAAGCTTCACCGAGGCTGCCCTGATGCGCATGCGCATTTCCCCACCTCTCCTGGCTGCAGGGGCACGTGTTCCCTTGCCTGCAGCAGTGCCTTCCTTGCAGCCCCAGGAAGGTACCCCCAGCTTAGACAGGAGGAGGCTTGATACTGTGTAATTCTCATCTTAAAGACAGGTAGACGGAAGAAAAAAAAAAAAAGCAAAATTAATTGCTTTTATTGTCCATGGCTTTCTCGGTGTTAGCTCTGGCATTCAGATACCCTACGCTCTGAACTGATGAAAGGCAATATTGCAATTTTGCCTGGTGCTGCTAAATTTGCCAGGCCTTGGATTTTAGTGACACTGGAAGCTTCCTTGTTGGACGAAATGGAGAGGTGGAATCTCTAGGGCTTTGGTGGCTCTGCAATTTACTATGCAAGGTTCAGATAAGAATGGTTGTCTCATTGGCACCTAAAACATAATGTCACTTTTGCCTTTTCTTTGGTTATTTTGCATGGGTTGGATACTCCTGTTTGCACTTCTCATCTGTATTTGAGAAGTAGCAGAGTACAGAATTTAATATATCACAGACTTTGAAGGTGGGCTGGCTTGGTACCCTGGCCCATCATTTGCTTAGCCTCTCTTATACCTCCATTTTCTCACCTGTGAAATGCAGTGATCGTTGTAGTGCCTCACAGGTTGCTGGGAGTATAAAAGCACATGGACACTGATCAGAACAGTTCTTGGAACATAGTAAGTGCTTAGTAAATGAGAGCTGTTACTAGGGGCTTGATCATTGATCCCTTCTCTGGTTTTCTGTCCAGGCCAGAGTTCATGTCTATAGATTGTTACACTCGTCTCTGATACCAATGGGAAAAGTTTTCCTACAGTTTTGTGAATTTTCCCTCTGTTTATTTGAATGTACTTTATTTTAAGGCTAAGTAGCATTTACAATTATTATTAAATACCACCTCCCCCAAACAGTTTCTCATAAGTCCCTTCGACTAAGCTTTATCCTCAAATAGCTCAATAATTCCCTGTCCACCTCTTTTTATTTTAGTCCTAGTTCTGAGTGTTAAAAGACTATATCTTGCGGTGCCTGGGTGGCTCAGTCATTAACATCTGCCTTCAGCTCAGCTCATGATCCCAGAGTTCTGGGATTGATCCCCGTATTGGACTCCCTTCTCCACAGGGGACCTGCTTCTTTCTCTCCCACTCCTTCTGGTGTCTTCCTTCTCTGGCTGTGTTCTCTCTCTGTCAAATAAATAAATAAAATCTTAAAAAAAAAAAAAACTAAATCTATTATGATAAAATCTTATCATATTAGTTAAGAAAACTTTCTTGCTATAATTTACATTTTATATTCAATTCTTCTTCTTTCTACGGTTCCTTTTAGGGTTTAAAAATATATATACCTGAAATATTTTCCTTTCCTTTCCTCTTTCTTTCTCTCTCTCTTTCTTTTTTTCTTTCTTTCTCTCTCTCTCTCTTTTTAGAGAAAGAGAGAGTAAGAATGAGTGGGGGAAGGGGCAGAGGGAGAGGGAGAGAGACTCTTTTTTTTTTGTTTGTTCTTAAAAGGGAGAGAGACTCTTAAGCAGGCTCCACACCCAGTGTGGAGCCCAATGCAGGGCTTGACTTCACAACACTGAGATCATGACATGAACCAAAATCAGGAGCTGGATGCTTAACAGACTGAGCTACCGGGCGCCCCATACCTGAAATATATTTTTTAAGATTTTATTTATTTATTTATTATTATTTTTTAAGATTTTATTTATTGATTTGAGAGGGAGCACCAGAGAGAGAGCAAGCGCAGGTGGAGGGAGGAGCAGAGGGAGATGGAGAAGCAGGCTCTCTGAGGAACAGGGAGCCCAATGCAGGGCTTAATTTCAGGGACCCTTGAGCTAAAGACAGACACTTAACCGACTGAGCCAATCAGGGGTCCCTAAATTTTTTTTTTTTTTAAATTTTTATCTATTTAATTACATCTTTGAGACAGAGAGAGTGAATGTGAGCCGGAGCAGGAGGGGGGAAGAGCAGAAGGAGAGGGACAAGCAGACTTGGCACTGAGCCTGATGTGGGGCTCGATCTCCTGATCTCCTGATCCCGAGATCCTGACCTGAGCCGAAATCAAGAATCGGATGCTCAACCAACTGAACCACCCAGGCACCCCTCAGATACTTCTTACTGCACTGAATCATTTCATAATATGGAATGAAACACCTGAAACAGCTCAGGGCCCGTCTCACTCTTGAGTCACCATATCATTCAAGGTGACCAACTGTGTCTGCAGCCCCGGCTTAGACTGAGGCAGATAGAGGGATAGAGACTGCTGCTGGCTCCAGCCCCTTTGCATCTCTGGCTCCCCTTTGCTCCTGCTAAGGCCATGAAAAGACCCAATAGCCGTCCCCTTCGGTTAGGATAAGATAACAAGTCCTAGCTCCTGCTGAGACAGGAGAACAAGACCAGAAGCCTATCTGTTTGAATAAGAAAAGAAAAAGAAACGGTCCCCTGGGGTGATTTAGCACTCTCCTGAGACCCCTCCGCAGAGATTATACTGCCACAGGAAGGGGCCTTTTGGCCTTGGGAGACCCTGAAAACTTTCCATTACCATCCCCCATCACCCATAACGATAAAAACTCACTCCTAACCCTGTCGGGTGCTCAGCTTTTGGGAGGGGATCCCACTGAGCCCGCTGGTGATAATAAAGCTTAAGCTTTCCCTGCTTTCCTGGGTGCCCCTTGAGTTTCCTCGGTCACTTCAGATTTTCCGCAACAAGATCTCTGAGACCAAGGGCACAGAATGCCTAGCATCTCCGATGGATATACACTGTTGTCCAGAATCCTCTTCGGGTTCACCTGCTGACCTCATTCAGATAGCACCTCCACCCAGTGATAAGATGAGATGAAATTTAGGAAATGAGTTCTAATACTATGATTCTGTTTGCCAGTTCCTTTCTTCAGGGTCTCAGGTTTGTTGCTGTTTATTCCTGTAACTCTTCTCTTTTGCTGGGAAACCAAGCGGTCGGACTGTTCGGGAAACCAACAGAAACAAACAGATGACATGGCAGGTCTTAACATGCTCCTGCAGCCTCTGGTTTTCCTCCTTGTTCTCTTGGGCATCTACAGGATGCCAGGCCCTGCCTAATCAAGGAAGCTCTGTGGTCAGGATTACCAGGGAAGAGATGTAAAGTAGACCAGATGGACCAAAACACATTTATTTACCTGCTTTTGTATGCTCAGGTTAATACCTTTTTCCAGGTGAGCGTGTGTGAGATTTCTTAGCAGAATTATACCAGAGGAGCAAGCCTTCCTCAACTCTGCCGTCACGGAAGGTCAGCTCTTCTTGGGCACAGAACAATATGTCGCAATAATGCCACAGTGCTCAAAATCCATGTTGCTTTCTTTTGGTCTCTGTCTTCTGCAGGGAAGGGAGAGCCCCATAACCTGACCAGGAAGTATAGAGGAATTCAGCATCTCATATGTTAGTAGGTTATTAGGAGGAAACTAGAAGTGGATATGTGGCTTACTGGTGAGTCATCAGTAATTCAAAAGCACACCTTAAACATTGGGCATACACTATGATCTTCTTCCATTAAATATGGAATCAACAAGCAATTAAATATATTCATTTCTTTGGATTCAGCTCTTCCCCCCAAATCAATGTGCTCAAGAAATTATTAACGTCTATTGGTTGCCTAATTTTCTACTATCTGCTAAAACGTTTTTGATCTAATAAGACACTGTAGGGATCCCTTTGTTTCCTTGGGCCATAGACCAGCCCTTAGGAAGTTACTGGGCTTTAGAATACAATGAACTGGAGGTCAGTAACAGACCTTCTACTTGAGGTTCAAGGTTTCCCCACTTGAAACTCCACAGTGACTGGCCATTTTGTCTGCCTTACTCCTTCCCTTTATCCTTGTCCAGTTCCACAGTCACTTTCCTCCCTAAGTCATTGGTAGATTATTAGTCCCATTTTATAAACACACTGATACTAAGGTATCAGTCAGTGACTTCTGTGCTCCTACAGGCACTTAACGATTTTATATAGTTAATAGAAAAAGGCCAGCACTGAACTGAAAAGACAGCATCTAATCCTAGGACTTCAGACACTGGATCAACTGAGCGAAGTTCTTCTGGAAGCTCTCCATTCTCTGTGTTTGGTCTCCACATATAACTGGTGGATCAGGAAAGAGGCAAAATCCTACAGAAAGAGCACAGAGGAGAAAGGAATTAACTTGATTAACTTATGAGATCAGCTTTATTCTACCCAGGTTGGTGGGAGACAAAGGCTGTTGATGCCTTTGAACAGTTAGGGATGGTCATGTAGGCCTTGTTCTCCTGATAGCTTTTTCCTGGATTCCGACATGAGCATGAAAAACTGTGCTAAAAACCAAGTGGCTCAGCTGGAAACAAGAGGGTCACGTTGTGTTTGGGCCCTCTTAGCACAAAAGGTCTTCAACATGAAATTATGGGCTCCAATCTTATTTGGAGTATTGTTCACTCTATAAAAGATTTCTATTCCAGTTTAGTGCTCTGAAGATCATTTTCTCCTTCCTAAGAAGATGAATGTTTCCTCTTTTGTGATAAGAACAATATACCTGATTAGCTTCCCTTTCTCTTTGAGTGCTAGGAAGCTCTGTCCCTGAAGGGAAGTTTCACATTTATAAAATAGTGTAGATACCTCATATTCGCATTATTTTTCTTAATTGATGCTCTACTTTTATAGACTTTTTAAAATAGTTTGTGTAGTTTATATAGAAATTTTGTAGTTTGTGTTTCCTTATTTCTATTCTTTTTTTTTAAGGATTTTATTTATTTATTTGACAGAGAGAGAGAAGAAGAGAGAGAGAGAGAGAGAAAAGCAGGAGGAGGGACAGAGACAAAGGGAGAAGCAGGCTCCAGAATGAGCAGGGGGTAGGTGGGGGACTAGATCCCAGTACTCTGGAATCTTGACCTGAGCCTAAGGCGGACTCTTAAAGGACTGAGCCCCCCAAGTGCCCTCCCTATTTCTATTCTAATATAATTTTTTTTAGTGCACTGGCATTGTGAGCCATCCTAAGTCATTTGCAAAACAGGGAGTGGCTTAAGGCCACTTGAAGTCATTTGTAATACACACAGTGTTAGTTTTCATACCAGATGGGTACTTAGGTAGGAAAGAAACATTTATTGAAAAGTTGAATATACAGAAAGCATTCACCTTCAGCATCTACACTGCTACTCTGTTTCGACAGTCCCGGTTCCATGTTATCCCACCAGCGGGTCTGAGCTTCCTTTGTCTGGGAAAGAACCAAGTTGGGGTTCTTCAGCTTTGAGAGCAAAAGCCAGAAAAGGAATAATAATATGGACCTCTCCTTTCACTCCACTGGTATTGCCCACCTCCCCCAACTGGAATGATACATGAAGGTCACATTCCTTCTGCTTTATGCAGGTGACGGGGTGGGGGGGTTGGAGGGGTGGGGGGTGGTGTCCTGAGGCTGGACTCAAAAGCTTGATAGAGCAGCATTTTGCAGCAGACAGATTTAGGACAGAAGTGTTCCGCATTCCCCTAGAGCATTTTTCTCCCATTTTCCTTTTGTGGTTTCTGAAATCTTTTTGTGTCAGCGGCAAGAATCATTAGGTCTTGGGCTCAGAGCTCCTTCCTCTTACCGGCCTGGTATTGACTCCACGTGGGAGGGAGAGTCAGCAGAAAGGTATTTCTCTTTTCCTTCTGGAAGGGGGTGTGTCCTAGGCTTGTCTGCCTTCAAGGGCAGCCACAGGAACCAAGAGTGGCTTAGGTGTCAGTGGATCTGCAGGAGAGCCCAGGAGCAGCTGTTCAGATGTTAATTAGCGATGTCTTTCTGAACATTATTAAGAAGTGATTGAACCCTAAGTACAGTGGAGGAAGGGCTTCCAGAGGCTGTGAGGAGAGGAGTCACCAGGTAAGCCCGACATCTGTGATTTGATGCCTTAGAATGTGTATGACTATCACCAGTATTATCTGTTACTTTGAGATACCCCCCCCCGCCCCCACCCCAGGTAAAACTCTCATTTCAAGATCCCATTTCCGGAGGAAGGTTGAATAAAGGAATAGGGAAGGAGAAAGCAATGAGAAGAGAGACAAAAGAGTTCATCCTCGTGTGACTGTATTAACTGAGGTGATTTGCTGGTTCTGACTACAGGTTTTCTGACTCAAAGCACAAAGTTCTCTCTATGCCTTAGAACGGAGGACCTCCTGTTCCTCAGGTGTGTGAGGTAGATCTACTGGAATAAAGAAGGAGCCACCAAGGATACTTGTTAAAAACATCAATTTCACGACTGCTGCTGGTCAGTAATACATTAGCTTTAGCAAACTCTTAAAATAAAAATATGCTGGAGCAGATTCAGTTTATTTTTACTTTAGATGAATTCATAAAGCTTTGCTGAACCAGTATAAATTTGAGAAGTACTTTCCAACTTAGCTCCTACCTTGGACTCAGAAAAATCCCCAAATCGGCCCTTATAATCATTTCTCCTGTTCCTTCCCAGTAATAAATACAAAGTGATACCCTGTATTTTCTGACAGGCCTTGAAAATTGGCAACTTTTCCTTTTCCTTTTCTTTCCTTTTTTTAAAGAAAAATCCATTTGTGTAAACCCAATATCCTAGATGTTGGGAAATTACTGAAGAAAGTACACAAAGAAGATCAAAGTGGAAGAGATGCGGAGAAATGATGCCTGTGGCTTTTCCACAATGATATCCACTAAATGAATTCTGATAATAACACAGATAGGTGGGAAATTACAGATAGAAAAGAAATAATAAAAATAGATAAACATATAATTTATTCAAATATTAGCACAGCCTTTTATGTTCTTTCCCTGTAATAGAACCACTGCTAATTATCCAGTCATAACCAAAATTCAAAACAGTATTACAAAATGGCTACAGAAATAGCACTTTATTCAACTATTAGCAAGTAGAATGGTAGAACGTAGAATGTAGAATGTAGAATGGTGGCAATAAGCATCGAGATTTAAAGTAAGATCTAAATTAAGATTTGAAATGTGTGTATGCATACTGATGCTTCTCTGGCTGTCTTGCAGACCCTTCTATTTTGTGCACAGCCACACATTGATGGGAATTACTCTCTAAAAAGGGAGTAAATTTAATTTCTTTCTCAAGTAGGGATAGGGTTACCATTATAGGATTTATCTCTTATTGTGCTGAAGGTAAGGGGGAACACCAGACTTGCACCCATACGCCCTCTGATGTCATAATTAAATGAATGCAACTGTTCTCCTAGAAAAAAATAAATGAGCGCATTCATTTAAACTAGGGTATAAGCGACTAATTTTAGTACTTTGGTTGGGAGTGAAAGCAAGCTGGAAGCAGCAAGAGGGTCCAGGTTATTGAAGGTGAAATGCCCAAATTCCGAGACCCCTCCAAAGACGACCACCAGAGTCCAGAGTCAAAGCCAAACAGCAAGGGTCGTTTATTACAAGTTCGAACCCGGACCTCCACGCACTCGTTACCGGTGACGCTAAGAGGTCCCGAGATCGGGATCACAACACCTGTTATACATTATTTTTGGGGAGGCAGGGACTTAGCATACATCATAGTATCTTGTAACAAATCGCCACATACCGCGGGAAAATCATAAAGCAACTCTATAATATGACTGGCGCGCTACACAGCGGGAAAAGGCTGGGAACAGATTATTGGTTAGGTCAAAGGGCTGTCATTCTTCGAACTGCTTGGTTGGCACTGCTAGGGTATGTGTCACCTCAGGATTGGTCGGGGTCTCCCTGTCAAGCCAGGGGGCGCCAGATGGTTATTATCTCTTGCACCCAGAGCCAGGTGGGGGGTCCGGGAGCAGTCATGCTGTCATTTCCAATTCTGGGTGGGGGTTTCTCTGGTACCAGATGGCTTGTTATCTCTCAGCCCAGAGCCGGGTGGGGGTCCGGGATTGGCCATTCTGTCAGGTTCAGTTCTGGGCAGGGGATGTGTGGTTACAGAGTGTCTATAGAAAGTCTGCTGGTATTTTTCCATCTCCTCATGGGTTAGCAAGCGAAGGTATAAAAGCAGAAATAGTGGTAATGGTCATGATTTTATTCCCTAAGCTTCTCAAAGGGTGTCACCAGTGGTAGGGGTGTGTCACGAGGGTGAAGAGCTCAGAAGATGGACAAGTGGCATCCTTGGGACAGTTTCGCTGAATTCTCAGTTTTGCTGAATGCCACTCCTTATGAAACCATGTTCCACCCAATCCAAACATGTATTTGCAGCTTTAACAATATTCTACCTTGTTCTCTTTCTAAAGTTCTTTGGCAGGAACTACCCATAGCTCCAGAAAAGGGGAAACCCTGTTCCCAAACATGGCAGAGTTTGAGTTGTGTGCGAGCAGGGAAGTGCTCACGGGATGTCCAGGTCTCCATGTTCAGTCTGAGACAAGCTAGAAACCTGATCTTAATAGTTGTGAAAATAATCTAGAAACTTGGGGGGATGGTGCAAAAGGTCTATAGCATCATGGACTGACACATCATCTCTCACACGCCCCGCTGGTTCCAGCCTTGCTGAAATCTACAACCACAGTGTCCAAACCCATGGAAAAGGGAAGTTTTCCTCCCACACCCCTCCCCAGCAAGCCACAGAGAGTGTCAGAGGCTCCTGTCTGATAGCAAGTGGAAACCTGGAATTCTGCAATGTTGAGAATGAAAAGCCATGAGAATTAATAAGTGGGAAAGTGCCCTGGCATTTCCTGGAGTTGAAGTAAATTCCCCGTGCACAGTTGGTTGGGTAAATGGTATGTAAAGAGGAAAACAATGGTGAGGTATGCAGCCCTCAGACTGTGCACACTGGAATTAAATCTTGTTGATGGGGCTTCTCAGGCCCCCGTGAGGTCTCCAGATCCTCAGTTCTAATGTCCAGTTTTGATCTCTGTGGCCTACAAACCTTGGAAACTCTAGTTTTTTCATTTTGTTTTAAATAAAGCCCTTTAAAATGAAGACTTTAAAGTCCAAGATAATTTCCTTGTTTGCTTTTTTCATCCTAAGATAACATTTAAAAAAGCTGATTGTAGAAGTTCCTTGATTGTTTAGGGATAAGCAGGCATTACTATAAATTAGCGGAGTTAGGTAACTTGTCACAATGGAACAGATCCACACCTGCAAAATTTTGGGTAAAGAGACTTTGTATTAAGCAGATTATATTTTCCATGAAAACCCTGCATACTTGTGTTTGTAGTTTTGCTCAATTTTGCTTAAAGACTTCCCTGTGCTTAATGTCTTAGAAAATCAGGCTAATTGTTTCTCATAAGAAACTTAAGGATATAGTTCTTAATCATATAACACTGTATGATGTTGTTGACCAAGGTACTAATTAAGTAAATAGGAGAAAAAAAAGACACAGCAGTAGAATTTATACATATTGAAGTCAGAACTTTATTATACAATGAAGGTGGCCTTTAAAACTGATAAAGAATTATCAAGTTATCTTGTTAAAGAATGGTTTAGTCAAGAAACGTAGTTGGGATAATTGGTTGTTTATTTGGAGGAAAATCAAAGTAAACACTTATTTCATACCAAAACCTAAAGTAACTCCAGGAGGATTAAAAGTTTAAATGTATTTTAAAGTTAAAGAAGGTTTAAAAGAAAATATATGTATATTTTTACAGTCCTTTTATAAAAAAATTTTTTGAGCATGATCCCTAGTTTAAAATACATAATGGAAAGGAGTGACAGATGTGATTTCATGAGCTCTTGTGCAGAACACAGGAAGTTAAAAAATTTTTTAACAGAATTTATAATGGAAGTGACAAAGAGCTAATATCCATGTTATATAAAAGTTCCAAAGAAGCAGTTCTTAAGAAAAAGGAAACATTCCAATAGAAAAACTTAGAATAGTGACTTAAAAAGTCAAGCCAGAAAAAAACAAAAAGCAAAAACAACAAATGACTAATAAACATCTGAAAAAAAAAAATGGCATACTCTTTGAGATAATCAGAGACATGGAAATTAAAACAATTAGACAAAAAGTTTGTCTTTTTGTCGGCAAACATTAAAAAAGGTACTGGGGACAGTGTGATGACATTGGCATTTCTACGCCTCCCTGGAGTGTGTAGCTGGGTACAAATGGGAGGGCATTTGGCCATGCTGATCAAAATTTAAAAATGTGTGGACCTTTTGAAGCAGCACTTTACTCAAACCTGGAAAAAAAATCCCAGGTTGCCCAGAATTAAGAACCCACAAGAAGAAGCTTAACAGGAGGAACATTTGAGGGCAGATTATAGGAGTCCAAATAACGAACCTGCCACCATAATGCGTGTGCTCTTTATCTGAACATAGTGTGGAGCCTGGAAAGCTTTGGAGTATGGACTGACATAATATTTGCAGGATAGATGGAATGCTAGGAAACTGGTTCTTTGTCTAGTAGAATAATTTAGGGAATATGATTGGGAAACTTAGTTTTATTCATTAGGAAGCTATGATGAAAATACTGTTAATAGGCATAGGGAAACAAAGAAAGAGTGTCTTTTAGTATACTTGAAATAGTTGAGATTTATCGGTCTAAGCCTTGAATGAAAGTTGGATATCAGTTTTACTCTTGTTTAGAAAGGTACCCAAGAGGAGCCTGTAGCATCTTCAATCTGACAATTAACATAGAAGATGCCACAAACGCTATTCTCTGTTCTTTCCAATAGGCCTGATAAAGTGTGTTTTCATCCTTAGACACTGACGACACACATTTGCTAGGAGGATAGATTTGAAATGTATATTCTTCTTTTTCCTGAACAAAGAAGTTTTGTAAGGAACTCGGATGGACATTAGATGAACAATCAGGACCTTATTAAAAATCATATCCCAAACAACAAAAGGCACTGGCTCAGAGTCCAAGAGAAATATTAGATTCTTCGGGGAGAGAAATTTGAAGAAATAGTTGATAAATTCTTTTTATTTAGAATTTAAAGTCTACCCTTCTCATTTTCGGCAAGCGTGAAATGGAAATAATCCCCACTTTATTTACAAGATTGCCAAAATAACCAAAGGGATACATATACGAACATTTAGTGAATTACAAAGAATTTTTCTTGTTTCTTATTATGTAACCTAACCATCACCTCCCTCAAGAGCGATTCAAGTACTTTTTCAAGGGAACAATCTAAGAGGAAGTTCAAATTCCATGGGTTTTTACCTGTTCTAAGTAAGCAGAGTCATGTGGGGAAGATGGGAAAGAAACCTGACCTGGGGATTCCCGGTAGGCTGGTCCCCACTGCTAAGCGGAAGGATTGGCTGGAAGAAACAACTGGCACGTTCTCTGGAATGCCATTAATCGTCCTTTAAGAGCTTGGTACTAATGTTGGCTCTACTGAACCATGAATGACAGGAGAATATCTTCAGTTATAAGGGGTTGGAAAAGAGCCAGCCCCTGAGGCTGGCAGTCAGGCTCTTACAAAGGGATTGAGCTGAACTTGGCTGTGGGAAATGAACTCTACCAGCACATGGGAAGAAGTGTTGGGTGATGAGCTAAGAACAATAGATCATCCTGTATCTTTGCTGAGATATAAAGTACAGAACCTTTGTTAGTGGGGAGCACACAGCCATGCCAGGCTGACAGCACCAGCAATAGGAGAAAGTTTTGTAACCAAAGTTCCCACGAGTGAGAAAGGACACACAGACTTGTAAAAAATATTTCTCAATTTGGGGATCGAAGGGGATCCGGTGAAGATGTAGGGTCACACAATGACTCTGAAGGGAGATCCATTCAAGGAAATACTGCAGGGTTTAAAATAGGGAACAGGGGTGCCTGGGTGGCTTAGTGGGTTAAGCCTCTGCCTTCAGCTCAGGTCATGATATCAGAGTCTTGGGATCGAACCCCACATCGGGCACTCTGCTCCGCGGGGAGTCGCTTCCTCCTCTCTCTCTGCCTACTTGTGATCTCTCTCTCTCTCTTTATGAAATAAAATCTTTTAAAAATAAAATAAAATAGGGAACAAAGAGACCCCAGCCACCCAGCGGATGTCTTCAGAAGTGGGTCTGGAGAACAGCTTTTGGAGTTTCCCTTACTGGGTGGAGCTAGCGTGTGTGAACTGCCCGTGCTGTGAACTCCCCCACGTCTGGCATAGTGCCTGGGAAATTGGAGGCGCTCAATATCCAAATTAGAGTTTAGCAGATTGGTAAAATTAGAATTTAGCATCCTGGGGAAGGAATGACAAGCTAGGTCATTCCTTTTGTCTCATCCAGCCTTATGATTCTAAGATTTTTAAAAACCACACCTCTCTTCTCAACTCAAGGACTTTATTCTTAGTAGGTGCTCAGCGCATCTCAACAGATAGTGCAGAATTATAATAACCAGTTTGAGGAGGAAACAGGTATAAACCCCAGGAAAACATATTACCCTTTCCCAGCTTAGATGTAATGGCTGACAGACACTAAAGAAAAGAATAATTAAATAATTAATACCCAAAGAGAAACTGGGAAATGGGCATAGAATCTGAATGTGAGTAGATCTGAGCTCAGCTTATACTATTGCTTATTTTATAGAAGAGAAAACTGAGTTCCAACATTTTTTTTTTCCCTTTAACTTTCATAAGTTCTGACCCATGGGAGACAAACCTGGGGCTAGGTTCTAATTCATCTAGCTCTTTTCTGTTACGTTGCTACAACAGAAGAACACTAAAAACATGCTAAAATATAAAACATGTGCTTTAAATTGTACTACACACTCATATTTATATAGATACTCACAGATTTTCGGTAACTAAATTGTAGTTCTTCCAAAAGAAGGGTGTCTAACTGAAGATTCACCAAACCTCCCAATATTTTTCCAGATGTGAATTGGTTGTCTTTTCTGTCCCCACCTAACCTTTTCACCTGACTTCTACTAGATCTGTCCACTTAAAGGAGCATAAAGAAACTCTTCTCAAAGACAAAAGGCCCAAGGATTCCTCCACAAAGACAGAACCCAATGAAAGTGTTACCAAAACGTTATAAAATAAAACGTGAAATAAAACCAAGCTTTTATAGGTCCTCTGTTGGTAAAAACAATCGGTTCTATTTGAGTCATGATGTCCTTCAGATCCTAATTGGAGATCTGCTATTTCCATGACTGTGTACATGCAGACGCTCGCATGTGTGTGTGTTATGCCCCTGTAAGTCCAAGACAGAGAGGAGGGAGACAACTATATTGGGAATTCTATTTATAGAGGAAGAAACAGTCCCATAAATATTAGTGCCAGGAAAGCGGCCCAAGTGTGCAACAGGGTCTAAGATTAGAATGTTGCTGCAAATGCTGGGAAGTGTAGGTGTGAGCAGTTCCAACTCAGCACCACTGTTGATAAGGTGACAACTGTTGACATGAATAAATAATATTTGGAGCCCATAAATACGTAACTGGAAGAATGGAGAGACAATGGACAGCCTTCTCTAGAGGCGTAGTAGCAAATCCTAATGATTGTTCTCTGCAAACTGAAGGACAGGGATTATCAAGAATGAATTCACTTGAATGAATTCAAGGAAGTGAGGGGGGGGTTTTACTGTGGCCAAGCCTTCCCACTGCAGCTGGTGCCAACACAGCTGTGGGTCAGGCATCATCGGCCCCCAGCTGCCACAGGGCGAGTGATATAAACACAGGTACTCTGATGTCAACAACAACTCCTCGTCTGCGGCAGGGGCACACAGATTCTGAGAAGGTTTTTAATAATCAGGACACTTTCCGCTTGGAAGGAAGTGCTGAAATACCCTGAGGATTGCCTCTAGTAAAGTCAAAGTTAGGTAGAATTTGAGATTACCCTAGGCACACACACACACAGACACACACACACACACACACACACACACACACACACACACACATTTCTTGATATCCACACTGTCCAGGACTCTCTTTTGAGTCAGATAATTCAGTTACTGTAACAATGTATTTTTATTACCTTGTAACTGGGGTCCATCTTTTCATTTATATCGTGTTGGCCATTGACCTGGAAGCACCTTTTATTTGGTGAGCTAATTTGATTCACAACTGAAGTCAAATTCTGCACAATTCAATAAGTAATTATAAATAATAGTGATGAATTTAAAATTTAGTAATGCTAGTATGAATCGCTAACCATAATTGAGGCTTACCACCTACCAGACATTGTTTTAGGTATTGTACATGCAATAATGCATTCAAATCTCTGAATTAATACCATTTCCTCCATAAGACAGATTAGTAAACTGAGGTATGGAAAGCCTGAGAAAATGTCAGGGGACGCCCACTTGATCAATGTCAAAGCTGGTACCTGAGCCCTGGGCAATCCAGTCACAGTGCTTGGGTCCCATTCGTCTTGAAACACTATTTTCCCACCTTTGACTAGTTGTCAAATAGAGGATGCCCGTTTACAAGTTAAATTTGAATTTCAGAAATACGACAGATAATTCTGAGCAATGAATATGGTCTCAAATATTGTGTGGCACATACTGAACACTAAAAAAAATTAGTCATTTACCTGAAATTGAGTCTTCCCACCTTAC
Source organism: Mustela nigripes (assembly GCF_022355385.1). NCBI lineage: Eukaryota > Metazoa > Chordata > Mammalia > Carnivora > Mustelidae > Mustela > Mustela nigripes. Next base: position 56,849,030 of record NC_081561.1, read on the forward strand.
CCCAGAAGGAGGTGCATGTACCAAGGAAGCAAAGAAAACATTTTGATTAGTTTGAGCTTTGGTTCCAAACGCCACAGCAGAATCCAAATCACAGGCTTGGCCTTGGAGCTGAACTCCTGTTTTCTATCCCAGAACCAGTCTAGAGTAACAATTCTTAAACTTGCCTAGAGGTCAGCATCCCTCGGTTGCTTTAATTATGCACCTGGCTGGGCCTGGTGGAATGGGGGCACCTGTATTTTCTAATGAGCTTCCAAATATTTTCTTTTCTCTCCCTCCTCTTTCTTCCCCACACTCTCCCCACGCCCCCTTCCTCCTCCTCCTTTTTTATAGTCCAGCTATTCATGATTGGCCTAGAGAGCAGTGACCGGGAATCACTGGTCTGAAACCCTGACCGTAAGTAACAATTTGTCATTTCTAGCAAGTCCAAGGAGACCGCCCAGAATTCACCCTCCACATGGGAGGCAGAGGGGATAAACAAACCAAGAGTATGAGAGAGCGTTTCCTCACAGTGCCCAGGCTGCCATCCAGGCCTCCTTGAGATGGGTTTACTGTCTCAAGCCTAGACAACATGAGGGAGAAAGAAGGTTTTTCAGAGAGAGAGGGACTGAGAGAAATGATTGAGAGAAAGAACCGTAAAAGGGCCAGGCCTCTCATTGGGAAGCCTCCCTTCTCCTCCCCGGCATGAGGAGAAGATAGGTCACACCCACATGCATGGGTGGGCTCCAGCACTAAAGACCATGGTCTAAACAGTGCTCAGTGTCAGGAACTTACATTAAAACGTTTTCCCTGAAGTAGAGAAAAAGTGAGAATGATATTTTTTAAATAATTAATTAAGCAATCATGCAAAGATTTTATTTATTTATTTATTTATTTATTTATTTATTTATTTATTTGACAGAGAAAGATCACAAGTAGGCAGAGCAGCAGGCAGAGAGAGGAAGGGAAGCAGGCTTCCCAGTGAGCAGAGAACCTGATGCGGGACTGGATCCCAGGACCCTGAGATCATGACCTGAGTTGAAGGCAGAGCCTTAACCCGCTGAGCCACCCAGGCACCCCTAAATTTATTTATTTTTATTATCTATGTTAGTCACTGTATAGTACATCATTAATTTTTGATGTAGCGTTCCGTGATTCATTGGTTTGCATTTAACACCCAGTGCTCCTTACAATCTGTGCCCTCCTTAATACACATCACCAGGCTAATACATCCCCCCACTCCTTTTCCTCTAAAACCCTCAGATTGTTTCTCAGAGTCTGTAATCTCTCATGGTTCCTCTCCCCCTCTGATTACCTCCCCTTCATTTTTCCCTTCCTTCTCCTAATGTCTTCCGTGCTATTCCTTACATAAATAAGTGAAACCATATGATAATTGATTTTCTCTGCTTGACTTATTCCACTCAGGATAATCTCTCCAGTCCTATCAATGTTGATGTAAAAGCTGGGTATTCATCCTTTCTGATGGCTGAGTAATATTCCATTGTATATATGGACCATATGTTATCCATTCTTCTTATGGATAAGATGAATGGATAAGAAGGGAACACTCTTCAATTTCATAAAATCCATTCTCAAATTTCATAAAATTCATTTGCTGAAGGGCATCTTGGCTCCTACCACAGTTTTGCTATTATGGACATTGGTGCTATGAACACTGGGGTACATATGACCCTTTTCCTCACTACATCTGTACCTTTGTAGTAAATATCTAGTAGTACAACTGCTGGGTCATAGGGAAGTTCTATTTTTAATTTTTTGAGACACCTTCACACTGTTTTCTAAAGTGGCTGCACCAAGTTGCATTCCCACCAACAGTGCAAGAGGTTTCCCCTTTCTCCACATCCTCTCCAACATTTGTTGTTTCTTGCCTTGTCAATTTTGGCCATTCTAACTGGTGTATGGTGGTATCTCAATGTGGTTTTGATTTGAATTTCCCTGATGGCTAATGATGATGAACATTTTCTCATGTGTCTGTTAGCCATTTGTATGTCTTCTTTGGAGAAGTGTCTGCTCATGTCTTTTGCCCATTTTTTGACTTGATTATTTATTTTTGGGGTGTTGAGTTTGAGAAGTTTTTTATAGATCTTGAATATCAGCCCTTTGTCTATAGTGTCATTTGTAAATATCTTCTCCCATTCCGTGGGTTGCCTCTTTGTTTTGTTGACTATTTCCTTTGCTGTGCAGAAGCTTTTTAACTTTAAGTTCATTTAAGTTCATTTTATTTAAGTTCATTTTAAATGAACTTTAAGTTCATTTTTGCTTTTGTTTCCCTTGCCTTTGGAGACATGTCTTGAAAGAAGTTGCTGTGGCCGATGTTGAAGAGGTTATTGACTATGTTCTCCTCTAGGTTTTTGATGGATTTGAGGTCTTTCATCCATTTTGAGTTTATATTTGTGTATGATCCAGTTTCATTCTTCTGAATATAGCTGTCCGATTTTCCCAGCACCATCTATTAAAGAGGTTGTCTTTTTTCCACTGGATATTTTTTCCTTCTTTGTCGAAGATTATCTGACCATAGAGTTGAGTGTCCATATCTGGGTTCACTATTCTATTCCATTGTGTCTGTTTTTGTGCCCGTACCATGCTGTCTTGGTGATCGCAGCTTTTAATATAGCTTGAAATCAGGTAACATGATACCCCCAGCTTTGTTTTCTTTTTCAACATTTCCTTGGTGATTTGGGATCTTTTCTGGTTCCATACAAAATTTAGGATTGTTTGTTCCAAAACTTTGAAAAATGCTGATCGTATTTTGATTGGGATGGCATTGAAAGTATAGATTGCTCTGGGCAGCATAGGCATTTTAACAATGTTTATTCTTCCAGTCCAAGAGCATTGAAGGTTTTTCCATCTTTTTGTGTCTTCTTTGATTTCTTTCATGAGTGTTCTGTAGTTTCTAGAGTTTAGATCCTTTACCTCTTTGGTTAGGTTTATTTCAAGATCTTATGGCTTTTGGTGTTATTGTAAGTGAAATCGATTCTCTGATTTTTCTTTCTATAGTTACATTGTTAGTATATAAGAAAGCAACTGATTTCTGTGTATTGATTTTGTATCCTGCCACATTACTGAATTGCTGTATGAGTTCTAGTACTTTGGGGGTGGAGGCGTTTGGGTTTTCCACATTAAGGATCATGTCGTCTATGAAGAGAGAGAGAGTTTGACTTCTTTGCCAATTTGAATATATTTTATTTCTTTTTGTTGACTGATTGCTGTTGCTGGGACTTCTAGTACTATGTTGAACAATAGTGGTGAGGGTGGGCATCCTTGTCGTGTTCCTGATCTTAAGGGAAAGGCTCTCAGCTTTTCCCCATTGAGAATGATATTTGCTGTGGGCTTTTCATGTATGGATTTTATGAAATTGGAGAATGTTCCCTCTATCACTATACTCTGAAGAGTTTTAATCAGTAAAAGAGGCTGTATTTTGTCAATTGCTTTTTCTGCATCAATTGAGAGAACCATGCAGTTCTTGTCTCTTCTCTTACTTATGTGTTCTATCACATTGACTGATTTGCAAATGTTGAACCACCGTTGCATCCCCCAGGGATAAATCCTTACCTGGTTGTGGTGGATAATCCTTTTAGTGTACTATTGGATCCTATTAGCTAGGATCTTGTTGGGAATTTTGGCATCCATGATCATCAGGGATATCGAATGAATGAAATTCTCATTTTTGATGGGGTCTTTGCCTAGTTTGGGGATCAAGGTAATGCTAGTTTAATAATCTGGAAGTTTCTTTCTGCTTTGATTTTTTGAAACAGCTTGAGGAGAATAGGTATTATTTCTCTTTTGAATGTTTGGTAGAATTACCCAGGAAATCTATTAGGTCCTGGATTCTGTTTTTGAGAGGTTTTTGATCACTGTTTCTATCTCATTACTGGTTATTGGTCTATTCAGGTTGTCAATGTCTTCCTGTTTCAGTCTTGGTAGTTTATAGGTTTCCAGGAATGCATCCATTTCTTCTAGGTTGCTTAACTTACTGGCAATAGCTGTTGATAATAATTTCTGGTAATTTGTGTTAGTCATGATCTCTCCCTTTTCATTCATAATTTTATTAATTTGGGTCCTTTCTCTTTTCTTTTGGGTAAGTCTTACAATGGTTTATTGATCTTATTAATTCTTTCAAAGAAGCAGCTTCTAGTTTCATTGATGTGTTCTACTGTATGTCTGGTTTCTAATTCATTGATCGCTGCTCTAATTTTAATTATTTCCCTTCTTGTGCATGAGTTAGGCTTAATTTGTTGTTGATTCTCTAGTTCTTGAAGTTGTAAAAAATAGTTTGTGCATTTGGGATTTTTCTATTTTTTTGAATGAGGCTTGGATGACCATGTATTTCTCCCTTAGGACCGCCTTTGCCATATCCAATAGGTTTCGGACTGATGTGTTTTCATTCTCATTGATTTCCATGAATTGTTTAAGTTCTTCTTTGATTTCCTGGTTAACCCAAACATTCTTGAGCAGGATGGTCTTTAGCTTCCATGTGTTTGAATTTCTTCAAAACTTTTTCTTGTTTCAAAAAACAAAACAAAATAAAACAAAAACAAAACTCTTCTTGAATTCCAGTTTCAAAACATTGTGGTCTGAGGATATGTAGGGAATAATCTCATTATTTGGTATGGGTTGAGACCGATTTGTGAACTCGATATGGTCTATTGAGGAGAAAGTTCCATGTGTGTTCAAGAAAAATGAGTATTCTGTTGTTTTAGGGTGGAATGCTCTCTCTCTCTCTCTCTCTCTCTCTATATATATATATATATATATATGAGGTCCATCTGGTCCAATGTGTCATTCAAAGTTCTGTTTCTTTGTTGATTTTCTGCTTAGATGATCTATTGCTGAGAATAGAGTGTTAAGGTCTCCTACAATTAATGTATTATTATCAATGTGTTTCTTTATTTTGGTTAACAGTTGGCATCTGTGGTTGGCTGCTCCCATGCTGGGGGCATAGATATTTACAATTGTTATATCTAGTTCTTGGATATACCTTTAAGAATGATATAGTGTCCTTCTGTATCTCTAACTACAGTCTTTAGCTTAAAATCTAATTTATCTGATATGCAAATTGTTACCACAGCTTTCTTTTGAGGTCCGTTGACATGAAAGATAGTTCTCCATCCCTTCAATTTCAATCTGGGTGTAACTTTAGGTTCAAAATGAGTCTCTTGTAGACAGCATATGGATGGGTCCCGTCTTTTTATCTGATCTGCAACCCTGTGACGTTTTATGGTAGCACTTAGGCTATTCATGTTGAGAGTGATTATTGAAACATATGATTTTATGGTCATCGTGTTGCCTGTGAGGTCGTTGTTTCTATAGATTGTCTCTGTAAATTTCTGTTCTATATCACTCTTGGGGTCTTTCTCCTTTTATAGAATCTCCCTTAATATTTCTTGTGGGGCTGACTTAGTGGTCATATATTCTTTAAGTTTTTGCCAGTCTTGGAAGCTCTTTATCTCTTCATCCATTCTAAATGACAGCCTTGTCAGACAAAGTATTCTTGGCTGCATGTTCTTTTCATTTAATACCCTGAATATGTCTAGCGAGTCCTTTCTGGCTTGCCGGGTCTCTGAATTTTTCCCGTGTTGAGGGTTCCTCTTCTTAGTCATTCTATTGAGGGGTGGTTGAGAGAATATATAGAGTCCAAGTTATTGACCACAAACCAAGCAAGATGTGCCTGTTTTAAAGGGACCTTAGGGTTGTTCTTCTTGTTCTTCTAGCTTGTCTTCTGGGGGAGGGGCCTGCCACACTATTACTCAGGCAATGCTATTTGGGCAGAGTTGACCTGCCCCCTTTTGGGGTGGGCAGTGAAAACTGGTTTGGGCTCAGTGAAAACTGCTTTGCGGGGGCTTTTGTTCTCGGTGACTTTCTTTGGTAGCTTTCTGACTCTCTTCCAAAAGTCAGAGCAGAAGTAACTGAGAGACCTCAGCCTGTTCTTCAGTAAGCACTGTAGGCCACACTGACTTCATTTTTGTCTATACTGCTAAAAAACCACAGTGTACTAGCTTGTGTGCCCTACAGCCACACTCCCAGCCTTCATTTCCAGGCTCAGGCACGTCTCTGCCCTTTGTGCTTCTAAAACTGCCAGCCACCCCCAGTTCACATGTGTGCCCCACAGATCTAGGTTTCATTCTGGGGGGCTGCCCCAAAGTCTGCAGGCAGTTCCCAGTGTGAGAGGATTTTGCCCTCTGGTGCAAGATCCCAGAGGATCCCTCCCCCTTCCATTTATCTTCTGATATCTGCCTGCAGAATCATCCCTCAATAGAATGATTTCAGGGTAACAGTTATGCAGACAATGGCTATGTTGGAGAAAACCACTAGTGGAAAAATAGATTCTCTAAGGGCAGAAAAGAGAACTTATCTGGCAGAACTTAAAAATGCTATCAGTGAGATCCAATCTAATCTAGATACTCTAACAGCTAGGGTAAACGAAGCAGAAGAATGAATTAGTGATCTAGAAGTTACTGTACCCAAACCTCTGTCTCAGAACAGAGAGTGGTGTTCACCTAAGGGGAGATGGGAAACATAAAAGTTGTATGTGTTTCATTGCTTGCTTTTCATGCTTCCCTAGAAAGCCCTGGAAAGGCTCTCTGCTGACATGTATGCCATTTCTGTGGTATTCTTTATCCTGTCTCTATCATCTTTTTTATTTTCTTGTAGATCAGAGAGCAAAGTGTGGGGTAGTACTTTCAGGCATGGCAGGGTTTTATGAGGGTTAAGGTATACCTGAGAAACAAGGGAAAGGCTGGAATGGAGGGTCCACCTTTGCATTTTCTGTGCTGCTAATCAAGGACACTTATTCTCGTGGTGGGTTAGTGAGTTTGGGAATTAGAGATTTTCATTTTTTCCCATGGAGATGTAAAAGAACATGGAGAGGCCATAAGGATGCATTCCTTCATTTCTGTCAGTGCTGTCCAGTACAACTTTTCAAAATGGTATTAAAATGCCACATAACACAAATGTACCATCTTAACCATTTTTAAGTGTGCAGTGTCAGTAGTGTGAAGTATATTCATGTTGGGCATGATATCTCTGGAACTTTTTCACCTGATAACATTAAATAACAAGTCCCTGTTTTCCCCTCCTCCAAGCCCTTGGCAACAGCCATTCTACTTTCTATTTCTATGAGCTTGACTTCTTTAGATACTTCATAGAAGTGGAATCATACAGGATTTGTCTTTTTCCGATTGGTTTCTTTTTTAAATCTAATGCCCTTGAGGTTTATCCATGTTGTATCATGTGACAGGATTTCCTTCTATTTTAAGGCTAAATACTATTCCGTGACTAATACAACTTTGGGCAATAATGGAAGTGTTTTGGAGTGCCTGGGTGGTTCAGTCAGTTGACGTCTTGATTTCAGCTCAAGTCATGATCTCAGGGTCGTGGGATCAATCCCTGTGTCCCGATCTCCACTCAGTGTGGAGTCTGCTTGAGATTCTCTCCTCTCCCTCTGCCCCTCCCTTTGCCCTCCCCCTGTGCATGTCTTTCTCTCTCTCTAAATAGTCTATAAATAATCAATCAATCTTTAAAAAAAATAAAAATAATAAAAATATAAAATATTTAAAAATTTAAAAATAAAAAATATCTTAAAAAATAGTGGAAGTGTTATGTGTCTACACTGCCTGACATTGGTGGCCACTAGCTACATGGCCACTAGCTATTGAGCCCTTGAAATGTGGACATTGTGACTGAGAAATTTCATTTCATTTTGTTGTAATTAAAATTAAAATTTAGATTGTCATATGTAACTGTAGGCTAGCATATTAGACAGAACAGTTCTAACTTACCATGATTTTAAATTTTTGTTGACACCAAATAACCTGGGTATATGCAGTTAATTTTGTGACCATAACTATGTGTTGAATTTTGTCCAAATTATTCTGATAGAAGCATAAACAAGGATAATTTGTTTATAATTACATCAACTATAAAGAAAGAAATTTGCTGGATTTGTTCATTATTATTTTTATGCTTAAGCACTCTGATTCTATCCTTATATTCATGGTTCTAAGGATCTTTGGTTATTTTAATGCTTGTTTTTCCTGAGATGAAAAGAAAACCTTGAAATATAAAAAGGCTGGATGTCAAATGCATTTGGTTGCAAAGTTAAGCAAGTCATGATTTTAAAATAGCCTGTGTTTAGTCAAATGTGATCTTCGAGAAGAGAGCTCTTGAGCAATTTTCTAGGCAGTTTGTAAAGATGGAAATTTACGACTTCTGCTACTGGAGTGGAAGTAATGGTCTTGAAGTAGAAAAATCATCAATCACTCAGGGCTTCTGATACACTCAGTTAGGCCCTACCACTGTACATTTTTAAGTTTTGGCTTGAATTACTTGTTTTTGTGCCTCAGCCTTGCATGGTACATCCGTTTTCTAGCCACAGACTGTGGCCCCAGTTGTTTATGCTGAGTCCAGGAGAAGGAGGGAGGCCAAATGAAGATGCAAGTCCACGTGCTCTGGTTCATCTCTTTCTTCATCCTCATTGAAGGCCAAGATGGCTTCCTGGGGGTGAGTTGGCATATGCCCTGTTTTCCCTCTCTACCACCTCTTCTTCTCTTCCTCTGTACTTTGAAAACCCATCAGGCTCTAGGCCACTGGAACTACATAATTTAATAGACTTGGCATCAGAAGCCTGGATTCTTGTTTCAATGTGATCCACATTAGCTGCGTGTAACCTGAGATAAGAAGTTTCATCTCTCAGAATTTAGAGGACCTAACTACAAAATAAGGCACTCAGACTGAGCCATCTAGAGAACTCCACTAGCTCAGCACATTTCTTCCTATTGTTTATTTGACCAAGGAAAGACATAGAGATTGACATGGCCAATCCTTGGACTCTCTTTCCTAACTACACTCACATTCTTGACACTTTTATCTAGGATCATGGTTTTAATGTTCTTTATACCTTGATGGCGCCCAAATTTACATCTGCATCTCAACCTTCTCCCCTGAACTCTACACCCATGTATCTACTATCTCTGTGGTATCTCTAATTGGGTGTCCAATAGGCCCCTTAACTGAAGATGTCCAAAATTAAATTCTTAATTTATTTTTCTCCACCAAACCTGCTTCTCCTTTCCCATCTCAGCAAGTGGTATCATTGTCCTTCTGGATGGTTGGGCAAAAAAAATGATTTTCATGTTTGACTCTTTCCATAATCCATATCTAAACCATTGGCTCTTGTTTCATTTTGCTTTGCTTTATCTTTAAAATACACCAATAATTCAAACATTTCTCACTCCCTCTATGGCTACCATCTTGATCCACACTTTCAGTATCTCTCACATGTGTTTTTCAATAACTCCTGAGATGCTCTCTCATTGCTTCTGTGCTTGTCTATTCTTAACATGGCTACAGGATTGAGCCTTCCAAAAAGTAAAGTAGAGCACTCTCACCTGTGTTCAGAACTTTCTGGTGGGTTCCTATCTCATTCAAATAAAAGCTAAACCATTGCCCTATAAAAAATCTACACAGCCTACCTCCTTGGAGATACTCTCTGACCTCACTTCCTGCCCCTCTCCTCTTACCCACTTCACAGAGCTACTCTGACCTCCTCACTCAGTCTTCAAATGCCAGGCATATTCTTACACCAGGGCCATTGCTGTTGCCTCTTCCAGGAAAGTTCTTTTTCTAGGGCTCCTCAATTCCCCACCTCCTTGAGAATTGTGCTCAAAAATTGTCTCAGGGAGGCCTTTCCTAGCAACCTCCCCATCATCTCTACCTTGGATTTTAGATCCATAATTTCCATTCATCCAGGAGATCCAACAAGGCCTTAGGAAGCCCTGCCGTAATTACTCTTTTCTTTTAAACAGAGAAATGAAGGCATCAACACAAGAAGAGGACTCATTGTTGATAAGAAAAAGCATCCAGGTGAGCCTCCCTTAGAGAGTGTGGTACAGTAGACCCTAATGCCAAGGGACCAGGGTTTCAACCTTAGAGGTGTTTCTGACTAGTTGTATGATTTTTTTTTAAATTTTATTTATTTGACAGAGAGAGAGAGAGAGATCACAAGTAGGCAGAGAGGCAGACAGAGAGAGAAGGGGAAGCAGGCTCCATGCTGAGCAGAGAGCCTGATGCGGGGCTCAAGCCCAGGATTCTAAGATCACGACCTGAGCTGAAAGCAGAGGCTTAACCCACTAAGCCACCCGATCCCCTGGTCGTATGATCTTTAACACACTATGAAACACCTCAAATCTGGGAAATGAGACAATCCCTACTAGCAAAATATTTGTGAAGATTAAATAATACATAAAGGCATGGTATCCTGCTCCATACCTGGCAAGTAGCTATTCCATACCCTTCCTTTTCTTCCTTATCTCAATCCTAACCATGTAATTAGTGGATACAACCCTCAGTGTACTAATAGGTTGTGTTCCTAATTTAATTTGTTTTTCTGATGTTTCAATCACTGAATGTATTTCTTCATGGAAAGAATGATGCAGACAGATGGTTGTTAGATTCCTGGGTCAGTTCACAAAAGCCTTTCTCCAGGGCAGGGATCTGTCATACGACAGTGTGCAAATAGTGTCATTGAACTTACCACCACACAAGGCTGCAGTTCTCCAGAAAATGAAATTAAAAATTCAATTTGGAATGCCATGCCATGAAAACATTTTCCCTGACAGTAAAAATATAGTTGGCATTTAGTGAGCTCTTCCTAGGTGCCAGGCACTATTTTAAGTGCATTAGGTGGGTTAAATCCTTACAATGACCCTCTGATTTAGGCACAATGGTCATCTTTATTTTACAGATGGTGAAATTAAGACACAGAGCTAAGGAATTGGAGGAATAATTCAATTCTGGACAGTCTGGCTCCAGGACCAGGGCCATGCACCTCTGACACTGACCATTTCCCCACTTCTTACCTGCTTGGGCAGTGGGAGCAAGAGTCCCGTTAGCTTTCTCTACTTGGTGTGGCTCCCAAGACCTGGGACAGGTTCCAGCCTGCAAGCAGAGGGGAGAGGAAAAGAGGGGCTGAGATTCCATGAAGTGAGATGGTAGAAGTTATGGCAGACAGAAAGCTCTTGTCCATGTTATGAGACATGTCAGACTCAACCAACTTCCTGCGGCCCTCTTGACTGCCTTCTAAAAAGTCTAGGAACTGATCCATTAATTTCCTTCTCTATAAATTTCCCTTCTGCCTGGCTCCCTGGATCCTTAAGAACAGGGATGGTCTCAGAGAAGCTCCCCATCTCATTTGTCCCTGCAGAAAGCTTGGATGTCTTGAGAAGTCTGAGACTTCTAAGAGATTTCACCAGTGGCAGTCAAAGGAGACCCAGGATAAAAGGATGTTCACCTTTTCCCCCTTTTTCTCTGAAGTCCTTACATTCCTAATCTGAAGTGCATAGATATGTTTGGGATGATCTGGAAATGCCATGAAATCTCACATTGTGTTTCATGCAAATGTGCCTAAATGAGTTCTGGGAGGGAGAATACTACTAGAATTCATGGTCTCCTGAGCCTAGAACACATAACAACAAAAAGTGCTGTTAGGGAAACAAAAGGTGCTGTTCAGGAGTGATAAGACTGAGAAGGGGGTGCATAAAGTCTCAAGTAAGGTTTGGTTTGGTTTTGCTTTTGCATTTCATGAAAGGTACTCAAAGTTGGCTAATTACTGAAACCTCTTTACAGTAGAAAAAAGTGGCTCTTTGGAGAGGAAATTGTGAGACTGGAGGTTTTTTGTTTTTTTGGTTTGTGTTTTTGTTTTGTTTTGTTTTGTTTTGTTTTTTAACATCCTTCAAGGAGGCTGGAGCTGGGAGAGCAAGAGGCAAGAGTGACTAGGATTTTCTCACCTCTTCTCCCTTGGGTCTTGATGCCTGAATCTTGACCTTGGATACATCCTGAGGAGCTATGTAAGGTCAGGAGGGTGATTGATGCCAGGATGGGTCAGGGAGAGTGGGAGCCCCTGGCCTGTCAAATTGGGAGAATAAACATAGATCAGACACATATGAGGCTATCTGCAAGTTTTCCTCCAGATGCTCATTTTTACTTAATGATTGGCAGAGCAGAAGTCAGTAACAAGCACCATGGCAAAGCCCATGACCCCCAGATGACATGTGATGAACACTTCCTGGTGGCTTCCTTGGCAATATTTCTCTTCCAGACTGAAAAAGGAGGCTCTTGACTATCTTCCTCTCTTTAGGCCCAGTCCAGGAGTATGAGCTGCTGCTTCAGGTGGCCTATAGAGATTCCAAGGAGAAGAGAGACATGAAGAATTTTCTGAAGCTTCTGAAGCCTCCATCATTATGGTTACAGAAACAAGTGAAGATTATTAGAGCAAAGGCCACTACATGTAAATCTCCCCTCTGGGGACTGGGAGTGGAAGGGGGAAGGTGGGTAGTAAGGATAGGTTAGGTTATGCTATGGAGACAGTCATCCCCAGAATATCTGTGACTTGAAAGAACACATGTTTTATTTCTTCTTCACGCTCTATCTTTATTAAACTTTGGCAGTGGGGTTTTGTTGGTGTGGTCACTTGGGAATCCAGGCTAATGAATCACACGCTATCTCAAATATACCCAGTTGGAGTCAAGAAAGAATAGAACACGCACGGGTTTCACACTAGCAGTTGAATTCTCTAACTCAGAATTGACACACATTAATTCTGCTCACAACTTATTGACCCATGTTGGTTTCATGGCCCCACTCAACATCAGGGGGCCAGGATATGTAATCCTACTATGTGCCCAGAAAAGAGCAAGAAGTAATTGACAAACAGCACTAATAATTAGAACACTCGGTTTCAGAGACGTTGAAAGATTGTCTAAAGCAGTAGTTCTCAATGTGTGGTGCCCTGATTAACAGCAGTAGTATCAGGGACCTTAATGGAAATGCAAATCCTTAGCCCCATCCCAGACTTACTGAATTAGAAATTTTGGGATGAAACCCTCCAGGTGATTCCCACACATGACAAAGCTTGAGAATCATTCACTATATATCATAATGCATATTTTTGCAAAAATGTCTGATGGCTTTGTCCCAATTTTTTTTTTTTGTCCATTATAAAGGAAAGCCTTTGGATGGGTGTTTTAGGTCATTCAGTGGGAATGAGCATACAGATTTGACTGATGGAATTTTTCATCATCTCCTCAGTTTTGCCATCTTGCTTATGGGATCTACCTGAGAATGGTGGTAGGTGGGTAGGAGGAGCCTCCAATAAAATAGTGGAAAAATAATTTCTAGATCTCTCTTAAATAACTTTCAGGTTAGCACACCCTCTTCTGCTTCTCTTTCCCATTCCAAGGACTATCTACTGGTCATCCATCCTTCTTTTGGATGCTAGACCCAGCCACTTGATTTTACGTTTGGTATCAGGCTCAGAATCTATTAGGTTGGACATATCCTTACCTTAAACATACTGCCACCATAGTTTTATCCTTCTAGCTCTTGGTGAGACACACTTGGTTCAGATTCTAAGTCAAAGCCAAGGATGAGAACTCAGCGTGGGTCAGTTTATAAACAAGATCCTGTGAGACCAAGTTCCGTTTTTTTTTTTGGTGCAGACTGTGGCAACCAGAATGGGGTTTTGCAGTGTGCCTGTGAGGATGGCTACACCTGGTTTCCACCCTCATGCCTTGATCCCCAGAAATGCTACCTTCACACAGCTGGAGGGCTCCAGAGCTGTCACTGTCATCTCAACAACCTCACCCACAGCATCAATTTCTGTGAAAGAACAAGTAAGGTTGGAAGGGTGCCAGGAGGAGAGCTCTGGTGTGGGGGAAGGAGGGGGGTGGTTCTCAGGCCCAACATGCCACAGGGAGGGAACTCTAGCTTCTCACCCACGTGTTAACTCTTTGTCTCCCTGAGCAGAGCTAGTGTTTGCAGGGTCACCAAAGGGCAATAGCAATATACCTCACTAGGCTTAGCAGGACACAGCAAGAAGTTCACAAGTATAGAAAATTCAGAAATGCGAATTGACATTTGGGCATCAGTTCAACCTTCATCCAGCTCAGCTCTGCAATTCTATGATTTTATTGAGATGGAGGGGGATTCACAGAAATCTCAAGTAGGAGAAATGCTTGAATAAATACAATTTTTTCCCTGCCTTCTTTGCATTGCTTTTGCCAATATCGATTTCTAGAAAAGGAAAGTCTAGAGGTGTGAGAGCAGAGAGGAGCACATAATTATTATACTGAAATATATGTTCTAGATGGACAACAAGTATGTGTACTGAATGCATTACCAAAACAAAACAGAAGGTAAAGGTCTAGCTTAGGAAACCAGTGGAAGCTGAGGGAGCTAAGTCTCCTTCAGTTTATGTTCAGTGGATGAAAAAGTGAGCCAAATGACATGGGCTCCAGGGCTTGAAGGACTTTAGGAAGTTTCCTCGGGGACTACATCAGTTTTCTTGAAACTCTGAATTTTGGTAGAGCTGTGCAAAGAGAGGGAGAATGTGAAATAACTCAGATTTCCTGGGCATTCCTGGTTCCCCTTCCCAGGACCATGCCAGTTCATGAAGGCCACACATATTTATTAGATGCCATCTTTACACCCAGATCTGAGGCAAATTATGGGAGGACACAATGAAGCATTTCTCTCTCCCTGTCTGAATTAGCAGCCCAGTTGGCGAGGATAGGCTATAATACAAAAAAGAAGACAGTGTAATTTCTTCAATAAATTTGAATGAAAGTCTACCTTTTGAAAGGTCTGTGTCTGATGCACCTTGAAGAAATAAAAAGATGGATCAGACAAGGATCACACTGTCTCCCCAAAGTGGAGTGGGTTCTTATAAACATGAGAAATGCTCATAAACAGGTATGTTGGTACAAGGGGTTGTAAAGAGGATATGAAAAGAGTACTGTAGGAATTTAGAGGTGGGAAGGAATCTTTGCATTTGGGGAACAGGAGAAGTCTTGCAGAGGAGGTCCATTTGCCTAGATCCTGAATGCAGGATAAACAGGGTTTGTCTATATGAAAATGAGCTACAATCGGTCCCAGCACAGAAAAACACCAGCAATGGGAAAGCAAGGGGTATGTTGGAGTTAGCAAGTAGTGTTTACTGCTTTCAATGCCTAGATGGGTGCACATTTCAGTGTTAAGTAACTGCCTTTCTTAACCACATGTGGTTGACCACACATTTACCTACTTAAAAGGTTGCCTTGATCACCAGCACCTTCTCATTATATTCCAAATCCACAATTTAAAAGTCTAGTTTTGTGTACACTTCCTATACTATTTTAGGTGAACATTCATTACAAGAAGAAATTGAAATACTGCTGTTGAATAGACGGGCTTCAAATGTCCTGCTATAATTTTATGCTGTGATAAATTCAAGTGACTAATTTTTATATCTGTAAAACTTTTTTATTTCCCATAGAGGTTTGGGGCACTTTCAAAATTAATGAAAGATTTGCCAAAGACCTTTTGAATTCATCTTCTCCTTCATACTCCAAATATGCCACTGGAATTGAAATTCAAGTAAGCACTTTCTACTTTCTACATAGGAAATTGTTGGCTAAACATGAGTTCAGATGTTTTCAATTCAGCATGTTTATTTAATACATATTCTTAATTATTCACGTTCATTGAGTTATTACAGAGCAGTTAATCACATTGCCCACAACTTACGTATGTTGAACATTTTCTTTCTGGGAGAGTTTTAGCCGTTGACTTCTTTCCATTTCTCTTGTGTTCACTTTTGCTCATTTATGTGAGTCATATTCTAGCAAGACTTCTTGGTTATTTTCTGTTTTTTATTTGTCAAAAGGAAATTTTTCATGCTCTAGGCTCAATTGTCAGCATTTTGGATTTGTTCCATAAAGCAGCCTTGCTTGTTAGGGGCTAAACAGAGTTACTGAACAGAATTCTGGACTATGTAATGAAGTCACAGAAAAACTAAATCACTGTCTTTCTATCTATAATGCTGATTCAGGTGTCATTTTCACTAAAGATATACACAAATACTTTCTAGATATTCAGCTTAAATTCATATGGAAATGTAGGGCTTATGTTTTTGAAGGAGAAAACAGATTTTGGAAAAATTTATATTATCTGGCACCCAATCCCTTATTCTAAGCAATTGATTCTTCAATTCTGAGCAGTTGGTTAGCATCTTTATTAGTCAACTCAAAAATAAATGACATGTGTGTATGTATACAATTGTCAACTGTCATTTGAACTGTGTTTGTATAATATGCCTTTACCTCCTGTGGTAGCTCTTTCTTTTCTTCAGTAGTTCTGTTGGTTTATTTATTGTCTGCATCAATTTTTTTGCTAAAATATCTTCCTTGTATGGGGACAAAAATCAACATATTGCCCCTTTTTCTCTTTATAAGCTTAAAGAAACATTCAAAAGAATTCAAGATTTTGAGTCAGTTCATGTCACCCAATTTCGGTAAGTAACACAATGGCCTTAGAAGGACATCCCCAGAGGGGTGCCTGAGTGGCTTAGTCAGTTGAACACCTGCTTCTTGATTTCAGCTCAGGTCATGATCTCAGGGTCCTGAAATGGAGCCCTCTGTTGGGCTCCGAGCTCAGCAGGAAGTCTGCTTGAGATTCTCTCTCTCTCTCCTTCTGCCCTTTTTCTTGTGCACTCTCTCTCTCTCTCTTTCAAATAAACAAATAAATCTTAAAAAAGAGAATGGCATCTCCAGAATTGTGCAGCCATCTTACAGAATGCCAGTCCTATTCCCAAATCACCTTGACAAACAAAAAAACAGGGAAGAACAGGTCTTTCTAGTAGGATTCTTACTAAAATTGGACAAAGTCTGTGATGCTTCTCAAAGTCAGAAGAGGAAACTTAAATACTGAATGGCATTCTCCAAAGTATAGATCAGAGGCTGGAACTGCAACCCCATAGTTGCAGAACTTGGGATGAAGCAGATCATGGTATGCATATATGGGAATGGACGAGGGCTGGAGGTAAGGGCTGTGGGTGCAGAGGGGTGGTTCTTCTCTGTCCACAAGCACAGCGGGGTATGATACAAAGATACAAAGTTGTATAATTGGGAGCCAAGAGGGAAGCCTGGGGGAAGCTATCATATTTTTGTATAGATACCATGTATGCACCATAGCTCAAAACCCAGTAGGCATTGTCTACAGCAAATAAAGAGATATTTAGTAAATTATCCTTTTGTTTATGCTTTCATTCCAAAAGTTATTTGGTTAGTTAGCCATGTGTGCATTGATACTATGAATAGTCTGCTTGATAGAGGAAGTGGCTTAGAGGTCAGAGAACTTGACTTCTTGTGTATATATATTTTTTCACGGTTAACTTATGGAACAGCTATAGGAAATTTTCAGCAGCATTGCTATAAATATACCGTCCTGGATATTAGCCTTCCGGTTATCTCATGTTCTTATATAAAGGCCCATGTGTATAATTTTCTTTATATTTCAATGCTAGGAAAGACACTGCTGCTTTTTTCTTATACCAAGTTCTATTTAATGAATTATATTTTCCTTTCTGACCTTGCAGTCACTGAATGCATAGACACACTTGAAACTCACAGTAATTTTTATTCAATATTCATATTTTTCTTTACATTGGCCCTGGCTTCCTACTTATATTTCTAACACATATTTCATTTCCTATATCTTATGAGCTGACTCCAATATTTGTAAATAAAATTATAAAGTAGGCATAAATCTATGAAATGCAATTATTTAGGTTTTACTCTTTATGTTTATGATTTAAAGTAAATCTTAATCTCTTAGTGTCTCAATTTGCTTCTCTGACCCAAATATCCAACTGCCTCCACCGGATTTTCTGGTAGGCATGTCAAACATAATGTGTCCAAAACAGAGGTCATCCCACTTTTCTCCTCAAACCTTTTTGTCCCCCCTCAAAACCATCAAGCTACTTCTCCCACTGCTTCATCCATCCCAGTTACAGGGACACCTAGTGTCACCCAGAGTGAGTGTTGCACGCACTCAGACCTGGAGTCATCCTCTATCATCCTCTGTCATCATTTTTTATTGAGGTATAACTGACATACGGCATACGGCAATAGCTCAGGCCTTATGCATACAGTTTCATAAGCTTTGACAGATGTTTTTACTAGCCGCCTTTTAAGGATACAGAACATTTTCATCACCCGAAAAGTTCCCTTGTGTTCCTCTCCAGCCAATTCTATGCCCACCCCTACCTCCCACCAGAAATCACCACTGCTTTTATTCGTATCATCGTAGGTCAGTTTTGTCTACCTAGAACTTCACATAAATGGAATCGCCCAGTGTGTCGTTTTTGTGTATGTCTGGCTTCTTTCCCTCAGCATGTCTCTGAGCGTCATCCTTGTTTTTCGGAGTGTCAGGGGTTCTTTCCTTTTGCTATGGTTGTTTTTTAAGATTTATTTATTTTAGAGAGGGAGAAGGAGAGAGGGAGGGAGGGAGAGGGAGAGAGAGCGGGGGGCAGGGGGAGAAGGAGAGAGAGTCTTAAGCAGACTGCACAGTGAATGGGGAGCCCATCTTGGGACTCAATCTCATAATCCTGAGATCACGACCTGAGCTGAAACCAAGAGTCAACACTCAACCACCTGAACCACCCAGGTGCCCCTGGGGAGGGGGACAGGGGCTCCTTCCTTTTTATTGCCCAGTGCTATTCCTTTGTATGAATACACTGCAATTTGTTTTTCTATCCCTTACAGTCTTTTCTTGACTGGTTCCTTTCTCCATGCCCAGCATCCTTCACAATTCCTGTGGCTCAGTCTTCAAGTACAGCTTGACCACTTCTCCCCACGGGTACTGCCCCCAAATTCAAGTCACCATCACTTCTTTCCTGGTGGGTCCTCCTATTTCCCTGCTTGCCCCCTTCAGCCCATTATGCAGCAGCCAGAGTGACACTCTTAAGCAGTAAACATGAGCATGCCTCTGACTTTTCCTAAAGAAAGAAACCTTTTAATAAAAATAAAATTCAAACTCTAACGCCTTATCTGATCCACCTCCTGGCCACTTACCTAATATCATACCCTACCATTTCTCTCCTGCTCACTGAAACTTAGTTATGCTAAAATGAATTAATCAATTTTTGTCTTCTAACTAAAACTGATTTTATTGAATTCAATAAACTGAATTCAATTTATTCTCCCTAGGAAAATTCAAACCCACTCTGAAGCCTTTCTGCATTGAGAAACTCTGGTTCTTGACCTGGCAGCAGGTCTTCAAATTTGTTTAACTCACAGGCATTTTCCTGCCTCAGGACCTTCACACATGCTGGCAAACTACATTGATGTTCTTTGTAACTGTAGCCTTTTCTTCGCATTGTTTAGGCCTCAGCTTTCACCCTCTGACCAGCTTTATTTAAAGCAGGCCAACAAAAAAAAAAGTCACTCTGTAAAGGGGGCCTCATCCGGACACCTGGGTTTCTCAGTTGGTTACGCATCAGACTCTTGCTATTGGCTCAGGACATGAGCTCATGCATCTTGAGATGAAGTCCTGCCTCAGTTTTCACAGTCATCTGGGAGTCTGCCAGAGATTCTCTCCCACTGCCCCCCTCCCACTCATGCATGTGCATGCTCTCCCTTTCTCTCTCTCTCTCTCTCTCAAATAAATAAATAAATAAATAAATCTTTTAAAAAGTGGGCCCCATCTCCACCTGCTATTCTATTCTTATCACATCTGTCTCGCGTAATACTTAACTAAACACATAGATATATTTTTTATATACAATTATATAATTACTTACATATGATAATTACTGGTTTCTTGCTTGCCTTGTCTTCTCTGCTAGAGTGTAAGCTCTATGAAGGCAAGGACAATACCAGTTTGATGTCCTCCCATGGCCCCAGTGACATGCATACACACGGCAGGCCCCGAGTGACCGACTGAATGAATCTCATTTTTTTTTTCACACAGTCATTCCAATGATGGAAGCATCATTGTCGGGTTTGAAGTTGTGGGTTCCAGCAGCACATCTGAGCTGCTGTCAGCCATTGAACAAGTGGCCGAGAAGGTGAAGGCAGGACTTTACAAGCTGTTCCTGCTTGAAGATGGCTCTTTCAGAGTATTTGGAAAAGGTAATTCTGAATTCCCATCCCCCGCTTAGGTTATAGGAGTCCTCTACTTAGTAGCTCATTTGTGTCTTCAGGAAGTAGACTGGAAATCTTTATGATACAGAATTGTTCTAAGACTGACTGAGACATAGGCAGCGATTTTCTCCCCACACCATGATGAAACTCCATTTCAGTCTCTGATTTCAGATCCTTGCTGACCAGCGATGTGTTCTCCAGCTCCCAGGGTAACACTGTGGAGCACTGAGCTCTCTGCAGGCCCTGATGGAACTCACTCAGCAATAGTCTACTGCAACACATGCTCCAAGAGCCCTGGGGCTGACATATTCCTAAATCATAATCCAAGGAACCAAAGAAAGAATGCATTTGTCTAGATCTTTAACACACACACACACACACACACACACACTCTCCACAGACACACACAGACACATGACACTCTACTACTTTTCTTCAGATTTTTCCCTTTCTTTTTTACATTCAATCTTAAGCCTTGTGCACCTGGATATGAGCCACTTTCAATAACATTTATTCAACAGTATTTACAAACTGTCTAGGCACTTAGGATGCAGTACTGGGAAAAACAAGCATACCTCAGAATCCTGGAGGATCTTCCCTGCACAGTTTCCTTCTCCTGGTCCCAATCACAGTCAGAATATACTACCAAGGGTCAGCTGTGGGCGTAACTAGTGGCTGGTCACAACGTGAAAAGCTTTAACAAAGGGCAAAAAGTTGGGTATGTCACTCTAAAATGGCAGCTGTCCAATTTGTTACCATATCATTACTGCTACGTTCCATAGCTTCTTGCAGATTTTCTGATTTTCTGACATTTCCTTACAGAATGAAGCTCTTTCCCAAGAGTGATCACACTCTGTCTTTTTTTCACCTGGTGCTTATTAGTTTATGGCTCACTAAAAGCAAGGCTGTTGGCACAGTTCAGACAACTGGAGGGCAAGGGGCCGGCCTTGGGGAGGGCATCAGAAAGGAGAAAGGGTGTTGAGAGGGATGAAGCTGAGCATCAAGGACCAATTTCTACTCCTGAATTTTGTATGGGTTTTGTCTCTGGAAACATGAATTCTACAGCACTGCCATATGCTTTGTACAAAGTGCCAGGATATTGACACATTTTTTCTTTTTGTTTCCATTTTTCCTCCCAGCCCAGTGTAACAGCATTGTCTTTGGATTTGGGTCCATGAATGATGAGTATATTCTTCCCTGTAGCAGTGGCTACACTGGGAACATTACAGCCAGGTGCCAGCCTTCTGGGTGGCGGATCCTCAGGGAGACGTGTGTGCATTCTCAGCTGGAGGAACTGAAGAAGGTAAAGCATCTGCGTCTTGTGTTCTTAGTTTCACCGTGGGCATCTCCCAGTGAGCATGGCTAGGTGGAGAATAATATATCAGTTTGTCTCATTGGTCAGTGCACAGAAGTCAAGGCTATTATCAGACCTGGTAATCATAGGCACTGTTGGAATGAGTAGCAGGGTCTAGGTAGAAGCCAAGAGAGACAGAAAAAGTCAGAGTTGATGGTTCCATTGGGGAGGGAGCTATAGAGGAATGAATCAGTGCTGAAGATGTCTATGATAGATGGTAAGACAGCAATTAAGCTGGTCTTAGAAGTGCAGAAAGCCTGGAAAACAAAGATCCAAGTAGAGATGTGAGTCAGCTCAGTACGAGTGAGGATGTACATATGTCAGAAATTTGGGCCGGGAGTGGCTCAGACAGAGGTGTACCAAATACAATGACAGAACTACAATGGATTTTAAGGGTCATCTGGCTTATCAACCTGTTTTTATAGATCAGGAAATGAAAGACTAAGAGGCTGATGGTCCCTCTGGTAACAGTAGTGTTGAACTAGAAACATGGTCACTTGATTTCCAGTCCAGAACTAGGAATTCCACATGACATTTTTCTTAGGAAGGTTCAAGTTCTTAAGGCAAGGCAGATATAAGGAAGGAAGGAAATGGTGAGGAATTCGAACTCAAGTCATGGAAAAGAGGGACTCTTGAGACTGTCTTGCAAATAGATGTCCATATTGAGCAGAACTCCTCTCCCAGCCAGGGACCCCACTATTGCAGATGAAACTCAGAATGGTATTTCCCAAGGGACTATAGAATGTTTACTGCTTCATTCTGAGGTTTTTCCTCTGTAAACTGGGTGGGGGAGATTGGACCAGATGGCTTCTGGAGTCTATCCTTGTTCTTGCTTTCTTTGTGACGGTTCTAGACATGGACCATAGCTGGGACTTGTCCAACCCAGGGTGTGAAGGCAGGCAAGTCCCAGCTCAAAGTAGAGAACACAACAGTGAGCTGAGAAGAGCAAAAAGAAATACAGATGAGGGTTGCCTGTTTGGCTCAGTTGGTTAAGTGTTCAACTCTTGATTTTTGTTCAGGTCATGATCTCAGGGGTGTGAGTCTGAGCTCCTGTCAGGCTCTGCACTGAGCCTGGACCCTGCTTTAGACCCTCTCTCTCTGCCCCTCTTTGTCCCACTCATGCTCACACTCATGCTCTCAAAAACAAACAAACAACCCCCCCCCAAAAACAAAAAACAAAAAACCAGATGGGATCTGGTTCTTGGGTTGACTTGTTTTGAATGGAAAAGACTGTCCCTTTTTTGGTGGCCTTCCAAGATAACTTAGTGTAGTGGAAACAGAGCGGAGCCTCAGAGAAGAAGCAAAACTCCAAGCCAATGACAAAGTGTAGTCAGATTTCCATGCATGTCCCTCTATCTTCTCATCCTACAAGGATTTCTCAGCATAGCATAGTTGATAAAACAGAATTTAGTACCAGGAGACACTAACTTTCCACTTCCTCGCTGGGTACTGTTTGGAAAGTCACTGAATCTCACTGAATATATATTTCTGTATAATTAGGATAATAATTTATATGAAAAGCAAACATCCCATTGTTCTCTAGAACTTAACCATTTTTATTCCTAGAATTTCAGTGTGATCACAGGCAATGCTACCGAGACAGCCGTGTCATCCTTGGTGCGAAATCTTTCTGTTGTGATTCAGCAAAACCCATCAACCACAGCCGGCAATCTGGCTTCAGTGGTGTCAATTCTGGACAACGTCTTGTCTCTGTCACTGGCAAGCCATTTCAAAGTGTCCAGTTCAACAATGGAGGTATGTTCTGTCTGCCTGTGTTTATAGGACTTGCTTTAGAGGCTCAGTCTTTCAGGAGGAATGACAAAAACCCGAGCTGAAATCTCACTAATGGAAAAGAGGCAAGGGGTCATAGGTCAATTGTTGTATGAGACTTATTGTGTCCTCCACAGTGTACCAAAAATTCTTGGGATTAGTTATGTGAGTTCAAAGCAAGAGGGGGCTACCTCTAGGCAGGCTTAGAGGAAGGTGTGAGAATCTGCACCATATGCACTGTGTGACACCATATGATACCATATGACAACATATGACACGTGTTCACTGTTTAATGTCTTTGCAGTTGTCTTTCTTGTGGCTAAGAGCTCTGACTTCAGTAGTGTGTATTTTAAGAATACCCTCTTTTTGACTGGGGTATTCATGATTTAGTCTGGTATTTAAAAATTAGCTTAAATTTTATGCAAATAAAACTTGCTTACTAAGAAATGCAAATAGACCAAAAAAAAAAAAAAAGATATGTAATCTGGTCACCCTAGAATAGCTACTGCTTGCATTTTAGGTATCACCTCCAGTGCCTAGAAAATGAAAAGTAGTACATAGCAGGTACTCAATAAATACTGTTAAATGAATGTCCTTCCAAACATTTTGGATGTGTGCATTCTATATGTTAAAGTATATTATATTTTTGAAAAATTATATTATCGAATTGTATGGTTACATATCACACGATTATACTTTAGCTATATAAGGTGACATTATGTCAGAGATGACATTAAATATAAATAAGTTAAAACTCTGTGAACCAAAGAGAAGATGATCAAGTTTTTTTTTAAGCCTGACTTTGTGTTGTTTACAAGAGACCAACTAAAACAAAATGACACAGAGAGTCTAAAAATAAAATGAAGGGCACAAACAGAGCAGGCAAACAAACCAAAAGAAGACAGAGGTTAGAGGGCAGTAGAAGAAGCATGCTATGGGACTCAGGGCCAAAAGCTGCAGAGGGCTCATTTAGGATAAGACTCTGTCAGAGTGATGATGACTCTGAGGAAGAATGCCTGGGAACCAGAGCCATAAGCCAGAGACAGGGTCCTGCTGGGGAAAGTGGCAGCTTTCAAGGTCTTGTTTGGAAAAGGAATCTCTTCAGCTGAGACTGACCCTTAAAACCCACAACAGTTCGATGCTTCTCAGTCACTTGTCCAGTGTTTGAGGATTTTTGCTTTTGTATTCTCTTTTGCTTTATATTCTCTCCTATTAATTCATAAATTCAACTTGGATGTCCATGACATGAATTTAGAACTTCTGATGTTAGCAAAACAAACATAATGTTGGAAAGGAGTTCAATTTAATGTCTCACTCTCTGAGCCTCAGCTGGAGCAGTAAGGCAACCATGTTTGTCATCACTGTGGAAGGAAGTGAGCCTGATAGAGCACACACCACAGGATTCTTTCTCAGCCTTGCTAGAACCCCAGTGTGCATACAAATGTCCTGGGGAGATCACTCTGGAACTTATGTGATTCTGCTGACCCTAGTTTCTTAACCCAAAACTTTCACTGCGCAGTGACTAAACTGATTTTCACTGATACATTTGCTATGGTCTTCAACTGGGCCAACTCTTTGGGCAATTGTGCTATCCTTAATACTAATGACTCTCCCCTCCTAGTCCTCTTGAGCTGCTTATTCAAAACACAAACTGATTTTCATCCTTGTATTTCAGGATGTCATCAGTATAGCTGACCACATCCTGAATTCATCATCAGTAACCAACTGGACGGTGTTACTACAGGAAGAACAGCATGCCAGCTCGCGGTTACTGAAGACACTGGAAAACATCAGCAGCCTTGTACCTCCAACAGCTCTGCCTCTGAATTTTTCTCGGGAATTCATTAACTGGAAAGGGAGTCCAGTGTCCCCAAGCCAACTCAAGATGGGTTACAACTATCAGACTGAAATGTTCCCTCCAAATGCCTCCATTCCCATAAGAGGCCGTGTGTTAATTGAGTCAGACCAATTCCAGCGATCCCTTCCAGAAACCATCATCAGCATGGCCTCGTTGACCCTGGGGACTATCCTATCTGTTACCAAAAATGGAAATGCTCAGGTCAATGGCCCCGTGATATCCACGATTATTCAAAACTATTCCATAAATGAGGTTTTCCTGATTTTTTCCAAGATAGAGTCGAATCTGAGCCAGCCTCATTGTGTGTTTTGGGATTTCGGTCTTTTGCAATGGAACAATGCAGGCTGCCACCTGGTGAACGAAACTCCAGACATGGTGATGTGCCGATGTACTCACCTGACCTCCTTCTCGGTACTGATGTCCCCCTTTGTCCCCTCTGCCATCATCCCTGTGGTTAAATGGATCACCTTTGTGGGACTAGGTATCTCCATCGGAAGTCTCACCTTATGCCTGATCATTGAAGCTCTGTTTTGGAAGCAGGTCAAGAAAAACCAGACCTCTTACACCCGTCATGTTTGCATGGTGAACATAGCCCTGTGCCTCCTGATTGCTGATGTTTGGTTCCTTGTCGCTGCCACTGGAGACTCCCCCGTAAACCTTTCCAGAGTCTGTGTAGCTGCTGTGTTCTTCATGCACTTTTTCTACCTCTCCTTGTTCTTTTGGATGCTCACACTTGGCATCCTGCTGGCCTATCGGATCCTCCTCGTATTCCATCACATGGCCATGCCTTCGATGATAGCCATCGGCTTCTGCCTGGGCTACGGGTGCCCTCTCATCATATGTGCCATCACGATTGCTGTCACGCAGCCAAGCAATGGCTACACAAGGAAAGACGTGTGTTGGCTTAACTGGTCCGATAGGAGCAAACCCCTCTTAGCCTTTGCTGTTCCTGCACTGACTATTGTGGCTGTGAACTTGGTGGTGGTGCTATTGGTTCTCAGGAAGCTCTGGAGGCCCACTGTTGGAGAAAGACCCGGTCAGGAGAACAAGGCCACTATTGTCCGCATGGGGAAGAGCCTTCTCATCCTGACCCCTCTGCTGGGGCTCACCTGGGGCTTTGGCATAGGAACAATAGTAGACAACCAGAATCTGGCTTGGCATGTTGTTTTTGCATTACTCAATGCATTCCAGGTGAGAACAATAAGAATAACTTCTTCTTCTTCTTCTTCTTCTTCTTCTTCTTCTTCTTCTTTTTTAAGAATAACCTCTTACATCATCAGGTGACTAGGGGTAATTATAGAGAACTGAGGTTGGTAACACCACTCTGGATGCTAACTCATCTCCCATTGCCTGCAGCAGGTCTGTGAGCAACACTGCCAGGCAGCAGTGAATCCAAGAGAAATAAACAAATAACAGAATCTGTATTTTCCAGCAGGTATTACTGAAGCAGAGTATTAGACTTGTTCAGGAATCCATCCCAGGATTTTAGATGTTTGGGTTTATAAACCTAATGTTAACCCTTTTTGCTGCCAGCTCAGCCCTCTTTCTCCTGGGCAGACCTCTGCAAAAGCACACAAGGAAAGGAAAAGGACTCAAAACCACTTGTTGACTCTGAATGGTTCACAGGATGTCTCCAGAGCACAACAGAGCAGGAGCTGACAAACTGTAACCAGCGCTGTTTTTGTCAATAAAGTTTTTTTTTTCCTTTTTTTGTTTTTTGTTTTGTTTTTTTTTTTTTTTTTTACAGGCAGAGATCACAAGTAGGCAGAGACGCAGGCAGAGAGAGGAGGAAGCAGGCTCTCCGCAGAGCAGAGAGCCCGATGTGGGGCTCGATCCCAGGACCCTGGGATCATGACCTGGGCTGAAGGCAGAGGCTTTAACCCACTGAGCCACCCAGGCGCCCCTGTCAATAAAGTTTTATTGGAGCACTGCCATGCCCATTTGTGTAGATATGGTCTGTGGCTGCTTTCTTTACCTTGGCAAAGTTGAACAGTTGCAACTGTACCTCCTGAGAAGCCTAAAACACATCCTATCTGGCTCTTTGCAGAAGTTTGCCTACACCTGCTGAAGAGCATGGGTTTTACATTTCACAATCGAAGAGTGTTCAGAGAGTAGGCAGAAAAAGTAATCTTTTGGTTTCTGTGAGTCTGGAAGAGAGTCTTTGATCTTGGTTCAATGAATGTTTGCTCGTCACTTCTGCATGATGTCTCAAGGAAGGGGTGGTTAAAGGCTTGAGCTGTGGGGTTAAATAGGTCTGGGCTCAAATATGGCACATTGTCAACTGTGACCTCTGAGAAATATTTAATCTCTCTTTCAGTTCTCTCGTCTGTTAGAGAGGGATAATATTATTACCTATATCATAAAATAATTTACATGACATAATTTAGCTCTCAGCACTGTGCCTGGCATGTAGGAAGTGCTAATTCATCTTCTAAAAGCAACTGGTTCTCCACCTACTTTTAGCACACCAGCGAACGTTTCATTGGTAAGCGCAAATGGCGAACCTTGAGAGCATATGCCTAATGGTGGCAGGTGTAGGGAGCTTTTGCCGAGAGCAGCTCCATGGTGAAATGCTGTAGGAATAGGCACCCACTGGGGGTGCTCTGACTGGGAGAAGGATCTCATAGTCCAAGAAAGCCTTGGCCAAGGGTTCCACAAGGACTGGACTTGATAGCAAGGGTGCAGATAGAATAACCCTCTGCTGAGGGTTGGACCTCAGTGCCTGCAGGTGTCACAGATTCACGTTCACTCCATCAATGTTGATTTAATGCCCACTCTAAAGGAAGACTAAGCTATAGAATATATTTGTTTGGTGTTTAGGATGACACAAAAGGGAAAAGAATGTTCCATATACACTTAAAACCTTATTCACTCATTTATTTGTTTGTACCTTCAAGAAAAACATTTTTTTTTTGAGTGCTTTGTGTTATACCAGGCATGGTGGAATCAGCCAGTGTCCTTGCCTCTGATGAGTCCACAGACTAGGAGAGAGACCAGCAAGAAAATAATGTTGGGTGATAGAATAGAATTACACAGCCATGTTTTCTTCTTTGGCGGAGAAAAGACCACACAGGTGATTTCTTTCTTTCTTTTTTATTTTTTAAGGGTTTTTTCATCTTATGTTTTGGAATGCTCTTGGACAGTAAGGTAGGTGTATTCATTTCTCTCTTCATCTCTTTATTCTAATGCACGCATTAGAATCCTTCAGTTCTAGGCTCTTATTCACATATAAGAGGTGAGACCATGAGTACTCTTGTCATCAAATTCTATAATTTTATAAAAGTCAGTGAAAACACTCACTGTTGATAAGAAAATATATAGAACTAATCACCACATATAGAATGTGCTGATAAGAAAACAATATAGAACCAATCACAACGTATAATGTGAACATTATAGAAAAAAAGGGAAATTGTTCTTACTTTTCATTTTGCTACTTTAATCTATGGTTTGGCAATCATCAAAGAGCAAAAAGTACATCCTGCTGGGGTGATTCTCTTTTCCTCCTTTATTAAATGTAGCATTTACATAGAATATGCTGAAGGATGTATCTACTTCTACATTCCTATGGTAAATATAAATAACTTTTAACATTAAATAAAATCCCTAAGGAAGGATGGCCAATGTAGGGAAAATTATGGAAAAAAAAAGTCTACATAAACTTGTTTCATTATTTTTCCCAAGGGTCGAGGAACTCTATTGAGAGAGGCAAAGAGAGAAAGTAAGCTAAGCGACAGAGACTTTGTTTTTAATAAGAAGATAAGAAGATTTTATAATTAGCACAATTGTAGCACGTACACAAAATCCCTGTTTACAAAGAAGCAATTTGCTGTTCTTGGTTGGACTAAATAATTCTCTCAATGGCCCCATTCACAAGGTTAGGAAACTCTTTACTTCAGAGATAAATTTTAATTTAGCAATTATTGCCAATTACTATTGTCTAGAATCTGAATTATTATGGTTTTTGGTATTATTGTTCTTTGTTTAATCCTAGGTCTGTTTATAGGTAAAGCAAACAAATAAAAGAAATCTTTTCATCAGATAGCCATGCTGATGGTCTATTAAGGGCTTCCAGGAAATACCTCTATTAAGTAACAGTTCCAGTCTGCAATTTTGTTCTGCATTTGTCTAGTATGATAGTGTATGTGCCTCTTCTCAGTATTTCTTTGTTGCCTTCTAGCTGCGACAATTGCTGTTCAGCAAATTGTCTCCTTTAAGCTCTTGGAAGCAAGCATCCAAGGTAATTATCTCCTGCTGCCACAGGTCCAACGCATGAAGTTCCGGTTTCGCACTTTTCTCTGTATGCAGTCGCACGGCGAGCCCACTTTTGTGTCATCCCCCTGAGCCTCTGTCGCCATTTTATTTCTGCTCCCTGGCATGGTGCCCAGCACAGGGTCACTACTCATAACGTTGAATGAGTGAGAAAATGAACAAGGGAATGAGTGAATGAGAAGCCACGGAAAAGTACAAAGATGCTCAGGCACTGAGGTCTGTGGGTGCTGTGGTGGGCAAACAACCTTTGGATGGTGTCATCTTCTTTAGTCAGACTTGCCTTTCAACATCTAGAGTCAATGAGACCCTTTTCTCTGGCTGACTTTTGGGACCTCCTATAGATCATTTTGCCTTTGCAAAAGGAAAGTATGAAATCTTGGTCAACTTTTTTTTTTTTTTTTAAGATTTTATTTATTTATTTGAGAGAGAGAGAATAAGAGAGAGTGAGCATGAGAGGGGGAAGGTCAGAGGGAGAAGCAGACCCCCTGCTGAGTAGGGGACCCTTTTACCCCCACCCCCCAGTGTGGGACTCAATCCTGGGACTCCAGGATCATGAACTGAGCTGAACGCAGTCTCTCAAGCAACTGAGCTACCCAGGTGCCTGGAATTCTGGTCGACTTCTAATCTGTGAGATGTTCTCTGAGTTTTCCCTCTTCAGCTGGCATGGCATAACTGACTCAATCCCTTGCAAATTGAGCACTTAAATCTACCAACTGAGACATTTGGATGGAGGCAGAGGATTCCTGGTTTGTTCTTTCTCATGAAAGTCCAGTCCATAGAAGGAGTATAGAGTTAACAACAGACGCCCTTATGTTCAGATTTTGTATTTTTGAAGTTGGTTTAGATTTCTGCCCTTCAGCAAAACACTGAAGGCCTTTCAGAAGGAGCTCTAAGGCAAAGATTTCTGTGTCTGATAAAAAATCAGCTGACTTAAGTGCCTGAAGAGCTACGTGGGTGTTTAGAGATTTTTACAAGGGGCACTATAATCTTTTGAAATAGTAATTTTTAAAAATTGAGGAAATTAACCTTTGACCTTAAAAATTTTTCCAGGGTCTGCGTTTCCTCATATCGGCCTGTGCTGTGAATTAGGCAGCATAGACCCCCTCGCCAGCTGACCTGCCCTGTTATTTCTGACTCAGTCAATGATTGGCTGAGTGATCTTAGGGAAGTCACACGGTACCGTTCAGTTTGGGGTTTTTTCCCAACTGTGGACATTAACTGTTGGACTCGTTAATTCAAAGCAGAGGTTCTGACTTTCTGTAATTTTGAATTTATGTCTTGAAGAACTAAAATCTCTTGAACAGAGAATATGAAACTAATAAATCAGTCACTGTGCTTAAGAAAAGAAAGGAGCTACAGTCTATGTGTCTGCAGTATAGAAAAACCTGACCCTGAAGTTGAGACAGGACACCCCCTGCCCTGCCAGGAAGTGAGCATTTTTCTCCTTTGAAAACCAAAGAAAGAAAAACACCCCAAAGTAAATTAAAATGAGAACAAAAGTAAGGATGCCCAGCAGTGTTTTTTCTCCGTTTCTAATGTCAAGTGTTGACACGTTCCTTTGCATCTTCTAGATTTGTACTCCCTTCCCTATGTCATTTTTAAATCAGATGATAAAAGTGGGACTTTGTTTTCAGGTTAGGTGGCTCATTTGGGTTAAAATAAATGCATATTTGGCAGAAGAGAAGATGGGTATTTGTAATTTTCTGAGGGAGTTTGAGTGTAAAACAGGAACCCAGATTATAGCAGTTGAGGAGAAAGAAGGCAAAGAAAAGATACCTCAGTAAGAATGTTCCTGTCAAGAGACTCGTGAGAGAAAAGAGAATGAGGGTGGAAACCAGACACAGACTCGGGACCAGCAGCGATGGTAGAGCTGAGTCACGAGGATGTGCAAAAGTCCATATGGTGGGAGGGATGAGCCAGCAAAGAGAGTCTTAGAGAGTCTGAAGACAACTGGGGGTGGGGTGGCTGAAGGAAGAGGATTCCTGGAAAGGCAGATGAAGTGAGTGGACTGAAGATGGAGGGATCAGCCTCTTCCCCGGACACAGGAAGCTTCAGTCTGATGCAGATGGGGCAACATGGGCAGATTGGGTCACGGTGTGAGAGAATTCAGACCTGGACACCTTTTTGTTTTGTTTTGTTTTGTTTTGTTTTGTTTTGTTTTTAAAGTAGAGGAGAAAAGGCTATGCACTAAGAGATGGGAAATGGATGGTAAAACTGGAGTCTTAAAAGCAGTGAAAATTTGAGTTGTTGGCTGAAAGGAATGAAAGAAGCCAATGATGTTCTCCGTAAGGACCATCCCTCAAGGCACCGTGACACTGTATGGACCCACAGTGTGGTTTCTCTCAAAATCCTCTCCCTGTTGGGGACGCCGGACCCCTTCCTAGCCCTTCCATTGTCCCCGGCTAAGTTCTCTGTGACTCTTCTCTGAAAGATAGACACTGGTGACCCCTACAGATTCTCTCTCCAGAGAGAAGAGGTTTATTTGTTAATGGTTCCAATGACTTGGGTCCTGTTATTTGACCAACAGCTTAGCCCCATGTCTGAAGAGGCTGCTTTTCCCCAGACTGTGTAGAGCCCCTGGGTGTCTTGTAATCTAAGATTGTTCTCTCCAAATGGGATGAGATTCAGTTTTAAATGCAATGATGATGACTATAGAATTTGTCTTTAGGACTACAGTATTATATGTTTACTGAGTCCAAACTTACAGAAAATCAATTACTTTGCTTTAGAATTTTTAGACATTTCTCATCCTTGTCTCTGTGGTAATTCCCCCCACCACCCCAGGGCTCAATGTGGGATAGCCATTTATATATTTCAGTGAAAATTAGGAGTTATCATCAGGCTGCCCACTGCATATAACGAGAACTTATTTCTCCCATCTTGATTTAGCTTCCTTATGACATGGACTGTGGCAGGAAATGGAAGCTCATTCTTTCCAATATTCCTAGTGTCTAGCACATGGTGGTACTCAATAGGAGACATTAAATTAATGAATAAGTCAATTATCGAATAGACAAAGACACAATTTTCTTAAACTCCCACCTTTCCCCAAAAGTATGATTTTTATTTAAATATTTTATTTCCATTAGAAAATTCAGTTTTCAAAATTTTGAACTCCGTTTAGCCTCTGCTCCAGTTACTAAAGGATTATTCACAAAGGGATTTGAATGCTAAGATGAGTGAGAATAAGGCAATTTATTTGAGACCATTTTTATAGAACTATTGTTTTTTCTCCATGGGTTCCTCTTCTAGAGATAAATGTGTAAACCAAATAAATTTAAGCATGGACGTACAAAAAGATAATGCCTTCCTTAAAACTATTTTCTAGTTTGTTGTTAAAAGTTGTGAGAATAAACAGGAACAAAAGATTCACTTAGAAATATGTTCTTAAGCATTTTAAATAGATTAAAGCCAGAGAAGGGGTAAGAAAAGAGTACTCTAATTTCTTGAAAAGAGAACAGGGCACCACATAAGTGAAGTAAAGAATCACTAATGACATTAAGATGTCAGGAAATGCAGAGCGTGACTCAAAGAATACTATTAATGTACAAATGACTTGTTTTTCTTTGATGCAGCAAGACTCATCAGATGTGTCTGCCAAACCCAAATTCCCAAAAACTTTCAACCCATTGCAGCACAAAGGTGAGTTAACAGTAAGCCAAAGGTTAACAAAAAATAGAAGAGTGTGAATATATCATAGGAGGAAAACTGAAGGGCTACCTTTAAATTTATTTTTATTTATTTTTTATTATTTGAGAGAGTGTGTGAGAGAGAGAACAATGGGGGGAGGTAGGGGCAGAAGGAGAGGGAGAAGCAGACTCCTCGCTGAGCAGGGAGCCCAATATGGGGCTCAACCCCAGGACTCTGAGATCATAACCTGAGCTGAAGGCAGACACGTTAAGTGAGCCAACTGAGCCACCCAGGCACCCCTGAAGGGCTACTTTTAACAGCCTCATGGGAGAAGTGCAGGTGTATCTGCTGGTCACGTTTCTGGAGCTCATCGGGATGGTGCTCAGGGCTAACAGAACATGGTGGGGAAGTTGATGCTCATGGAGACCACTATTGTCCCTTTTAATTTCATCACTTCCATTCCGTCACTTAGACATTCTATAAATCGGTGACATTGATCGTCGAGGTCATGGGGTGCGGGAGTGTGGTCAAATACCAATTGTGTCACTGGAGAGTGGCCCTTCTTGTGCCACCTGCTGAGCAGTGGGCATGGGCTATGTGTTTGTGCTCCATCAAATGTACTCTCCTGCCTAAAATGTCCCCAAGTTCACCAAGGGGAAGCCATCACCTGCTATGGGTGAGAAAGCACTGTCCCCTCCACCTGGGACATGCATTGCTTTTATACTCACATATTGGATATTGCTAAAGTCAATGATATTCAGCTCCTGGAAGACTGTTATGTATGTAAGCATTGCAGATTGTTGTCCTATGCCTGGAGGAGAAGAGTGGAGCATGGGGGTGAGGAAAAGTCACTGCATGACAAGTCAAGCTGAAGTCATCTTTTAGTGCCTGAGTTCCATTTCCTGTTAAATTATGTTAATATCTTTATTAAAGCAGGGAAATGGGCCATTCATTTTAGATTGTAAGCAAAATTATTTGACTTCCAAAATAAAGTTCAAGGTTCTGAACTTGAAACAGCACTTCCCTCCCCAAATGTTCAGCATGCTCACCCAGAAGACTTGGGTCCCATTATCACTGTCACCAACCAGTCTGAGTGCTTTTTACAAACCTCTTAACCTTTTGGATGCATGTCCCTCATCAGTAAAATGAAAAACGAAGAGATCATGAAGTTTCCTTCTAGCAATAACATTTTATGATCTCACATCTACTTTATCTCATTTTCCACAGCATCTGAAAGATGTGATGCTTCTCTTCTCAAATGAGAGATGTCTGACAAATGCACGTCTCTTTGGCATTAATGAAATACTGCCTGTCAACCAATTGCCTTCTGTAGCTTTCCTTGCCATCTTCCTGGAACTGGCCAGACTTGCAAGGATTTGCACAGGCTTATTTTCATTTTGGTCTCATGCTTGATTCCGACGTAGAAACGTAACTCTTATCCTCTTTTTCCTCTCATAGGCATTTATGCACTTTCTCATGCTGGAGAATCCTCAAACGACATCATGCTAACTCAGTTTTTATCAACTGAATAAGGCTGCGAACCATAAACTCAAGAAAAATTTTTGGGTGCAACTTGACATTTAGAGCTAAATGTCAGTGAAAAAATTAGCTCAATCTTAAATGGAATTTTTTGGTTTAGGAGTCTGGAATAAAATAAGAAGCTTTCAGCAGCTTCATCACTGCTCTTTGTATCTTCAGTTAAATGGAACGATTTATTTCCATGTGGTTTGATTCAAAGGAATTGCATCATAAATGTAGAAAGTAGGTTTTATTGGAAATCACGTCAGTGGTACCAACTTTTCACTGCTACAACCTATGATTTCCTTTCTTATAAAATAGCATTATTCAAGTGACCTTTCCAGTTATCTGAATTGGAGTAAGAAAACTTCACGAAATCACCTTGGATAAACTGATGGGCCATGTGCACTTTCTATCAAAGAGTCATTGATGCAAATTTCCTAGAGAAAGGGCATTTACCTCCCCAATTTTTCAGTTGAATTATATGCTTATTTTTGCCTTTTAGGTATAGTTACTTAATTTTGAAATGTAATCAGAAATCAAATGAAAAATTCTATTTCAGACAGCCTTGTAGGAGTTAGTTGGGAAGTACAGTAATATTTCATAAGTAATACAACCTTTTTCAGTCTACAAGGTGCTTTCATCTGGCCCCCAGTCCAGTGAAGTGAAGTGTTCAGGCTGATCTAGAGCAGGGATGAGGAAACAGATGTTCAGACCAGCAGAGTGACATGTGAAGGCTGGGAAGCCAGTAAACGGGCCCTGGGACTTTTAAGACCTGGGGTCCCTAGTCCAGTTCTATAGCCCATAACAGTTTTTGGAAATCACTTGCAACACTAACAGAATTTATAAGGTCAGATATTAGATTCAATACTGCCATAATTCTCTCTGTGTAAGAGGAAAACTGAAGGAGATTTTGGTTGTCTATGGAGCTACCCTAATACATCCCGGTTTTCATTGTATTTTGGGATTCCTTGAATCTATAGCCAATGCCACTGTTGGATGAAATATAATACAGCAGGCAGAGAGACACTATATGAAACAACATTTCCTTTCCACACTTTCACCCCTTGGGCTCACATGAGTTTCAACCCTGATTGCTGGACCAGAAGAAAGGAGCCTTTTAATTCAATCCTGTTTCCAGAAATCTTAGAAATCCTAGAAATCTGCACAGGTAGTGTTTCAAGTAAGTGTCCACTATTCTAAGTGCCTTGCCTATAGTAATTCATTTAATCTTTATAATAAGTTTGTGAATAGAGAACATGAGTGTCCCTGTTTGACAGCTGCAGAAAAAGAAGCCACGAATAGGTTAAAGACTGTGAGCAGGGCAGCATGGATGGTGAACAGGCAGTGCCAGCACAGTAGCAGTGGATGTTGAATTATAATGGGAAGCAGGTTGTATAAGTCAGACTAGAAGGAAATGGCATTGTTTATGTACTTGTAACTAGGATCCTACACTCTTTGGTCTGTAGAATCCTCTAGTGGTCTTGCATCATCTAGTTACTATTTTTTGTGTTGCCCTGATAGCCTGAACATTACAAGATGAAGTCATGTTCACTTTTAATGGCTCTCTACAGTAGTATATTAACTCAGACCACTGTAACAAAATACCACCAACTGGGTGGTTTAATCAACAGAAATTCTTTTTCTCACAGTTCTGGAGGTTAGGACATCCATGATCAAGCTGTCTTTAGGGTTATTTTCTGATGAGACCACTCTTCCTCATAGACTGCCACCTTCTTGGTGGGTCATCACATGGTCTCTGTCCTCATAGAGGACAGAGGTTTC
This sequence comes from Mustela nigripes, assembly GCF_022355385.1. Lineage (NCBI taxonomy): Eukaryota > Metazoa > Chordata > Mammalia > Carnivora > Mustelidae > Mustela > Mustela nigripes. The sequence continues at coordinate 56,885,169 of NC_081561.1, forward strand.
TGGTGTCTCTTCTTCTTATAAGAGCACCAACCCTATCAGATGAGGACCCCACCCTGATCACCTCATTGAACCTTAGATGCCTCCTAAATCGCCTTATCTCCAAATACAGGCACATTGGAGATTAGGGCTTCAACTTATGAACTTTGCGGAAACACAGTTTGGTCCATAATATTATCTAGAGTTCTTATTTGTCTCTTTAATTGAAATTAGGATTTTTCAACATGTCCTCCTAGTCATTTCTTAAAGTCTCCAAGGGAATGATGAAGGACAACCTGACAGTTTCATCACACAGGGCTTCACAGGCTGTGTAGTGAAGAGGGTGCCCCTCTCCTGCCTGCACTATTAATGGTGCTACCGTAAGTGGTCTAGGCCATAATCTGCACGGTCATTTGTGATAAACCTGACTAGGCCCACCCAGCTTTGCCTCCCTTTCTTGTTCTGCCTTTCATACATTCACAGTTGCGGCTTACAGAATCTCTTTGGTGAAACCTCAGCCCCATATCTCTCTCTCTCATGGACATTCCAATGTCCCTCCCAAGAGTTCTGATCCTAGATGTCTCTAAGGCTCCTGATGCTCATGGTGTCAGAGTGACTCAGGGTAGCTTCCTCCCCATCTCTGCCTCAGTTTGCCTGGGTATATCCCCAGGCAGCAGTTCTGTCTTTCAGGCTAGAGAGGTCAGATGTGAGTACCAGCACTTAGTCAAGAGCAAACCCATAAAGGTCAAACTCCAGAGTGGACAGTCTCTCCCCACATTCTTTCACTCTTCTCCTCCTGACAAGAGACGAGATGTAGATGCATTTTCATGGTGCCCATTTGGAGTCACTGTTGGAGGACGGCAACAGAGTATGTGAATTTGTGCCAAACATTTGGTACTCAGGCCAGGCTCTTTATCAAAACATGTCCTGCTCAGGGCAGTGCATCTTGAATTCAGTCCCATGGACACATTGAACATTCAGTAGGCATGTTCAAGTAGGGCAGAGAACAGATTTCTGAATGGGTCATTTTAAGAGTTATAAAGTCTAAAGTATCTGTTAGTCTCCCGACACGAGTAGCCTTCATAATATTCAAATGGAAAGGAAAGAGGGATTTCTAGTTAATGGTCGTGGATGAAATAGGCATACATACAGCAAGCGAAAATGTAAGGTTCCCCGTGGCACCAAGATGCAGCACACGTGAAATGCTAAAATGAGATAGTCAAAGGAAATGATGGGGGAACCAGTAGATGGTTTCATACTCTACAGAGATGAACAAATCAAAAGAAAAAACAATTTTTTGAGAATTTCCTCGGAGAAAGCTGCTCCACGAACCTTCTCGTCTACTCCAGAAGGTGAGAGAAGAAGAGATGCTTGTCCCTTGACAAACTTAATGAAAGATTTCTCTGCCCTCCCTTAGATCACATGGCTGACTAGGAGAAGGAAAGGAGGGTTCTGATGCTTGCCTGGGACCGGGGCCATAGCTCTTAGCAGTGGGATCCTGAATGGTCTCTGCATTGAAACCAGCCTCCACGCCTAGGCTTTGGCAGGTGAAGCGTGTCTGTGTGCTTCCCCTACATGTGGTGCATGGTGAGACCAGCAAGTAAGAGAGAGACAATATGGGTTTGGCTTGAGTACTGTGTGACACAGGGCCACTCAAAGTGGTGGAGCAGCAAGAAGGTAGAGATGAAGCCAGATTAGGGGACAAGGAAGGAGTCCTAAGTGAGCACACAGAATACAGATGAATTTGCATGAGTTGAAGGAATTACATGTGAGAGAGGTCAGGGATCCGAAATTTCTGAAGAGCTCCCAAATGCACCTTCCCTTATTATCCAGAGAAACCTGACACTGTGTGAAGGCAGCCCAGTCTTGTAACAAGTCTTTCCTGAACTTGAGAGAAAGGAGGTCAGAAGCCTCAGTGCCCAAGATGGGGTAGAAGGAGCATAAGAAAATCTATGCAAAAATGTCCATCAGCAAAGCTGTGCCAGTGCAAACAGTCAACCCAAAGCAGGACTCTGTTGGGGGAGAAGAGAAATTTAACACAACATTATTTGTATTTATTACTATTACATGAGATTGGACATGCTCATCACCAAACTGAGAGCATGTTAGCTATTGAAAGTGACCACAGTGCTGCGTTGGGCAGAACACGTTGGAGTGATAACTGGAACGTACCGGGTGGGAAGCAAAAGCTTTACCCACTCAATTAATTTTATAAGGATGACTTTTTTAAAAAGTGTGTTTGATCACATCATATGTCGTGTTTCTCTAACCCATTGATTACACACAATATTCACCTCAGCTCCTTCCCCAAATGCTACTAAAAACAATCAAAGAGTCCGAAAGAGTAAGACATTGCAATCGTTGCTATTGTGGAATTTAAAAATTGCTACAAGCTTACAAGCTTGAAACAACACATGTTTATTATCACACAGGTTCAATGGACCAGGAGTCCAGGTGCAGCTAACTGGGTCCTCTGCTCAGGGTCTCACAGGACTGTAATCAGGGCTGCATTTTCAGCTGGAGGCTTGACTGGGAAACTCCAGCTCCATCAAGTGGTTGATATAATTCATTTGCTTGTAGTTGTGGGGATGAGAACCTTGAATTTTTGCTGACTGTTGCCCAGAGGACACCCTGAGACCCTAGAGGTCCTCTCTACTTCCCTGCCACATGGGATTCTCCTACATGGCTACTTATACCCTTATGCCTGCAAGAAGAGTCTCTTACTCCTGTCTGCTTTTAAAACAGAATATGGCATGAGGTAATCAAGGGAGTGACAGCACATACTTCTACCACATTCTATTGCTCAAAGTAAGTCACAGGTCCTGGCCACACTCAAGGAGTTGATAAGTGAAAATAGACCCAGGGTCTCTCAAGCGTTTGTGTCCCTCCAAATTCAAGTATTAATACCTAACCCCCCAGCTGATAGTAGTAAGAAGTGGGGCCTTTGGGAAGGATTTGGATCATGGTGGTGGAGACTTTGAAATGGGATTAGCACTCTTTTTAAAAAATATCTTATTTATTTGAGAGAGAGAGAGAAGGAGAGAGCACAAGCAGGAGGAGGGTTAGCAGACTTCCCACTGAGCAGGGAGCCTGACACAGGGCTTGATCCCAGGACCCTGGGATCATGATCTGAGCTGAAGGCAGACACTTAACCAACTGAGCCACCCAGGTGCCCTGGTACTAGTGCTCTTATGAAAGACTCCACAGAGATCCCTAGCCCCTTCCATCAAATGTGGACAAAACCCAAAGTTGGCAGTCTGCATCTCAGAAGAGGGCCTTTGCCAGACCTGACAATACTGGCATCCTGATCCTGGACTTAAAGCCTTCAGAACTATGGGGAATAAATATTGTTTATGAGGCACTCAATCTACGGTAATATCAGCCTGAACCAACTAAGACAACACCACTGTGAAATTTCAGGTCACAGAAGAGAAAAAGAAGACCCAAAGATTTTCATTGGGAAAAAAAAAAAAAAGGTTTTGTGTGAAAGATCAAAATCAGAATATTATCGAACTCTTCACAGTTCTATTGTGAGCTAAATAACAATGGAGAATGGTTTCAAAATATTGAGAAAAAATTATTGCAACCCAGAAGCAATTAAGTGCAAGGAAGAAATAAGATCTCTTCAGACACAGAAATTCTCCCTAAATTCTCCTGCAATTCTTCCTTTCCCAAAAGCTGTTGGGAAATAGACTATACCAAATGTGGCAATAAATCCAGAAAGAAAAAGATTGGGACTGCAGAAATGAAAGATGTAAAGATGTGTTAGAAGAGAGAGCAGAGAGCCTCCAGGGTGGGGATAAAATGACTTGCTACCTGGACAACCGCCTGGGGCAGATCCAGGTTGGATCTGCAGGAAGATCACTCAAGAAGATGAAAATAATAGGACACCTAATAGATCCAAGTGTTATTTAGAAGAGATTTACACACCTGGGGGGGTGTTGGGATTAATTTTTGATGAGAATACAGAAATCCAAACAAATGGGGAAAAAAGTGTTACATCTTACAGAATCAAAATGTGCAGAAAAAAAAAATTAAACATATCATCTAGCTCAGCTATGAATAGAATATACAGAATACCAATCACGTAAAGTGATTTTGTTTTAACCAACATAATAACAATATAAGTATTTGGGAATAGGATGTCTAGCTGGGAAGATGGCAGAAGAGATCTAAATCTTCTTTCTTTGTGTTTGGAAATCAATTAAACTGAGAAAACAAGATATAACACTATAATCATGAAACTTAGAAATATGGAAATAACTATCACAAGAATAAGATAAAATAATTAACAGATTTTCCCTGAGAAGCAGGAAATCACAGTTTTTTGAGTCCTGAAACCATATCCATGTAGCCATGGTTAAATATAAATAAATGTGGTGTTTGTGTGTGTGTGTGTCTAAATTGGAGAAGGCATGAGTTATCTTAACGTTGGAAGTCCCCTTGATTCATTTCCTTGATCTCAGAGGCCCCAGGGCTGTCCAAACTCATGCTGGCCAGCTGCTTCAGGTCTTTGAGATGCCTACAAGACCTCCAATTTGAGATGTCAAGGTGGCTGCTGGGTTCACTAGTCTATTGGGCTAAAGATAGTGCTTAAAGCTATAGGACCCAATGAAATCACCTAGTGAGTACAGGGCAGAAGTGAGGAAGTTCAAGAACTGAGCCCGGGCATCATCATCTAGACATAAAGAGAGGAGGAACATCCAGGAAAGGCAAATGAGAAGGAGCAGCTTGTGAAGTAGAAAGGAAATCAGGAGAACGGGGCTTCCAAACAATTTGAGAGAGATTTCAAAGATGCAAGAGTCAAGGAAGATAAAGACCTCGACATGCTCATTCCAATCTTGTGTCAGGATATAAGAATATAACAGGCATGCAGAATAAGAAATCCCACTGTTGGAAGGTTTCACACTTAATATAGAATGGAATCGTGTTTAGACTTTGCCTGGTCGAATATTGGATTAGCTCTTCTAGATCTGTAACTAGAAATTTTGTAAAGATAAATTTTCTCCAAGTTGCTCTGTCTCTTTCAGAACAAATAAAGGGGCTGAGGAAGCACCTAGAAGGTCTCTCAGACTGATGCAGATTTTAGCAAGATTCCTAAATCTGTGTCCTTTCAAGCGATTCCGTAGTGGAAAGAGAGTTTGTCTTTTATTGAGAAGGTAGTGGGCTGTGCTGTACTTACCTTTCTCAAACTTCAGGGGGCGGACTCTGACCAAGAAATAATCCTGGACAAATTGCTCAAAGCTTCCATACACCAGACATGCACTCTGGAATCTAGGGGGAATAAAAGGTGTTTTAATCCAACTACTCTAATTAGGAACAATTTGCAGTGTTTCTGCTGTGTTTTGTGCAGTAAAAGAGATTAGGGAGCTAAGAACATAATAGCTCTGTTTCCTGGGTTTATGCCCAAGGGTGCTGGTGAGGAGTGAAGGCTGCCTGTTTCTAAGCCAAGCAAGAATTAGCCACGGTTGGCCCGAGACTCCCACCTGCTAGAAAGGCAGTATTTTATTTAAATTTAGCCACATCGACGGGATATCTTTGGGTGCTTTGGGCAAATTCAGAGTTAATTCAAGAACGTGGTACAAAATAGATTGAGAATGTTCTGGGGTTTTTGGATGCATCTCTTCCTTCAGGAGGAAGTCGCTTAGCATATCTTACAGTTTTGTCAGAGACTAGCGGCACACTCCGTGACTGAGCTATCACTCTTTACAGATTCCATTTTGTACCTAACGTCTTAGGGACAGATGGAACAAAACAACACGAACAAACATCAAACTGGCTGTATTTAGAGCAGCCCTCAGAGCTTCCTCGGGAAGGATCAGGCCACTTGCAGGGCACTCTTCCACCCTCACTTGAGCACCAGCGCTCATCTTAGCGCTCAGCGTGATATGAAGAAAGAATGGAAGAGGAAGCAGAAACTAATGAGCCTTCTGTATTCCAGTTTCTGCACTAGACTCAGCATAGATGACCTCCCTTGTTCCTCAAAACAACATAGCAAATTATACATCAATTTCCTCTCTTTAGAAGGAGGTCGGGGCTCAGGGTTTGGGTAACCTGCCTGTGGTGAGAACCAACATGGAGGGAGGAGAATCTGCTCCAAGGTGTCCTACTCTGCCTCACTTCCCTTAGTCAGAAAGTCTCCTGGCCTCCATCCACACAAGGAACAATGGTGCCTGATGTTTTACCAACAGAGATTTACCCCTTTGGGATCATTATTGGGCCCCCGAGGCTGTCTTTTAAAAGTGTACCATGGCTGGGATACCTGGGTGGTTCCCACGGTTAAGTGTCTGCTGTCGGCTCAGGCCATGATCCCAAGATCCTGGGATCAAGTCCCGCATCAGGCTCCCTGCTCAGCGGAAAGTCTGTTTCTCCCTCTCCCTCTGCTTCTCCCTCTGCTTGTGCTCTCTCTCTTTCTCTCAAATGAATAAACAAAACATCGAAAAAAGTTTAAAAAAAATAAATAAAAGAGTACCATGGTACCAAGATATCATGATGTTACTTTTCCAGACACTTTATTTCAGATTCAGTGAGGTTGGGGGGAAGGGCTGGGGCTTGAGAAATAACCCAAACCATAAGCGAAGAGTGCCCTGTTCATAGATGACAATGAGTTTCCCCAGAGTGGGGGGAAGGGCTGGGGCTTGAGAAATAACCCAAACCATAAGGGAAGAGTGCCCTGTTCATAGATGACAATGAGTTTCCCCAGAATGGGTCTGCATTTCACCTTGCTTGATCCCAACCAACCGAGCTAGTTACGTTTCCTTGATGGCGTCCTTGGGCGGATGTAGAGGGTTTTCTTTGGAAAGGAAACTTCCTGAGGCCAAGTCTTCAGTTGCCTAGGGCATTTCTCCCAGCTTCAGTTCCCTTTCAGTAAAACTACAGAGCTGCATTCATTAGATAAGCTCAGAGAATCCAGCCAGTCCTGCCTTTCTCTGATCCTGTGTCTCCTCTAGGTCACATGCTGAGAGAAGAGAAATTTATCACCAAAGAGTACCAGCCCGAGTGGGTTTGGCAGGACCTTATCTTGCTGGGTAGGAATCATAGATAAAGCATTGCCAATAGCTACATTTATGCCAACCAGATGGGAGGCAACACCCCTTTGGAATTCTGACCTGATGCTTGAAACCAGAGCAGAGGAGCGCCCCAGTGTGATGTGTTGCCAAGGGACACATTGGCTTTGTGGATAAGATTTCCTGGTTCTTAGATGTCAGCCATGTTCCCCAACTGGGCAGGAGCAAGGCAGCTGTGAATTCCATGACAATGTGCTGCTGGGCACTGCCAAGGACAACTCTTAGAGGCATGAGAGCTTTGCTGGCCCTGGCGATAATGTAGGTTTGTTTTCCTGAAGCTGCCTGGGTCCAGGAGCTAGTTCCACCTGTCCTCAGCCTCACCTGATGGTGGGGACCGTTATACGACCTCCCTCCCCATCGACTTTGAAAAGGAATAAAAACAAAGTCACATTTACAGAATCACTTGCAGAATTTACCTTGACAGTTGTTTACATGTGGAAGTCTGCCACAACATGAGGTGCAGACCAGAGTGATGATTCTTCAAGTGTGTTCCCAAACAGCAGTACCAGCATGACCAGGAGCTTGTGAAAAAGGTTGTGTCCCAACCTTAGGACAGGCTACCTTATCTTCCTTTGTTTGTAAAATGGGAAAGATCCAGGGGTCACCGGAAAGCTCAGATCAAGTCTGTAAAGCAGCTTGTTTCGTGCCTATGTACTATAGGTGTTAAATTTTCTTTTTCCTTCCTTCCCCAAATTTTAAGAGGATGAAGGTCAGTGTGCCAGGGATTTAATCAAGCAAAATATTCATATTGGGACACTATCTGGATGGCTTAGAAAATACTTGTTTGGGGAGGGCACCTGGGTGCTCAGTCAGTTAAGTGTCTGCCTTCGGCTCGGGTCATGATCTCAGGATCCTGGGATTGAGCCCTGTGTCAGGCTCCTTGCTCAGCAGGCAGTTTGCTTCTCCCTCTCCCCCTGTCTGCTGCTCCCCCTGCTTGTGCTCTCTCTCTCTCTCGTCAGATAAATAAAGTCTTTAAAAAACAAATAAATAAAAGGGAAAGGAAAGACCAGAGGAGGCCATGAAGGAGAGGACCCCATTATGTATATTTCTTTTTCTTATTCATTATCCTATAGAAAAATTTAATGACTCTTGATCTGTCAAAAGAAAAAATCCCTAGGCAAAAGAAAGCTTTTAGAAAGAAGATTACTAAGGAGTTACAAACCAGAAGAAAGTTTGAATGATTTTATTTTGTTAATATAAAACAGACTTCAAAAGTGTATCAAAGGGCATTACTATAACTTCTAGTTAGGATTCCAAATGTGCAGTGCTCAGTTTCCTAAATTACAGGATCTTTCTAGCTCATCTCTCTCTCTGCCTTTTGTTTTCTACTTTAAGGAAGACCAACCAGCAGCCTCAGATATCTTTTTCTGGGCTCTCTTGTTTTCTACCCCCGCCCCCAACAGATACGCATTGTCCTTACCCTGGCATGGCAGGTGCTGGGAAGGGTTTTGTAGCCCAGTAATACACATTTTTTTGACAGACAGAGATCACAAGTAGGCAGAGAGGCAGGCAGAGAGAGAGAGAGGAGGAAGCACGCTCCCCGCTGAGCAGAGAGCCCGATGTGGGGCTCGATCCCAGCACCCTGGGATCATGACCTGAGCCGAAGGCAGAGGCTTAACCCACTGAACCACCCAGGCGCCCCCCCCCCCCGTAATACACATTTGAGTGAGTGTTGAAATAAACCAAACTTTACATTCCAAGTATAAGCATGAGAAGGACTGGAGGTGTGACAATGAGGTAGCAAGACTGACTCTTTGTTCTTCAGAAAGGAATTTTAACTTGTATTTATTTGCTCAGTTGAGGACATTGACTATGGCGGCCAGAAGGACAGACTCTGAACTCCACATTTGCACTCACTATCTTCTACTCAGCCACGTGTGCCTGGCAAACGATTCAGCTCCTGCAAGACCTCATTTTCCTCGATGGTAAAATTGAGGCGGTGATGGTACCTGCTCACAGGGAATTAAAAGAATTAAATAAAATAGTGCGTGTAGCACAATTCCTGGAACATAGTATGCGTTCCGTATATGTTAGCTCTTCTTACTTTTAGCTTTTATTTTATTATAAATATAAAAAGTATATAAGATAGAAAGTAAAAAATCCTTTCCTTATTATACTTTTGCACCCCCCCCCCCATACCCCATCCTTCCGAGAAATAATCATTGTTAAAAATTTGGGATGTATTTTTTAAAAACTATCCTTGCCCACAAAGGGGGCCCCCTGTATGTCTTCTCCCTTGTAAGCTTACATTTGATGTTTATTTCAAAAATTCACATAAAGGAAGTTTAGAAATTTTCTATGAGATTGAAATAGATAAGAAATACAGAGGGAATAGATCTTGTAGGTTTAGAACTTTAGAGCTATACCTGATTTTCAAAATAAAGACTGCCTTGTTTTACATGGCTACTTATATCCATAAAAGTGGTCTGGATGAATTTCGTTTTTTCAAAACCTTCCCGCCCCTCTCAAAGCTGCTGATTTTGTCATCATAGCAGATATTCAGAAGATTGGGATGCTGACCTTGAAGCTAACTCCAACAGAAGTGTTAACTCCCCACCGCCTCACACACACACAGAAACACACACCCTACCTCCTCCCATCTCCATGCCAGGCCCAGCAGGGCAATCAAGTCCCCATTCCAGGTATTAACTCTGGGACTCCCCCTCCAGGGCAGCTGGTAAACCAGTTCACAAGCAAAAATACATAGTGAACATAGATGTAGGCAATGAGCAGCTTTTCTTTTTTTTTTTTTTTTTAATTTGATAGACAGAGATCACAAGTAGACAGAGAGGCAGGCAGAGAGAGAGAGAGAGGAGGAGAGAGCAGATAGCCTGATGCCTGGCTCAATCCCAGGACCCTGAGATCATGACCAGAGCCGAAGGCAGAGGCTTTAACCCACTGAGCCACCCAGGAGCCCCTGCAATGAGCAGCTTTGATCAAGACCTGACATCCTCCGCACCTTGGCAGGAGACAGCAACTTCGACCGCCAAGAGGTCAGACTTCATTACGGCATCCCAACATTTTCTTTGCAAATGCTTCTGGATGAACTAATGTACGGTATACGTGGCTCAGTTATCTTATGACATTTCCAGGAGGAGGAGGATTAGTAACAGGGAGATCAGAATAAGGCATCAGACACACACACACATACACACACACACACACACACACACACACACCATTCTAAGACCTAGCTGTGCCTCCTGGTTGGACATGTGCCTAGGTACAGGTATATTTTCCTTGTGCTACCAATGACTGAATGTTCATGGTGATCATCTCTACCTTGTCCAGAAAGAGTCCACTCAAGTCGACTTACTAAAGATCAGCACCACATAGACTCAGTAAGCGTTCTATTATAAATCTTCTGAGTCCCATTTACATGACTTTACACAGAGAGTGCCACTTACTCCTCCTTATAATTATCCTCTCAGTTCTATAGATGAGGGAACAGAGACAGAGTTTACCTAAAAAGTAACAACAGAGAGTTTTAAACTCAGAAATTCTTGCTCCAATACCGTTTTTCTTTCTGCTCCCAAACTACTCAAGATCCGAGAATCGCTAAAACGCTGGTAAGAGATTACCAAAATGCCTTATGATAGTTATGATAGTCAGAAATATCATCATTTTAACCACTGAAACACTGACCACAGAATTCGTAGTTGGTGGTCTTCTGCTGGGTCTACCTACATCCTTCACGGGATGTGTACCCACGCCAGAGAGCACAGGATCCAATCTTTGCTTCCCCAACCTTACCTTCCACAGTCCGTGGACAGACGAGAATATCGAGAAGGCTGAATGTCCTCTGAGGAGCGTGAGGGCACACTCAAAGGCACCCAGGCTTCTAGGCTGAATATCCTGAATGGGAAGGTAATGCGGTTCTTCTTGCCCCAGGGGAGGAGTCAAAATGTGGGTCACCCAAGCCTCGGAAGTATTCCATGTTCATTCTCTGCCCTTTTCCCCAGATCCTGGGCACAGGGGCGACCTGCCAGCAAACAAAGGAAAAACAAACACATAAGTAAAAATCCTTCATTGGGTGTTGGAAAGCATGAAGGCATGAGCGGGAGAAAAAAATGCAAAAAGACAGAGAGGACAATGATTTATATTCTTACTGCTGCTGAGAGTATGTGGTGGAGAAATCACAAAGGGTTTCACATTCTTAGAAGAAAAACAAAACGCAGATATCGAAGGTTACTGTATGGAGGGCATGAGCGTTTCCTGAAAGGCTTGCGAGACCACACAAGAAGAAAGAGGTCTGTATTTGGGAGAATCTCTTTATTTCCTTCTATGTGTCAGAAGTTAAAGGTCTGGGTGGAAGAGGTGGAGAGCACGAGAAGATGAGGACAGCGTCATTTTCAGAAAACACAAATATCACAGTTACCCTTAGTTTTAGGATAAGGAATAAAACATGGTCTCCTTTTTATTCTCATCGTATGAATTGACACATCAACTCATTTCACGTTTTCCTAGGGCATTTCCTCCTCCTGAATATATCCTGTAAATCTTGGGACAGATCCTTTCTTTGCATTTACTTGCAGCTAAATTCGGGAATTTGACTAGACTTGAAGCCATTATACACGACAAACTCTACCGCATATTCTCAATCCTCAGAGGGAACACGTGACACAGGAAAAATAAATAACCGGCTCGTTTGTAAAGGGCTGAACACTTTTGTGACCTTTATTAACACTGGTAGTCATGAGAACTTTGGAATGAGGAATCAAACTTCATTCTTCTGGGCCTGAGTGGGGAGTAGGTCAGCTTAGCAAAGGACATTTAGCTTCATGCACTTCTGAAGGGAAAAGAAAGAACACTCGAGGTTTTTGTGGGTTTTTTTTTTTTTTCACCTTTACTCTAATGGAGAAGTGGTCTGTATTTTCAGCAAACACAACTGAGACTAGTCCATTCAGGAAAACAAACACAACACTCACTCTGCAGGTTTCTAAATATGGTTCTGCTTGGAAGTACACAAACCTGAGACTCCCTTTGAGCCTTTCCAAGATTCATTCATTCACCTACTCCACAAAAATCTGCTGGGCTCATAGGATGGGTCAAGCACTGTGGTAGGTATTAGGGATCCAGTAGGGAGCAAGATGAACGAGGCAGGTGAGGTTCCCGTCCATATGACATCTATGTGTTGCTCACCCTTCCTGCATTTCCACAGTCTGTCAGCCCATCACAAGCCTACAGCTTTGCAGCTTGCCTGGTTAATTTCTTGCTGTCTCCTAACCTCTGCCATCTTGCAAGGTGTTATTTGTATGGATTTGGAACATATAGTCCCCATCGATAAACAATGTAACCACTCACCATATAATTTCACCCACCTAAAAGCCCACCTACTCTCTTCCCACTGTAGCAAATCTCCCTGGTTCTTCAAGATGCTCATGGCACCCACATCCAGTGGGAAGACTTTCCTTCTGCTCCTGCCTCTGTCAGTTCCCCTCTCCTCTGAAACCTTGTAACACTCAACTAGGCTCCAAGATGTTCCGGGGGTGGGTATTTACTGCATCCCTTTTCTACATTTGCTGTTCTTCGTCTCCTCTAATGTCGTTTCACACGCTAGATGACACTCCTTCACAGCAAGGACTGTGCTTTATTCTCTGATGGTAGCTAGCTCATTGTATCAGATTTGCATATGAATTCTATACACTTGAAATATACATTTCCATTTTCTCATTAAAATCTTTTAATAATTGAGTTATGTTCTGAATCATTTGCATATATATCCGTTTAACATAGTCTAAGTTCCTGTTATGTCCCAAATGATCTGGTGCTGTGGGGGCTAGGAAGGAAATTGACAACACAATGTATGCCCTTGAGAAGTCGTATTTTCCAAAATGAGTCAAGAAAGGCCAAGGAACGATTCAATGACTTTGAAATTAAAAATAATCCTGTGTCGTAATTCTTGATTCTGGTTATCAGAAGTTGCGCGCGTGTGTGTGTACGTGTGTGAGTGTGCCTTCATGAGTGGGTGTGGTGTGCATTACACTTAGTTGATAAGAGGAAAGGCTAGCTTTAGCCCTATTTTGGTCAAATTTTATATTATGCTAAAATTGTCTACCAGAAAACCAGGCCATTGGATAAAAGCTAAAAATGATTCAGTTGATCATTAGATGTTGGAAATGTAGACAAGAATCCACTAGAAGACAGCCATATATTTTCTCAACACTGACCAATTAACCTGTGAGCTGGATTTAAGTAATTAGTCATTCACAGATATTTCTTTCTTCGTGTAACTTGAAAAATGGGCACCACTCTGGTCAAAATGATTTTTCTTTCTCTATTGTTTATTTGTAAATCTGGTATAGGAAAAAAGTAGCTCTGTGTGTGGCAGAAAAAAATATGGTCAAGAAGATGAGGAAAGTGAGGTCCTTTCATTTAATGTGACTCTGTATCTACCTTAACACACCATGATCCAGAGCCCCTCACACCTCTCTGTTTTCCTTTTAAAACAGATGAAGGCTTCAAGCAGCTTTTTGGTTATTTTCCCATCATGATTCTCTCCACTGTTTGCCAAGCCCTCTGGACAAGCCAAAATGAAAAGCGTTTCCTTCTTGGTGGTTGGTTGGTATGTGGACCTGTGTTTGCGTAAACTTGTGTGTACACTGCCTGGCTTATACTAGGGATCTCAAAGCCCCTGGGCTTTGAATGGAGCAGAAAGGTGGAACTTGGTTTTGAACTTAGCAATAACAATGTTGACTTTTGGAGTGCTTGAGAAAACCCCCAACTCTGCATGGAAACGACTGACTTAGATACTATACACAGCAACTGTGACAGTCACTAGGAATGTTGCCACAGACAACTTTGAAGGGTCCTAGAACAAAATCATATTTGGTTCTATTTCCTCAAATAGGATATGCTGATTATTTCTATAGTCTTTTTTCTGAGGTTACGGTGTTTTCCACTTTGCATCTCTGTGTTATACTTGTATTTATTAAAGAATATTTATCATTTACTCCTTCAGTCAGTCATTTTGGTCAATGAAAAGAAACATGTATTTTCATTTTGTTCTATTTTGTCATTATTGTGTTTTGCTTGTTTTCTTCTAAAACAAATCTTAAAGCCAGAAATAAGGGTAAAGTACCATGAAATCACTGAGGATGAAATATGGAAACCCCGCCATCAATTAAGTATCTCCTGAAGATGTCTGTCCTGCCTTCCTCATGTCTTGGATAGCAATGTAATGTGCCTTTTGAACATGAGGATTGAAAGGAGATCTGTGGTCAAACTCCAAAGTAAATAGAAATCGGAATCGGATTCTGTGTCCATACGGTAACAGACGCTTGAGTCCCCATCCTACTATTACATCCTGGGATCCGGGTGTGGCCTGGAAGCTACAGGATAAGATCCATGGAAGAAGGACGGTTCTATCGTAAACGCCTTACCTCACACCGATTTTCTGAGTTTCTGGATTGGAACATGCTAGAGCAATTGGTTTTTTGTAGGGTGAGAAGACACCTTTGTCATTATGCAGTATCTTCTCCTTTATATGTTTCTTTCGGGGACCAGATTCCCAGCCCATTGGATGTAGGTTGTATCTATGGCTCACTCACCTGTAAGCCCCTGGTCCTAACAAATTCTATTAGATTTGTTCTGTGAATGAAGGAATGAAAGATTACATTTAATAGGCAGAGAAACCGAATTCTTACCAAGAAACTCTCTTCTCCGTTCGAGTGACTTTCCAAGGTAAATTTCCATCCTTTGACTTTAAACATTGACATGAGGCCGGGTCTGGGGATAAAGATAACAGGAAGGAAGGACACATCTCTGTTTTCCTGTAAGGAAATGCAAAACTTGAATGGGAGAATAAAAAATACGTTTCTTGGAAACTGAAGGTGACTGAAAAAAAAATCATTAATGCAGAAGAATATAAATATATCACAGTTGAGCTAAAAGACATCACACAGACACATGCACGCATACCCCCAATTTAGAAGACCTACATAAGACTATGCTCTGCAAATTTCCCCATGTCATAAGTTTCAAAACATAATTTTAATGAGCTGCATGCTCTCCCATCACGTTGTTGTGCTGGATTTAATCATTTAACCAACCCCTCATTTGCAGGGCTCTGGAGTAAAGAATTAATCTTACCCTAAAAGAGGTTTGGCCTTTATTTTGGCTACTGGGAAATATTCTTTTGGCTTCTGGAATGTCCTGCCTGATAAGGGTGTCTTTGTTTACCTTAGGGATTTGTGCCACACTGTGCAGTCTAACAGTGTGATTTATGACGGAGGTTTTAGGGCCATGTGGCCTCGGTTTTCCCTCCGGAGGGGCTGAACACAAAGTGGGACATGCCACACTGTCACACAGGTAATCAATCATGTATTCGTGCCTGAGCCCCAATAAAAACTCCAGACATCCAAGAATCAGTTGGCCTTCTCAAGTTGGCAATACTTTGTCATATTGTCACACGTTGTTGCCAGGGGATTTCACGCTGACCATGATTCTACTGGAAGGAGACAAACAGAAGCTCCCCATTTGGAATTTTCTGGAACTCTGCCCTAGGCATATCTTCCCTTGGCTGACTTTCACCTGTACTCTTTCATTATAATAAATCATTACCATAAGTATAACAGTTTTTGGTGAATTCTGTGAATCCTGGTTTTGAATTATCAAACCTGAAGTTGACTCTGCAGTTGGCATCAGAAACAAGGGTGATTTTGTGGTCTGTGCTCCCTAATTCCCCAGAAGCACAATTTTAAGTTCCTAATTCCCTTTAAGTTGTCCATGATTTTTAAATGAAAGATGGTTTTAAAAGAGCATTTCTTAGAATAAAGGAAAAATTACATTAGGTATGTGTCATTTTTAATATGTATTAGAGAAGTTAAAAAAGTACAGCTCTTAGAATTAGGAAAATAAAACAAATTGTTTCAACTTTTGTAATGTAAATAATATAGTAATACATAGTATGCACATATGTTTGTATCTTTCACCTTTTCCTTTCCTCAGATTCATAAAAGTAGAATTAATGAAATAAAATGCCTGGGCATCAAACTTAGAAAAGTGGAAGCATTTGAATGTGTAGCATGAGAAGGGGGAAAGAGAAAAGGCAAATGCATGGAGGCAGGGAGGCACAAGATTGTTTGAAAGTCAGTGAGGGAATGATCTCAGCTGCACAGATGAAAGCTTAAACAGGTGAGTATTTGAGGAAAAGGATTAAGAAGGTGACTCCATGATGACAGGCCTTCCAAGAGTCTAGCTGCCATG
The DNA here is from genome assembly GCF_022355385.1 of Mustela nigripes. Taxonomy (NCBI): domain Eukaryota; kingdom Metazoa; phylum Chordata; class Mammalia; order Carnivora; family Mustelidae; genus Mustela; species Mustela nigripes. Next base: position 56,901,419 of record NC_081561.1, read on the forward strand.
AAACCTCATTGCACAAAGGATTTGAGGGAGCTGAAAGCCCTATAAAAGGTGAAGCTTAAAAAAGTTGATTATTTCAGAACAACCAGAGGAGGTTGATAGCAAGCAGATTATATGTCATATGGGTAGAATCCAGACTCAGAGCCTAGCCTTTAAAGATTTTATTTATTTATTTGTTTATTTGAGAGAGAGAGAGAAAGAGAGAAAATGTAAGCGAGTGCAAGAGGGAGCAGAGGAAGAGGGAGACAAAGATAGAGAATCTGTCTTAGAATCTCAAGCAGACTCCTCACTGAGCACAGAGCCCAGCACGGAGTTTGAGCCCAGACCCTGACACCATGACCTGAGCCGAAATCAAGAGTTGGAGGTTCAACTGACTGAGTCACGCAGGCACCCCAGAGCCCTCTGAAGTATTTGATACTTAATATAAGGGTAACGACTAAGACCTCAAAAGTCTTATAGTCCTTAGGCACAATTTGAAATAATGCCAGTCTTTCTTCTGAAAATTAATTGTAAGAAAATCTAAGCTTTCCCATGAGAATGGATTAACGTTTTTTTTGTTGTTGTTTATTTAGAGATGGAGAGAGAGTGACCAAGGGCATGGGGTGGTGGCAATGCAGAGGGAGAAAGAGAGAATTTTAAAACATTTATTTGTTTACTTATTTAGATGGAGAGGGAGAGAGATAATCTCAAACTGACTCCCCACTGAGCATGGAGATCAACACAGGACTTGATCTCACAACCCTGAGATCATGACCTGAGCCAAAAATCAAGGGTCAAATGCTTAACCAACTGAGCCACCCAGATGCCCTATACTAACACTTTTAATGAAAGCTTCTAACTAGTTCCCCAGCTCCCAGGATAGACTCTTGCACATAGCAGGTACTTGATAAATGTTATGTCAAGAAATTAACAGATGGACAGGTGGGTGGATGGGTAGATGGATGGATGGACATCATTATCCAAATTGTAAACCTCGGATCGGGGAGGATATACTTACTTTCCAAAAGTATGGTGTTCAAATATTGTGAGATTTCCAAAGATTCTTTTCCAAACAATTTGAGAAGATTGATGGAAATTACTAAATTTAAGAGAAAATGCTCAATGGGTCTAGAAAGTGATGGGAAAAGATGTGTAGCTTCCCTGTGATTTCACTCATTTCTAAGGTTCACTACCAATGTAGCCCAGAAAACAGTTCTCCTCTCTAGGTACTCCCATTAGGGCCAGCTTCACTGGTGTGTGAACTGTGAGTTGCACAGAGTCCTACATTTTGAAGGGCCCACAAATGGATTAATGTTCTGCTATCACTGTCTTAGAATTCTTTGAACCAGGAGTCCACATTTTCACTTTGCACTGGGCTATGCAAATGATGCACCAGGGCCTGGCTCCTATTGCCAGGTGATTTCCCAAAGAGGAACTGAAAAGCTGTCAACAGTGGCTAATTGCTTAAAAACACCTCAAAGTTGGTGTAACCACCTGAAGAAACAAATAGCATCTTAACAAAACAGTTTTCTTTACTCACACTAACACTTCAAAATTTACTAAAGAGGTTATTTTAATAGTGTTCTCCCTCTCTTATCTCTTCGTGTCTGAATGACTTTCACTCTGTGTTTCTCTAGTCTACCTTTTCAGATCATTAAGCCAGGCTTTTAAGCATGGTGCAGTGATTAGAGTTTCTGAGAAGTCCTTAAGGTCAAACCTATTATCAACATAGCATTAAAATATAATTTGCCTTTTTTACTCTCATTTTCTTGTATTCAATAATGAGACTTTCCAAAGACTGCATGACACGTGATATAAACCACAGGTTGAATACAGAAATAAGTATGAGGATCCAGCTTTCTTCTGTTAAACATAAAGAGATTTGCAAAAATGTAAATCAATGCCACTCTTGTCACTCAATTTGTTCTTGCTTTGGAAAACATAATTATTTTTCATGAAAATGTTGTTTTTTGTTAACATGTGATGCATTGATTATTGCCATTTTAAATGATTTACCAAAAATGAAGAACAAAACTGGAGGTATCACAACCCTAGATTTCAAGATATACTACAAAACTGTAGTATTCAAAACAGTATGATACTGATACAAAAACAGACACATAGATCAATGGAACAGAATGAAGGCCCAGAAATAAACCCATGATTATATGGCTAACTAGTGTACAACAAAGGAGGCAAGAATATGCAATTGGAAAAAGACAGTCTCTTCAACAAGTGATGTTGGGAAAAACTGGACAGCTACATGCAAAAGAATGAAATTGGACCACTCTCTTTAAATCATACATAAAAGTAAACTTAAAATAGATTAAAGACCTAAATGTACTACTTGAAGCCATAAAAATCCCAGAAGAGAGCACAGACAGTAATTTCTCTAACATTGGATGTAGCAACATTTTTCTAGATAGACCTCCCCAGGCAAAGGAAACAAAAGCAAAAGTAAAACATTGGGACTGTATCAAAATAAAAATCTTCTGCACAGCAAATAAAATAATCAACAAAACGAGAAAACCATCTATTGAATGGGAGAAGATATTTGCAAATGACATACCCAATAAGGGATTAGTATCCAAAGTATATAAAGAACTTATATAACTTAATACCAAAAAATAATCCAATTTACAATCCAAAGTACAATAGGCAGAAGACATGAAGAGATATTTGTCCAAGGAAGACAAACAGATGACCAATAGACATATTAAAAGATGCTAACATCACCATTCATCAGGAAAATGCAAATAAAAACCATAGTGAGCTATCACCTGATACCTATCAAACAAGTATTGACAAGATAAGGAGAAAAGGGACCCTCATGCACACTAGAGAAGCTACTATGGAATACAGTTTGGAGCTGCCTCAAAAAATTAAAAATACAGTTACCATATGATCCAGTAATACTATTGCTGGGTATTTGCTTATTCAAAAAGGTACATGCATCCCTATGTTTATTGCAATACTGTTTACAATAGCCAAATTATGGAAACAGCCCAAGTGTTCACCCATGGATGAATGGGTAAAGAATATGTGGCATACACACACGCACACACGTACACACACACGGGATTACATATAATGGAATATTACTCAGCCACAAAAGAGAATGAAATCTTACCATTTGCAACATGGATGTATCTAGAGAGTAAGATGTGAAGTGAAGTAAGTCAGTCAGAGAAAGACAAATACTGTATGATTTCACCCATACGTAGAATTTAACAAACTAAACAAATGAACAAAGAAAAAAGAAATAAGAAACAGATTTGTAAATACAGAAAATAAACTTGTGGTTACCAGAGGGGAAATTGGTTGGGGGATGGGGGAACAGATGAAGGAGATTAAGAGGACATTTATCATAATGAGCCCTGAGTAATGTATAGAACTGTGGAATCAGTATATTGTACACCTGGAGCTAATACTGTGCATTAATGCTAAACATTAATTATAATACTGCACATTAATTATACTGGAATTTTTAAAAAATACAAAAATAAAATGAAAAAATAAAACAAGATGAATTATCAAATAATTTTTACATTTCTGATTTAATTCCCAATATGGTTAATATTGATAAACATTAAGAGTACAAGAACATCAGCACAAACAAAGGCTCTAATTTTTAACATCAGGAGTTCCCAAGACCAGTGAGAGTAGCACTAGCTTTGACAAAAGAAAATGTTTCCAGAAAAACTTGCTAGGAGAAAATGTATGTCATCACGATGCTTCATTTGGACTGATAGACTTTTTTTTTTTGCACTGTTAGCGTTATGGGGGGGGCGTGGAACTCATTCAATCGAGCTCTCTAGATGAGTGACTTATTAAATACTTCCTCACTTCATAGGCTAGAGAATAAAAATGTCATCAGCAGACTGTGCTTTTCCTGGAAGGTGGAAGCCTGAGAGTCAGGAAGAGACAGCCAGAACCACATTTGGAACCCAGGTCAAGTTTAAAGTGCTCCTACTTTGTGCTCCTAAGTAACCAGAGAGAAAATTCTCTTCTCACGAATTCGAGCCCCTTAACCCTAGACCTCTGTCTCAAGGGAAAGCTGTGTCTCCTCTTTTGTTTTCAGGCTCAGCTCTCTCTTGCTTTCTGAATATATTTCAAAGGGTTTGAGAAGTGACGGGTTTAAGGACTGCGTGAAGAATAGGACTGCTTTGTATAAGAAAGTGATACAGCCTTGAGTTTCCCAATTTGCATAAGAGCAACAGCATGTCCAAATGCTGGCTGCATCACTTACTGGGATGGGAGACTGACTTTGGGCAAATGTTCAATTTTTTAGAGCCTCACTGAAAATGCACATCCACACCCATCTTGAAAAGTGGTAATGAGCATTAAGTAAGAAAATATGGTATACATGAAGTGCTTATCAGTGTCTGTTTTGCAATATATTATAACCATTCTAATTGTAATCATTTATATTAAAAGAATATATAAAGCATTGTTCTTCATTTTATATCCAAAAACATGCTACTTCATGTTAAATAGACACGGTCTCTAAGTCTATTTAAAAGTGAGTAGCGGGGGCACCTGGATGGCTCAGTGGGTTAAACCTCTGCCTTCGGCTCAGGTCATGATCTCAGGGTCCTGGGATCGAGCCCCGCATCGGGCTTTCTGCTCAATGGGGAGCCTGCTTCCTTCTCTCTCTCTCTCTCTCTCTTTCTCTGCCTGCCTCTTCACCTACTTGAGATTGAAATAAATAATATCTTAAAAAAAAAAAAAGTAAGTAGGGGCACCTGGGTGGCTCAGTTGGTTAAGTGTCTGACTCTTGATTTTGGCTCAGGTCATGATCTCAGGGTTATAAGATCAAGCCCCGAGTCAGGCTCTGTGCTTAGTATGGAGTCTGCTTCAGATCCTCTCTCCCTCCCTCTTCCTCTCATTCACTCTCTCTAGTTCTCAAATAAATAAATAAAATCTTTTTAAAAAGTAAATGATAACTATAATGATAATTACAGTCAAAAGTATTGTATTGAGCACCTACTACGTGCTAGAAACGGATATAAGTACTTTTACATATATTAACTCATTTAATCTTCGCAACAATTCCACTGAGAGGTTTGCAGCACTTATCCCCATTTTATGTGTGAGGAAGCTGAGGCACAGAGCAGCTTAGAAACTTCCCCAATACCGCACGTGCTGTAAATGGTAAAGGTAGGCTCCCCTGATGGGCAGCCCTCTCCCTGCTGTATACACGATTCAGCCCAAGGTCTAGTTTTTCATTCTTCCTAGGGGAAAAAAAGAAAAACACCTTCTGAAGTCAGGACCTGTGCCTTACATGTCTCTTACCTCTTACAAAACTGAAGGCACTGTACACAATAACTGTTCTTGAATAATGGATTCTATTTTGATGTTATATTCAAATTTTAACTTGGGAGAAAAATCTGATTTTCAAAAAAATATGTTTATTAGCCTTAATAAGCAATTATCAAAACTAAACTTGGGAATCTTTAAGCTTCTCCCAACCCCGTACTTTGTCCATATATTTCTCACTCCTAACAACCCTGGTTTATTCCACCTCTGAATTTTGCTCACCATCGTGATGCACATTCCTCTCTTTAAACATTTTTTTTGTGAGTGTGGTCTCATTTCTTCCTAATTTTGTATTCTCTATACCTCTAGAACCAGATAATCAACAGCTCCCAAATAATAGCTGACATTTCTTCTGAAATAAAAGCATCAGAACCATCTTTCAGACAGAATAGAAACAGCCTTTATGTTTTCAGCAACGGACACCTACTTCTTTGAAAGCCTAGTTCTCTTTGAGTGTTTACCATCCTATCTTTTCAAACCTCCTTAGAAGAACTCAATTATTGGCCGTGTTGTCCTTCTTAAAGCAATGTTGTTTTTCCCAGTCTGTGAAAATCAGCCCTTACAGATTCAGTAACACTATCTTTCTCTTCAACAGCATGTTCCCAGGGGGCCTTGCTTCAAAGTGTCAGGATGAACCAGTTTCATCAGAAAGTGGCATGGCCTTCTCCTGAATTTCAAGGCACAGAAGCTGTAGTGCTGGGCTTAAGGTTGGTGCAAAGGCTCTTTTGTGACTTTTTATGGAACAACAGAGGATTCAATCCTCATAACAGGATTTTAGAACTTGAGTTTTTATTATATTTTCTTCCCCCTCTTTATATATAAAATTATTCATCCTATCCACAAAGCACCTGCTTGTCTGCCCCATCGATTCATCAGTTTTGAAGTGGGTAAGTGAGAGGGTTGATGTCAGTTGCCTTGGTCATTCTCAGCTGTCTTTAGGCTGGGAAAGAATAAAATATCTAAATTATCCCACCCATTAAAAAAAAAAAATTTCTTCCAGTTAAAACCATCCCCAATTCATCGGAATTACAGTTTTTCCCTTCACCCTCTAATGAGTAGCCAAAGGGCTACTACCCTCAGCAAAATGCCTGGTGCTGGGGCATCTGGGTGGCTCAGTGGCTTAAAGCCTCTGCCTTCAGCTCAGGTCATGATCGCAGGGTCCTGGGATTGAGCCCCACATTGCATCTGGCTCTCTGCTCAGCAGGGAGCCTGCTTCCTCCTCTCTCTCTCTCTCGGCCTGCTTCTCTGCCTACTTGTGATCTTTGTCTGTCAAATAAATAAATAAAATCTTTAAAAAAATAATGCCTGGTGCTCATTCAGTCAGCATGTATGTGTGAATAGAGTAAAATTTAAATACAGTCAAAATTAACTTTGAAAAATACCTTCATGAGGCATACACAGCTATCTAAAAGCCCATATTGACAGACAGGTCAGACTGGGACAAACACAACACAGTGTCACAGTGAGTCCATCATGGCCTGTGATTTCTCAGGGTTAGAAATGATGGCTGTGTCCTACCTGGTATCGGGAACAGTAGTTGACTTTCATTCAAGGACTTTGTGATACGAGTAATGTATCTCTTAATCCTAAAAACACAGACAGTGTGGCAAGAGTCACACTCACTGTCAGAGGAACATGGGCACCGAGCAACAGAGGAAGTGACCAGCCTAAATCTTCCTTCTCCAGACCCTCTCCTTGCTTTTTGTGACAACTGGGACAAGAATATAAATAGACGCTCACAGAACATATGTCCCTACATTTTTTGAAGTTATAAATCAAGCAAATAACTGTCAAATAAAATGTATTTCATCTTTCTTCTTTGACCAGATGACTTTCATCATAATGGCCTAGAGGGAGGGAGGGGCGCCTGGGTGGCTCTGTCGATAACTGTCCCACTCTTGACTCTTGATTTTGGCTCAGATCATGATCTCAGGGTCGTGAGATCAAACCCTGTGTTCGGCTCCACACCTGGTATGGAGTTTGCTTGGGATTCCCCCTCTTCCCCTCCTTCTGCCCCTCCTCCACCCTGCTCACAAACACACTGTATGCCTCTCTCTCTCTCTCTCTAAAAAAAAAAAGAAAAGAAAGAAAAGAAAAAGTGGCTGCACGGACAGGTTCAAATTGAGAAATTTTCAGACTCCTTAAAGTTTTGTGCCAATGTGAGGCAGTGAAGAGAGAGGTCATCCTCCAACCACACCTCTCCTTATAGGGCCCAAGGGACAAACCTATCCAGAGCCCATGACCCATACTCTTCACCACAGCAATCCAGGACCCTGGAACTCCCTGCCAAACACCTCACCCTAGCTTTCTGGGCTTGTGTAGCCTTTGTTACCAGAATGCATTGTACAACTGGTGTGCAGTACCCCACAGGGTGACCAAGCGTGTGTGCTTAGAGTCTAGATGCGCTAACCTGGATAGTCATACCCTTTTGTGTGAGGTCCCTTGTGGAGCGGGAAGGGGACAGGAGCGTGCGGTGGAGGAGGACACTCCTGCTCAGATCTGGGGGTCCTGTGCCCTACTGACTTATTAGGAGGCCTCTGTCAATTGAGCGGGGTGGCAGTTAGAATCCCCTCAACTATTTAAGTTCTTCTTCTTTTTTTTTTTTTTAATTCCTCTGTGGTTGGTGTGTATTTGAATCAACCTAACTTTGTTAGATGTACTACAGATCCCCATGAGATGGGGTTGAGGGGACAAAAGTGGTGCCAGTGGAATCTGAGGTGTAGGGAACGTCCCGCAGTCTGACTGGGACAGCTGAGGTATCTCCTTAGATCCAGACTCTACATGAATGGCTTCTACTGCCATAGCTTAGGGAGGAATCTGGGATTCTTTCCTGATCTCAAACACCAAACTGCATCTTCCTTTCGTATTCTCCTTCTCAGGAAATGTCTCCATCATTGGTCTCCTCAGTCCCTCTAACCACCTCGGGCCTGGTCTTCAGCACCTTCTACTTCCTCACCACACTCTCTCCCCACCAGTCTACTACCAAATCCTTCTTGCCACCCAAATTTTTCTCACATCCTGTCCCCCTCTCTTTAGTTCAAAGAAGGGCCCTGGAGATAAATGTACAAAGCCTGGCACCGTGTAAGCCCCAAGTGCTCCAAGTGAGCTCTGGGTCTTCCTGGCAGTCCCCAGTGTGGTCAAGGATTGAAGAACAGTTCAAGGTTGTAATGTTCTTGCTTTGTTCCATTGTTTTTTACAGGTGTGTTGTACTGTTATTTCTGTAAATATTTTGTATTGTGTGAGAACTGTGTAATAGGGTCCTGTGTAACTCACACAGATAACAACTGACTCTAGACAGTTAAGATTTTTCATTTTATATTTAACATTACAGGTCGTGCTGTCTCAGAGTTTCTTTCCTCAAACTAAGAATGTTACCTAAGTGAAAATAGCTTTCTTTTCCAAATTTTTACAAAGTCCCCAATGTATCTGTGAATCCTCTCTTTTAAAACTTACTTTTCTGAGACTGATCTGTATGCGGAAAATCAATTTTGTGTTGGTCACAGGTATATTTCCTGATGGCTTGGGTAAATATTTGCCTTCATGTTTCAGAGGGGTAGGAGCAAAGTGTTGAAATAAAGGTATCACTTGCCTTCGGTGTGAATTGCCCTAGTAAATCTCAAAATGTTTACTTTCTTGACGCAGGGACTTCTCAGTTTGGTCAGGTGAATCACATTTTATCAGGAGGTGTCTGTACTTTGGGGAGCAAATGAGAACTTTGGAGAAAATAGTCACATTGGTGGAACAAGGATGGTATTTAGGAGGAATGAATTAATTATCCTCCATTAACAACATGTCATATTTATGGCTTTGCAAGACAATTAGTTTTAGGGGAAAAGATCACTTCCACTTTTCCCAGGCTCGGGCTCTGTTCTTTCTTTTTCTCTTTCTAGAGGACAGAATGTCCCTCAACATGAAAACAAGCAGACCAGGTAGGCAAAATATCTTAGAATATTCTCATTTAAACAAACAGGAACAAACATCCTTAGGGAGGTTTTCTCTAGTTTGATGTTAGAGTTCCGGTTGAGATTTTTCAAACAGAAGTTTTGAAAACAAATATACCCCACAGTCTCTTACCCTTGAAAAGCCGTAGTCATTCCTTTTTCTGCAGGTGTTTTCATGCCCATGAAAAACTGAGATCTTTTCCTGAATCAGCAATTAGATTATTACCCTTGTGTGTGTTCTTTCGGATCCGTCTGCCTAAACTAGAGATGCTAGTAATCAGTAATAACAGGCATAACTGTGTACGTGAATATAGACATGGAACGGGAGTAGACGTGAAGCTTCTCTGTACATTCAAAATTCTGGATTCTAGTCCAGTTTCTGTCTTCAGGGAGTAATGTATCTTAAAACCAGTCATTCCAACTTTCTGAGGTCCAGGCTTCCCACCTGTACAACAAGAGAGGTGAACTAGGTTAAGTTCATCAAACATACTGCACACATGTTGTCCTTTCTCCTCCTATGTCCTTGGCAGATACTGCTAACCCATCACTGATCTCTTTACAAACCACGTAGCCTTGACTTTGTAATACATTCCTTCTCAACTAAATGCTATAGGCAACTGCTACCAACTGACAAATTGGGTAGACTTGGTATGCTGAAGATGTGATCCATTCATTACTTCAAGGCTAGATATTATCTAACAGCTTTTTCAATCCAAGATCCTATTTTCTTGTGTTAACAGAAGAAATCTTGGGAAAAATTTTAGTATAGTCTGTGGAAATTTTAGTGTATAATTTAAACTTAAACAACAGTATGCAGAGTGCAGGAAATTTAAAAAATGCTGGTTTAGTGGGTGGATGGATGGAATTCTCACTTTCCATTTACAAATCTACTTCACTCTTTCAAAATTAGCTTATTAATACCGGCTCGATTAACTTACAGATGCTCTGAGCATCATCTGTGTATGGAAATATTTTGGGATCTCTTTTTTTAAGTTTTTATTTTAAGTCCGGTTGGTAACATAATGTTGTATTCATTTCAAGTGTACAGTATAGTGATTCAGCACTTCCATACATCATCCCTGGCCCATCGTGTCAAGCGCACGCCTTGATCCACACCGTCTATTTCACCCATCTGCCAACCCACCCCCAACTCTGGTAACCCTCTGTTTGTTCTCTGTAGTTAAGAGTCTGTTTTCTGGTCTCTCTCTCTTCTTTCTTCCTTTTCTCTCTCTTTTTGTTTCCTAAACTGCTCATGTGAATGAAATCAGTATTTGTCTTTCTCTGACTTATTTCACTTAGCATAATACTCTTTAGCTCTATGTCATTGCAAATGGCAAGATTGCATTCTTTTTTATGGCTGAATAATATTCTGTGTGTGTGTGTGTGTGTCCCCTTCCATATCTTGACTATTGTAAATAATTCTGCTATAAACATAGAGGTGAACATATCCCTTCAAATCAGTTTGTTTTTCTGTATTCTTTAGGTAAATACCCAGTAGTGTGATTGCTGGATTGTAGGGCTGCTTTATTTTTAACTTTTGGAGGATTCTCCGCATTGTTTTCTATAATGGCTGCACGAGTTTGCATCCCCGCCAACACCACCATGAGTGCTCCTTTTTCTCCATATGCATGGCAACACCTGTTGTTTCTTGTGTTGTTGATTTAAGCCATTCTGACAGATGTAAAATGATAATTCATTGTAGTTTTGATGATTCTAAGTGATTATGAACATTTTTTTAATGTGTCTGTTAGCCCAACGGATGTCTTCTTTAGAGAAATGTCTGTTCATGTCCTCTGTCCATTTTTAAAATGAATTATTTGCTTCTCTGGGTGTTAAGATTTGTAAGTTCTTTATATATTTTGGATCCTAACCCTTTATCTGATATACCATTTGCAAATACTGGGTCTCTTAAATGAGATAGAATTGTAAGGTTTATCTGTTATCTTGCCTTCATATTTGGAGGACTGAGGAACCCTATTAAGGGGTTCCAGTAATATTTCATCTCCACTTCTCTTCCCTTTTTTTTAATGCTGAAGGAAAGACAGCTCTAAGTCATTTCTGCTTACAACTTACAACTACACTAATACATTAGGCTAGAAAGTTTGTTCACAGGTCTGGAATTTGAAGGATAGTCATATAATGGGGAGCTGTAAAGAAAGATTGCCTTTAATTCCTTAGGAGAAGTTCTATTCGACCACAAATTTCTGGATATTCCAGACAAAGAAAATTTTTTTCATAAAAATTTAATCTGAATAAATATTAAAATGGGCTCCTTTAGAAGAGGAAACTTCTATAAATCTCTGTATAATTTAGCAAATATTTAGTATATATAGTATCATGTCAAGGACACAGGGGAGATAAAGAATAGGAAAACCAAGAATTTGACCACAAGAATTTATAGTTTAGTAAGGGGAATAAGAGAAGTAATGAGACAACAACAAAGCAAGACAAAATGTTCTTCCCAGAGGAGATTAGGGGATTCAAGAGGGAGTCATCCTCTGGTTGAAAGGATCAACTAAAGCTTCATGGAAGAAGAAACAACTGAATTTGATTTTAGAAAATGTATAGGATATCCACAAATGAAAATCAGGCTGAGATTTTGAAGAATGAGTGTGGTACCAGTGCATGGTTTGACTTGAACAGGAGAGAGTCTGGGAGAAGGGTACCCAATTTGGGAAATAATAATGGCCCAAACTGGGGAAGAGTTAGTAAAGACCAGGAAACAGGGGACAGATAGGAAGGAAAAGGACTGCCAGAACTTGGAAACTGACATCCATCATGAGGTGAAAGGGAGTTAGAGACAGCCCCATGTGTCCAGTCCAGGGACTGGAGGAATAGCCACACTGTCAGCAGAAGGGCTAACCTCAGAGGAGATTGGCTTCATTAACACATTCGGAGTAGGCTGAAATGTTAGCATTATAGGCAAAATAATTTTAAAGGAGGACATTTTGTCTCTGCAAAGAAATAGAGCTACCACTGCAAAAGCTTGTCACTTTTGCCTTAGTCCTTTTTGATAACTTAAGTGGTATGATACAGTGGCTTTTGTCTTCAAAACATATTTCTTTACAGATATACATATTGGAATGGATGCTAATGCTCTCAATGAGAGATGTCCTTTAAAATTTTAACTTATAGGGACCCATGGGTGGCTCAGTCAGTTAGGCCACTGCCTTCGGCTCAGGTCATGATCCCAGCATCCTGGGATCAAGTCCCACATCAGGCTCCTTGCTTGGCAGGGAGCCTGCTTCTCTCCCCCCCTCTGCCTGCTTATGCGCTCTCACTCTCTCTCTCTCTCTTTATGACAAGTAAAATCTTTAAAGAAAATTTTTTTTAATTTATAGGTATTTTTGCATGAAATTTTCTGGCTATTTTAAAAAAACCAATAAAACTGAAATATGCTTCTAGCTATTATCTAATTGGTTTTTATTTTTTTTTAAAGATTTTATGTATGTATGTATGTATGTATTTATTTATTTGAGAGAGAACATACTGGGGGGGGCACAGAGGGAGGGGGAAAAGGGACAAAAGAGACAAAGGCTGGACTGAGCATTGAGTCCAGCATGGGACTCAATCTCAGGATCCTGAGATCATGACCTGAGCGGAAATCAAGAGTCAAATGCTTAACTGACTGAGCCACCCAGTTGCTCCTCTAATTGGTTTTTATAATAAAAGTTCAAAACGAGAGTGTTTTGATACCACTGGTACATGTTGTGCAATCCATTTTCAAGGTCATCTTTGGCCAATGAAGATATCTGTGACTGGAAATTCTTAAGCTCTCAAAAGAAAGAACATAAACAATGCAACCCCCCCCCCACCCCTGAAAGCAAATAGTAATCAGAACTAAAAAAAAATTTTAAAGGTTGAATAAATGGGAAAAAATTGCTAATATTTAATCACTGAAATAGACCATTAGGCAATAGGTGATATTATTAAAAGAATAATGGTGTATCCAGTATTCATCCAAGCATGATGATTGTTTTTGTGGCAATAATAGAATAATATTTACAGAAAACACTGGGAAACTTTTAGGTTAAGCAGGAATGATTTTGAAATTTGATGCTAAACTGGACAAACAGATAAAAACCCAGATTAAAAAATGATTAAACAAATGATCACTACCTAGAATGGAAAATTTGGGGGTTTTAATTAATTAATTTTTAAAAATTTTATCCCTTCTCAGCTATATATTAATGTATGATATATTATTTGTTTCAGGGGTACAGGTCTGTGAAATCAGTCTTACACAATTCACAGCACTCACCATAGCACATACCCTCCCCAATGTCCATCACCCAGCCACCCCATCCCTCCTACCCCTACCCCCTTCAGCAACCCTCAGTTTGTTTCCTGAGATTAAGAGTCTTATGGATTATCTCCCTCCCCAGTCCCATCTTGCTTCATTTTTCCTCCCTTTTCCCAAATCTACCCTCCTCGAATTCCTTATATTAGTGAGATCATATAATTTTCTTTCTCTAATTGACTTATTTCCCTTAACATAATACCCTCTAGTTCCATCCACCTCATTGAAAATGGCAAGATTTCATTTTTTAATGGCTGTATAGTACAATGTATTCCATTGTAGATATATACCATATCTTCTTTAACCATAGAATGAAAAATTTTAAAAGGGAATGCTAATCGTGAATAATAAAATAGGAAATTTTAATACATAAAATTTTAAAGTATGCATACTTCAGGTCAACTAGATTATATAATGACAAGGGTCTTCTTGTATCCCTACATTTATCGTATAATTTATGAAAGACCACTGGATGAAAAAAGAAAGAAATCAAAATTTATAAGTGTTTTTACATCTTTTGTTGTAAGTGACAGTTCTGGCTTTTACAAAAAAGCTGAAAGAACCCATTTCAGTTTTAGGCATTGATTTAGAAGTTTGTTGAGGGGCGCCTAGGTGGCTCAGTGAGGTGAGCAGCCATCTTGATTTTGTCCCAGGTCATTAACTCAGAGTTGCGGGATAGAGTCCCACATCAGGCTCCATGCTGGGCCTGGAGCCTGCTTGGTATTCTCTCTCCCTCACTCCCTCTGCCCTTCCCCCTGCAAAAAAAAGTTTGTTGAGAATTATATTCAGGTAAAGAAAAACATATCATCAAGTATTCAGTGTAGTTTGAGTTTGTTACCAGAAGACAAAGCATTAACTTCTGGATAAAATTGGCATTCTATGGAACAACAAAAAAATCACATACACTATTGTCCATATCCATTGCCAAAAGATGGAAAATGGAAGAAACCAATGTCAAATTTGGCCATGCACCCGTCCTTAGACACATCATGGCAATGCTGACTGAACACTGTTGAACAGGAAGGTTTTATTTGGGAAAAATATCAGATGGCAAGATATCGGATGGTATATCAGATGGTAGGGAAGTGAAACAAGAAGATAACTTCAAATAAACTGCAAACATGGTCTTCAGCAAAAATACATGTAATTTTGAATATGAACTGCACCCGTTATTTTATTATTTGGAATGAACTTTGTTGTCTCGGTATGAACATATGAAAGAGAAGATCAGAGTTGCACCATTTCACTTATAAGAGGGTCACAGATGTTTTTTAGAAGTTTTAAAGAAAAAATGTTTCTGGGAATCAAAAGAAACTGCACATGACCTGTACAGCAAAGTGACCTTCCAATAAAATATGTTAATTAAACAAGAAAACAAAAATGTGTACATGAATATAAACATTTATGCACAAATAATTCCAAAAGAAAGCCCTGTAAGGATGATTTTCTTGTCATTATGGATCAAGGTATGCTCCCTACCAAAGAGAGATTTGAACAAATGTAGCAACATGGGGATATTTTTAGTTTTCTTTACACTATGTCAGCTTTGAAACACTCGAAAGAAAATGAAATGTAAAAATATCATATGGATATAAATTCGGGTTTGTGAGATGGTTAAAACTGCAATATGTGATACAAAATTTATATGATAAAATTAAACTGTATTACAGTAGTTTCTGTGATAATGCTAATTTCTTCTACGTGATTATATCATAATATTTGAAAAAGACATGTGAAGTTCATGGTCATTTCCCAATCTAAAAATTTCTTTAAGACATTTTGTTATAATTCTAGCATTACCTCCCACACAGAGCAAAAACATTATTCAATCCAATAGTAATCTAAGTGTTTCCCTGAAGGTATTTTGTAGATATGATTTATACCTATAATCTGTTGATCGTAAGTACAGGAGATTATTATTGATAACCTAGGTGGGTCTGATTTTATCCACTGAAAGTCCTTTAGAACAGAATTGGGGTTTCCTGAGGTAGAAGAAATTCTGCTTAGGGAAGGAAAAATTCTGCCTGGGGACTGCAGGGTCAGAGTTTGACCTCTTCTCTCTGACCACCTGCCCTACAGTTCTCAGACTTACCTAGCCAGTTTCCACAATTGCATAAACCAAATTTTGCAGTAAATTTTTTAATAAATGTCTCCATCTGCTTCTCTTTTGCTGTTGAGGTCCCGACAGATACAGTGAGCTTAATTTATGATTTTTAGATATTGAAACCTAGAGGATGTAGCACTCCATGTGTACTCTTGCTCAGCCCTGCAAGCACTTGGCCCTTTTCCTCAAAATGGCTTCTCCAAATTTGACCTGAAATAGCTCCTTTTCCTCTTTTTTAATCATCTCTTCACTCTTTTTGGTCTTTCTTGCCTGCCAGTTGGATTTTGACCATTGCATTGAAAATCTACATATTTTAAGCTCCTCTCTGACCTCCACCCCATCTAGCTTTCCCAGGACTGGGGTGAGCCCAGCAGCCAACGCTCCAGAGCTAAGGTTCCTCAGAGGTGAGTGATGAGTGGGCAGCAGATCATCTTGAAAGCTAATTCCATTGCTCACTTGTAAACTAGGTATGAACAGTTAGGCTCTTCTGTTTATTCATTACTTTTCAGCTTCTAATAATATTTTGCTTTCCTCTCTACCAATTCTTTTGCAAAGACACTTGAAGAATTGGTCCTTCTCCTTCTTTTGACATCAACAGCCTCAAGCTGGGGACCCTCAGACCACTTGCATTGGAACTGCGGGAGACAGGTAAAGGCTGTTAAAAGATCCAAGGTCAGTCTTCCCCAGGTGTGCAGGACTCAGTGGCTAGGGCTGCAGGCCTGTTCATTGTCTTGCCCACATGCTTTCTTAATTCAGGTGACTCTCTTGGAACTAGCCAGACCTGGAACTTGGCCAGACCTTTGACCACTCATCAACCTCTATCCTCCTCATCAGTTTTTGAATGCTTGTTGGGCCTACTCTCCAGACCTATGACCTCATGGATCCTATTTTTTTCTTTTTATCAAACTGCCAGTCTGTGCCTGCCCTCCTCAGTGCAGTGCCTCCAGCTCCCGAGTTTTGATTCTTCGTGGGCTCCCTGAGAGGTATGGTGAAGGGATTGAAGAAACAGGCAATTGCACTCCTGGGTCTTTACCCCCAAAGATATAGATGTAGTGAAAAGAAGGGCCATCTGTACCCCAATGTTCATAGCAGCAATGGCCACAGTCGCCAAATGTGGAAAGACCCAAGATGCCCTTCAACGGATGAATGGATAAAGAAGATGTGGTCTGTATACACTATGGAGAATTATGCCTCCATCAGAAAGGATGAAGACCCAACTTTTGTATCAGCATGGATGGGACTGGAGTAGATTATGCTGAGTGAAATAAGTCAAGCAGAGAGAGTCAATTATCGTATGGTTTCACTTACTTGTGAAACCTAAGGAATAACATGGAGGACATTAGAAGAAGGAAAGGAAAATTGAATTGGGGGAAATTGGAGGGGGAAATGAAGCATGAGAGTTTGTGGACTCTGAGAAACAAACTGAGGGTTTTGGAAGGGAGGGGAGTAGTGGGATGGGTGAGCCTGGTGGTGGGGGTTAAGGAGGATGGGTGTTGTATGTAAACAATGAATCTTGGAACTCTACATCAAAAACTAACGATGTATGGTGATAACATAACACAATTTTAAACAAAGAGTAGGTCAGATAAGCATAATCAGTAACATTAAAGAATTAATATCTCCTCCAAACCCACATATACCTAAGAAATCATCAGTACAATTCTTGATAACTTAAAGGAAATTTTGCTTGCCTTTCAGTCAGAATAATACATTTTTTAAAAAAATAGTTCTGTCATACTTTTTAAATAATAGAATTATCATTTCAACTACTAATGAATGTATTTGTTTATTTTTTTTTGAGCTATAGCAAATATAGCTATATAATATTTTTGGAAATTTCTATACACTTCAAATGAAAGATTACTAAAGATGAGTATTTATGAACATATTGATGTCACTACTGGATGTAGAGGACTGGAGGAAGTGGGATAGCTGAGAATTTTGTTCCTATCAGGATTTGATGCAGAGTCTCTAATAATGACAAGGGATCATAAGATATAAAATGTGGAGTCACCGCCCTTGAGTTTCTGCCACCTGTAATTAGGGTTGTTTTATTTTGTTCATTGTGACATCTAAAAGAAAATTTGTCATGATGGTAAAAATAAAAGTAGTGAAAAGAAATACTAGTAGCAAGGAAATGTAAAGCCAAACTTTCCAAGCAAAATTTAAAGTAACGAGAATTATCTCCTCAAACAGTTCATCTCCCCCTCCTTTATTTGTACCAGTTCGAGACGAACACCAGACTTCAATGTAAAAATCTGTTTTATCCCAAATTTACTGATTTTCTGCACAATTTTATTATTAAATTATAATTATTCTTTTGTGCTTATTTTTCTTTGCAAAAGAACAATTACATAGGTAGTGTGGGTCATTTCAGGAAGCCACTGGTTCACATACCTAGTCATTCTTTCCTTAATGTATTTATTCGATATTTACTATGAGAGCCAAAAAATAAACTACATTTTTAAAGCACAGCTGAGTGACTGTGAGTAAGTTACATAACCTCTCTGAACTTTAGTTTCCTATCAGAGAAGGGAGTCTTCGTACCCACCTTTCAGAGTCGTTATTGGAATTAAGTGAAATATCATTCAACCTAGCATTACCTCTGGTACGTGATAAATATTCAACAAATGACAACAATTATTTTTGTTGTTATTTTAGGAATTTTGTTTTTTCTTAAAAATACATCCTGCATATCCAAATAAATGACTGTGTTTGGAACAGAACACTTTTTTGACTTCTAAACTGTCTTACCCACATTTCTATCCTATTTTCATCACATAAGGGACAATGGGGAGGACAATTGAGATAAGAGCAAATAGTTATTCTTTCCAGATGACGTGAAAGTTGTATTCAGACTCTCAAGGAGGTTAAGGTTCTGAAGTTCAGGTGTTTCTAAACTTAAATAGTTAAGAAATGATTGCTTCAACTGTGAGCCCCTGGAGTCTTCGGTGCTGAGAACAAAACCTGACATGGAGACTGGAATCGGACTGTCCGGTCTTTGATGGTGTCCACAGATTTTTCTCCCTTAATGTAGCTGGGGATGATTAGGAACTAAGTCTGTTAAATGCATATTCTTTGTGATTCTTAGAGAGTAATAAAGAACACTTTTTTAAAAAATAATTTCCAGTTGATTTGAAGAACTAATAGTTGGGGAATTTATTGTTTCTGTGAAAAGAAATGACAGTTTATTGAGGCGCGGAGAATGGGAGCCATTCCCCTGGGAATGACCTGAATGTTAGCTTTAGGGCCATGTCAACAATGATAAACCAAAGGAAGTGGTTCAACCAATTGCTGCCCACACCCTGACACGAGGGTTCAGTCCAGGGGGACCTTGGTGGTGGCTTATTTTTCCTACATTTCTCATTCCAGGAAAAAAAGGGGGGTTTACTGAGGAAGAATACCTCATGTCATTTTCTAAAATATTCAGTACTCAGAGAATACATTTTGTAATCTAGGCCAAGTAAAGAGGCAATGTATTCCGGAAATCACAAGGAACTTTCAAGACCTCACTGAACTCTGTGCCCTATTCTGTTTTCCAGCTTTGGGTCATCTGCAACCATGAAAAAGAGGCATCTATGTTTTTCTGATCTTCAATAGAAATCAATCCTTCCTTCTCTTTATCCATCTTCAAAGGACCTCTGTCCTTATGCCTTCTATCATTCTCTGTCTTATTTATTTCTTCAATAAGGATGTGACACAATGAAGGATACGAAGCTGGTAAGATACAGTCAAGATGCTTACAATATAGTATAAAAGAAGATAAGCCATGCATATACTAGGAAGATAAGCTAGGCACAGGTGAGGAGGAAAAGAAAGTGTTGCTATTTAAATCAATAAAAGTATTGTCACCTTCTAAGGGAGGGAGCAGCATAAAGATGAATGCTATTTTATTTTTTAAAAGATTTATTTATTTATTTGAAGAGGGAAGGGGCAGAGGGAGAGGAATTGGGCAAGGATCCCGTTGTGGGGCTCTATCTCAGGACCCTGAGATCACCATCTGACTCAAAATCAAGAGTCAGATGCTTAACTGATTGCACCATCGAGGCTCCCCAAGATGGACACTCTCTTAGAAGATATCTTCCTTAGGTGAGTTTGGAAGTGAAAGCTGAACCCCCCAGGCATTTGGATGAGTGGGTGCAAAACTAAGAAGAGAGATAAGCTGTTCTCCAACATGGAACGAGAAGAATGAGAAATTTTCACAGCAGTGAGAGGAGAGGACCCAGGGGAAGGAGAAGAGGGAGCTGCCAGGAGGCTCCGGAACAAAAGAAGAGTCTGAGCACATGATGTAGATAGAGGTTCAGGAGAACATAAGTTAGAGAAATTCCCTGTGGGGTGGTGGCAGAGGGACTTAAGGACCCTGCCTCCAGTCATGAATGTAAGTTGTTTTCTGGGCTTTGATGTACTCACCCTCTTCCTTTCCTTAGATCTTCAAAAAATCTGACCCAAAGTCTTATGTTGATGGGGTTTGGGGAAATTAAGGACATGGGGTTCAAAGGCAAGAACCAAGAGCAATGTCTTGGCAGCAATCATTTGGTGTGGTTTCCAGCTCAGCCTCCAGCCAGGATGGCTCAGAAGAACTCAACTGTCCCTCCCACACGTCTTCCTTGAAGATCCCAAAGGAATAAGCTGGGCTTTGGTGGATTTCCCATGTGATCTGGGAAAGAAAGCCCAACCATTCTTTTGCTATCATTTGGAAAGAGCTGAAATCATCCCACAGAACTGTTTCTTGGGAGAATGAAATGGGTTAATCTGGCAATATGATAATATGTTCACTTAGCATATAGGAAACACTCAATGAGATTTTGGTATTATTATTTCTATTATTTGAACAGCTCCTTGATGAAATCATAAATGGATAATATATAAGACAAAGAAGAGCACTTACAATGACACAGACAATATGTGTTCCAGGATTTTGGTGGCGGGAAAGATTACTTCTGGCCTCACTTATCAGAGAAAGTTTTGTGAGGGGGCTAGACATAGTGATGGGTGTGTGGACTTGTTTGAGACTAAGAGATGGCTTCAGCTGGAAGCCTAGCTCTCTGCAGAAAGGAGAGACAAAGGGGTCTGGAGCCAACACTTATGAGAAAAGTAAAGTTACACTGGAAAGGCAGAATGTGTATAGACTGGGAGGGTCTGGAATGGCAGTCTACAGAGTAAAGCGCTTTGGAAGGCCGTGTGTGTATGTCGTGTGCCTACAGGTGTTATGGGAAGAATGGAGCATCAGAATCATTGCTTTAAGGGAATGAACCTGGGAGGAAGGAATCCAAGGAAGGAAAGACTGAGGAAAAATTTTCAGTAGCTCAGGCTGGAAAAGGTAAATACAAGCATGGAGAGATGGCAATGGACATGCAAAGAAAGAGGCATATGGGAAAGATGTGTCAATAAAGTAATAATCAGCAGGTTCTGGAAACTGACGGGTTCAGGGAAAGGATGGGAGCTAAGAAAAAGAAGGTAGAAGGAAAGCTAATTATCATACCCCGGATTTGAACCTAAAGATCTGGAAGATTGGTGGTGTGTATGGACAGAACACAGGGTGTGAAGTACTTGGGGGGGAAGACCCTTACTTAAAGAGGAATGAGGAAAGGCCAGACCATGAGGGAGGGCATGGGAGGTCCGAGGATACAGCATTCAGGTGGTACAGAGGCAAGGGAAGAAGAGAGAGGAGTTTCAAGAAAGAATTGGTCAACATGTTAAAAGTTTCAAGATGAAAAAGATAAGACAATGAGAAAAGCCCTCATTAGCCTAAAGACATGGGTGACTTTCAAGAGGGTGCTTGAGAGAGAGAGAGATGGCTTGTAGAGCTTCACAGAGAGGAAGAAGAGGCTGGGTGATTATCTGTGAGTTTGGTCACAAGTTTGGGTGGAAAAGGAAGGGAAAAGAAAGGATGGTGATTCAAGAGTAGGCAGAGCTAAGGTAAGGTTTGTTACTAAAGTGTTTGTGGAATAAGAAATATGGATGCATTTTCAGGCACAAGGATTAAGGAATAAGTACAAAGCAAGAGACTGCACATGCTGGAAGAGGGTATTACACAGGACACACCTTAAGAGCACAAGTAGGCTGAGTCTTGCAAATCTTTGCCAAGCAGCTCCGAGGGTCCAGCTGTGTCCCATAGTCAGTCACAAAGAGAGCAGAGAACATGGATATGTCAGTCCGCCCATCCCAGTGCACGATGGAATGTCACAAAAGAAAAATATAATGGAAAGTTGGCAAAGAAAGCATTTAAATAGCTATCTATGGCCTCTCTCCCACCCTCTCCCTCTCCCTCCTCAAAAAAAAAAAAAAAAAGGAAAATAAAAATTTAAAAAGGGAGGCGCCTGGGGGGCTCAGTAGGTTAAACATCCAACTTTTGATTTAGAGTTAGCCTCAGGATGAAGATCTCAGAGTCCTGAGATCAAGCCCCGCACTGAGCTCTGCCCTGGGCAAGGAGGCTACTTAATTAAGATTCTGTCTCTCCTTCTCCCTGTGCCCATTCCCCTTGCTCTCTGTCTCTTAAATGAATGAATGAATAAATGAACGAACGAACGAATGAATGAATGAATAAATAAATAGTTATCTATGGCATCTAAGTTTGATAGGAAATTAAGAGTAATTTGAAACAGGTGGAGACTAAGGATGGTGGGGGGAGGGTGTAGAAGAACAGGGCAGACACCCAGTGGAGTGAGGAAGAGGAGGTAAAAGGGTGTGTCATCCTGTCCCCCCACCCCTCAACCCCTGGCCAAATTCAGATTTAGATTCATGTTTTGAAATCAGAGCGGTTCCAGATGTCAGCAACAGAGGGTGGCAGCTCTTACGGAAACACAGAATAGTTCCTAAGGAGCAGTGAATGTCATTGGCGTTGCCTTTGCAGGAG
Source organism: Mustela nigripes (assembly GCF_022355385.1). Taxonomy (NCBI): domain Eukaryota; kingdom Metazoa; phylum Chordata; class Mammalia; order Carnivora; family Mustelidae; genus Mustela; species Mustela nigripes. The sequence goes on from NC_081561.1 coordinate 56,923,915, forward strand.
CTCCCAGGAAAGGAGAGGCCGGGGCCTTGAACGTGAGCATGCAGAGATCACAGGGACGGCTTGCAGAGTGGAGTGTGAGCCGAGTGCCGGCCTTCAGAGTGCAGTGGAGGAGCAGCAGTGACGGATGAGCATGGCAGGAGTGAAGGGATAACAGCGAGAGGGGAGGATTTGTGCCTGGGGGGCAGGCATGGTGACCAGGAGGACACCCAGAGAGAGAAGAAAGGGATCTTGAGAACGGAGGAGGCCTTTAACCCCAAGCCAGGGCTGTGGGGAAACCAGCCTCGGGGTGCAGATCCGCGAAGGCTCGTGTCATCGCCAGGGACTGTGATGTCATCGCAGTCGTCTCCTGGCCCACCAGGCGATTTCCCTCATTTTTAACGAGACCTGATCTCTGTTTGTTTATTCACTTTTCCATCTGAGATGTTGAATGGCAAGGTTGGGAGTGAGTCTGAAACAAGAACCACCCCTTACCTCACAGGAAACTCCGAGGGTAGAGAAATTTAGGTCATTTCCACAAAGCCATAGTTGTCTCCATTATCCCTATAACTAGGAAAAAAAAAAAAATTCCTCCATGTATTCTCAACTCACATCGGTTTGTTGCTAAAATTCCCCCAACCAAACCAACCAAACCAAATAGGATTTGTAATCACGTGCTGAATGCTTCAGTTTAACTTTTTAAAACAAGGTCTGCTTTATATCATCCAAATAAAATAATTTTTTTTTCAGACTTCCTAAGATACATACATTTTTGAAGCCAGTTGTTAAGGGGAAGTTTTTAGGTAAATTCATTGAGGCTCCACGCTTTCGCTCAAATGGAAGAGCATGCGCAGTAGAGGATGCTGATCTGTCAGTCAACACGCAGAACCCTGGAATACACCACCCTTGAACCGACCCCGGAGAAGACAAGGTTTCATTTCACTTGGAAGAAGTGAGCAAATCTGACCTTGATCCAGGTATAGCAATGCAAGTTTTGGGGAAAAAAAAATAGATTTTATTTATTTATTAATTAGAGAGTGAGAGAGAGAGAGAGAGAGAGAGAGAGCGAGCACAAGCAGGGGGGGCGGGGCAGACCTGAGCAGAAGGCAGAGGCTTAAGGACTGAGCCCACCCAAGAAGTCCAGGCAATGTCATTTCATTAAAGACTAAGGATAATCATGATTTCCCCTAGAGTTCTTTCACTAATAACTTTTTTCCCCAATCTCAGTTCCAGGTGGAGGATGTGAAAAGAACATGTTTAATCTATGACTCAAATGTCACTTTTTAAAAATTATTATTTTAGTGACTTTGTTTTCTTCTCTTTTTAAAAGACAAACTATGGAGAAAAATGATCCTCTGTATTACATGCCATATAGAATCAAAGTACTGATATTTTGCCATTTTTTTATACTGAAGATAAAATAACATGAGAAATCTTGTTTATTCTCTTCTTAGTCCTAGTCCATACCTTCCTTTTCGTGGGCTACATTGTGTATTCTTTCATTATTTATCATTTGTACATATGTTTCTGCAACTGCCTTTTCTCCCCACTTTTAAAAATATTTATTCATCCATGTTGATACACATAGATCTAGGGCATTATTTCTATAATAATACTGATTTTTAAAATCCATTTCCCTGACTGATTACATATATCTCTTTCTTTGGATTCTAACTCTTAATAATAAAGAGCATAATGGATATGCTCATGTTTTCTGCTTGTATATACAGGCAAGGCTTTTTCTAGAATGCATATAGTGAGCAGAATTTTGAACCCTCCTGGATACTGCCAAATTGCTCTCCAAAGTGATTTACCAAGTAACACCCAGCATCGTGAGAGTTCTTAATTCTCCACAAAACACTCTAGAGTGTATGAGAATTCCTAGTTTCCCTGAACACTTGGACTTGACATTTTTCTTACGATAGTAGTCTTACTTAAGGTGAGCTTTTTTCCCCCACAGAACAATCCTACTATGTTTCTTGTATATGCTCCCTCTTTTTATTTTTTAAGAATTTTTTTATTTATTTGTCAGAGAGAGAGAGGGAGAGGGAGAGAGCACAGGCAGACAGAATGGCAGGCAGAGACAGAGGGAGAAGCAGGCTCCCTGCCGAGCAAGAAGCCCAATGTGGGACTCGATCCCAGGACCCTGGGATCATGACCCGGGCCAAAGGCAGCTGCTTAACCAACTGAGCCACCCATATGCTCCCTCTTTGACAGGTTTGGTATAATGGAATACACCAATCCATTGGTGTTATCTCTGTGAAATACAGGAGGTCACAGAACTCCTTACTAGTCGCCTCTTAGCACCCCATCTTCAATGACGAATGTGATGTTGGTAGTTGGCAAAGCGAGAAACACCTAATGGAACAAGACTAGCCTCACCTCTGAAGTAGTTGGAGCCAAAGCTGTCAGGACTGATTCCCCCTTACAAAGACACTTAGAACTCCTGTAGAAAGAGCTGCATATTTGCAACAAGTGATCTCTGAGCATCTAACAGATCACATTTGTTCTGTTACTTGCCATGACTGTTAATACTTCTCATGATTCCTCCCAAATCAAGCATCATTCTTCTCAGAAAAACATCCATACTTCCACACTGGACTTTTAGGACTGTTATTTTTTCCCCTTCAAACAATGGAACTAATAACTTTCATTTAGGAAGTAAAAACCCAAAAAGCCTTTATGTTTCTGTGCTTATCGGGCATCAAGAAATTTAGGCAGCAGACTGAACTGACCAGATCATCCCTTAAAGATAAATTATTTTATGCCTTTGATATTACAAATCTATATGGCAATTTACAGCAGTTAAGAAGTATAACAAATATTAAAATTAAAGAGAAACCAGATCACACAAATATATTGATACTTTCTGGTCTCTTCCTGGCCAAGTGCCACTGACCCCTTTGTTGAAGGATTTGCTATAGCTGATTGATAGTGAGATACTTCTGGATGGTTGTCTGTGCAGCTAGAATTTCTGAAAATTCTGGGTTGTTTTTTTTTTTTTAAGATTTTGTTTATTTATTTGAGAGAGAGAGAGAGAGAACATGCATGGGGAGGAGAAGGAGACTCCCCCCTGAGCAGGGAGTCTCACTCGGGTCCCAATCTCAGGACCCTGGGATCATGACCTGAGCTGAAGGCAGACGTTTAACTGCCTGAGCAACTGAGGCGCCCCCTGAAAATACTGTTTTAAAGAACTATCAAATATCTGAAATATATGCCTTTTGCTTATGAAGGTCTTCTCACCTCCAAAGTACTAGTTTCCAAGAGTCCAGACTTGTGAACCTGTGTCCAGCTATGGCTTCATACATTTCCCACTTGGGGCTTTTCCTATACTCCTGCCCTCGCTGAGATGCTGTACTCTCCTAATTGTTCTGCTGAAGCAGTTCTGTTATTTACTTTGACAGTCAACATGCTTCATTTATTCCCTGTTTATATTTTACATTGCAGGGAATATATACAACTAAGCAAAAATATTGAGGGAAACAGAATTCTGCCACTGCAAATGCTCAATACAACTTACTGTATTCACTGATTGTAACCTGATTCCTGTTAAAAGATCATTTTCCAAAAGGTGAACTCATCACTCGCATACAATATAAAATGAACCTGAGGCAAAGATTTTTTTTAACTCATTAATTGATGAAGGGATGGTAAGATGTTAAAAGTGGATCAAAGAAAAATGTCAAAAGTAGCTATATTTACAACATAGGCCATCAGGAATGCTAAAGTGAATTTTCTAATAAATACAAAAACAATATCCTATGGAGTGCTAAAATGTGATACTTGGGATAATCATTTCTACGGGGTGGAAATCAATGGTCTTTATTAGAGAAAATTAATTTTCATTTCTCTGACTGAGAATCATTTGCATTACTATGTATCTGTATCTTTCAGAAGTATAAAGTAGCTGCGCAACTATAATGAAAGGTATAGACTCTTACGGATTCAGTTCCTCCCAGAGGATCTGGTAGATGGCACTTGACATTCTGTGACAGTCATCTTTTCCCACTTTAAATGAAGTCTCTATTTCCTTGACATTTCTTTTTTTCCCCCAAATATTTTATTTATTTGTGTATTTGAGAAAGCATATGCACAGGGGGAGGGGCAGGGGAAAGGGACAGAGGGAGGGAGAGAGTCCCAAGCTGACTCCCTGCTGAGCATGGAGCCTGGCTCAGGGCTGGATCCCAGAACCCTGAGATCATGACCTGAGCCTAAACCAGGAACTGGATGCTTACCTGACTAAGCCCCCCAGGTGCCCTGATAATTCTGTTTTTAATGGAAGTAACACTCATCAGTTAGAAACAAAATTGAGGGTCTGTCTGTGAAGAAAATTCAAATTATTTGTCTGATAAATGTTTCCTTTCTTATAGATATATGTGTATATTAAATTTCAATTAATTGCCCCAAACTAGATATTCAAGATCCAGCATCTTTAGGTTATTTTTATAGACATTTGATTATGGATCTGTTACCATAGTTTGCACTTTAATCAGAAGAGATCAACAGGGGCTTCTCAGACAAATGCAGCCCTTGGACATGCATGAAATGACTTGTTGGTTCAGAGGAATCACGAGAATGCACACTTGGCCATTCTAGTAGTAGCATTCTCGTACAAGTGTTCAAAACCATGACTAAAAATGTCTCCAAATCCAAACAACCCTCAGAACTTGATTTGTGTCATAATAGCAACCCTGTGGCATGTCCCTTGTCCCCCTTATGCCTTTTGATTTTTAGAAAACACAGTTTGATCCATGAGGGAGCTGAGAAAGTCACGGGCATTGGGAAGGTAGCGTGGAGCCCGCCTTGGGTGCTCTGCTTCTGGGTGAACTGCCAGCCCACCCTGTTATCTTTCCCGCTGTCCTCCTCCCACATCCGTTTTCCAGCCTCTGATGGATCTGTTGTCACCTCACCCGTACTTACTTGCCTCCCGTTCTTGCTCCCACGTTCCCCTCCTGTCCCCTCCCTCCTCTCCCTTTCCCGCATCATCTTCTCTCCCTCTCTCTCCTCACCTCCAGCATCTTCCCATTTTCCTTCACCCCAACTAACTTTGATCTTCCCGGCTGGCGGGTCTAAAGCTTCATTTTTTGGAATAGAAGTCATTTCCTCCCCACAGTACAGCCCAGTGAGAACGGGGAGGGACATCGCATGACAAATGGGCATCTTAATGAAGACTGAGCAAGAGCACTGTGATATCCCCTGTGGTACTGCTCCATTCTGCTGGGGTTTCAACTATAAAACCCTGATGATGATCTTCTTTTTTCCCCTGAGTCCTCTGTTTCTCCCTTTGCCTAAAGGGAGCCAGCTCTCTCCTGCTAACACTATACTTGCACAAAGCCCACCCTCCTGGGCCCTGGGTCCAGGATGAAACAGACACAGTCCGTGACTTCGCAGAGTTTACAGCTTAGCTTTGGGCCAGTGACAGTGGATGGATCTTCATCAGTTTGAGAGAAGCATGGTTTGCTGAGGAAGAAAAGTAAGGGGGACCTGGGAATCAGAAAAAAAATGTTACCGGAAGGATGAGAGATTTGAAAGACTGGGGGTCGGAGGGAGGGCGTTCTTCATAGAATGATTCCCAGCAGTGGGGAAAGGTGGGGGAGGAGGGAAAGAGAAGGGGGCAAGGGTGGAGGTGGGCTTTGAGGTGAGGCAGCGCCAGGTGCTGAAGGGGCTGGAAGCCTTGCAGAAGGACTTGGCCTTGGATGCTAGGCCACAGAGGGATTTTAAGCATTTTAAGCATGGACTTAAAATCCAATGCAATCGCGAGGATTGCATTTGAGAGAAATTATTCTGACTGCAGAGAGGAGAACAGATTGGAGGTGAGCCAAATTCTGCAAGAACACCCCTGGTGTGATGTTTGTGGTCTGGTCGTGCCTGCTCACACCCCCCACGCAGCATTTTCTACCCCTCCCCCACACCAGCCTTTAGTGCACTGCGTTTGAGGGCTGACTGTCACTTCTCCGAGCAAAATGTCGATGGTCCCAGACTCTTGGTCAGCTGGACCACACACCCATAGTTCTAGCCTTCCTAGAGCCTCCTGGATGTGCAAGATGTGGAGTTGCATAGAGGCCATATCAAAAGGGTCCTCGGACTGGATTTCATGGTCTGCTGTCACCAACCTGAAATCCTTAGTTTGTGGGCGAGTGGCCTTGCATTTTTATTTTTTTGCACTGAGCCCCACAAATTATGCAGAGGGTTCTGCTCCCAGCAATCTGTGGATGGCAGCCTTCGGATCATTCTTTAAACCCTAAGGCCAAATGGCCAGAGAACTCCACCAGTTGTCCCAAGATGAGGCACAGAAGGTCACCAGAGTCTTTCCTTCTGATGGCAAACAGACTCTTCAGGCCTGCTCTGACCTTCCTCCCTTCGGTGGCTCTGTAACACAACATCTGGACTGTGGCCAGAAAATGCTTCAGCCCAGTGGGCGAGGACGAGGGCATTCTTGACTTTTGCGGAGTTAAACACTTGGAGAAATTTCAGGAAGAAAGCACTTGGTGAAAGGTAAAAGCTAGCTGGCCGGTCAGCCCCCTGCCTGCTGCTCCGCTCATTTGGATTTTCATGGGTCTTAGCGTGTTTATTCTTGTCTTTCCAGTGGCCAAAGGATAAGTTTAAATTTCTTATTTCCTCTAGGGAGCCCGGAAAAAGGCAACAGGCACCAAATACAGGAAATCATGTGGAGAGGATCTCTTATTTATTATGGTTCCCTTATTACTTCCCCTCCCCCAGCCTCCGCCCCCACCTCCAGCCACACTGTGTCTTCCAGCTTTTTCCTGCTGCAGAGAACAGAAGGCAGTTCACCTCTGCTCCCTGAGGTCTGTGTGAGCCCTGAGGCTCTGAAGTCTGGTCTTGGAAACCCCACCCTCCTGTGTCTGTGTGACTGAATGGGAGGCCCTTGAGTTTCACCTCACCTAAGAGGTTCTTGGGAAGATCTCCAGGACTGGGTCAAATTTTAGGAGGCTGCAAATCACAGAAGAGAAAGGTAGGTCCCTGAATTATTTTGTTCTGTCTCGCTGTGGATCGAGCTGCTCTGAAGTAGATGTGTGTGTCCATATGGCTTCTCCAGTTGGGTGTGGGGTTTCAACATGTGTGTCTTGTTGAGATTTACTGATACCTGGACTGTGAGAAAAAGTTGTGAGCAGGGAGGTGACATTTGGGTTTTTTGAATTTGAAGGTCTTTGGATAAAGAAGACTAACTAGCATGGTACGTGAAACATGAAGGTGATTCTTATTTTCTTCAGAGGGCAAATCTCATTAGAAGTTGCATGTTTTGGGTCTCTGCATAAGGGGAAAAAGCTTACCACCTGCCTTTTCTTTTCAAAACAGACCCCTACCATGATTTTTTTAAAAAATTTCTTTCTAAGACGAGCTTCTTTTTTTGTTTTTATTTTTTATTTGATTCTGATTTTTTTTTTTTTTTGGAGTTAAAAATGTACCAGAGTTCACAAAGGATTTCTCACAGGAATAGAAATAGGTGTTTGTTTGTTTGTTTGTTTTAAGATTTTATTTGTTTATTTTAGAGAGAGAGAGCATGAGAGAGGGAGAGAGAGATGGATCATCAATGGGGAGAGGGATAGAGGGAGAAGCAGACTCCCTGCTGAGCAAGGAGCAGGACGTGGGACTCGATCCCAGGACTCTGGGATCATGACCTGAGCCGAAGGCAGACGCTTAACCAACTGAGCCACCCAGGCACCTGAAACAGGTGTTTCTAATTTAGAGTACCTGTAAGTTATAAGTAAATGAACAAGCATTCTGTTCAGGATCTGGTGGACTTCCATGTTAATTTTCCATGTTTGAAAATATGAAACCATTGCTCTCTCTGCTGTTTCCTGAAATCAGAAGTGTGTAGTGACAATGTCTATCAACTGGTGGCTGGAAGGCTGATTTTATTTATCCTGCTGTGATAACTGGTTGCCAGGATGGTGCTCACCCCTTGGCTGGTGGCTTTCATTGGTCACTATTGAGAGTCAAGATGATGTGTCAACCCAGACCTAGAGAGGGGTCAAGCTTTATTCAAATAATAGGACATATTTCTCTGGATTATTTTTTTGCCTTTCCTGTTTCTGTTGTTTCATTTTTGTCTTCACAACTGTGCCTTCTTCTGGAAGAAATATCTTCTGGTGGCGTCACAGAATATTAGCCAGTTTATAGTCATTTTTTGAATACTGGCTATTCTTCCCAAGCTTATTCAGTTCAGATGCTTGTGATTTCTTGCCACTTACGAATTCTACCTTAGCACAGTCTCCCTCCATTCCATCCTCCATCCTACTACAGGGTTCTTGGGAAAATGCAATTCTGATAATGTCATTCTCCTCAGTGAAATATTTCCTCTTCACCCCATTGCTTACATCCTTGCTACTTAAAGGGTAGACCGTTCTGAGAACAGCTGTATCACCCATCATTTGGAGCTTGTTAGGGATGCAAATTCTCCACTCCCCAGATTTAATGAATCTGTATTTTAACCAGGCCCCTGGGAGATTCATATGGACATTAAAGCTTCAAAAATTCCAACTTAAGAAAAGCAGACAAGACCTTCTAAGTTTGTTCGTTTTCATCCCATCCAGCCTTACCTCTCACCACCTGTCTTTCCTGCCATACTGAACACCTTCTCTTTCCCCAGGATGTGAGAGCTTAATGCCTACCTACACCTTTGTGTGCTGTTCTCCCTGTCCAGGAGGTCACCATTCATCTTCATCTGCAGCCTGCTAGGTCCCCCTCCATCCCCTCACCCAGTCTGCCTCAGACCAAGTGTCTCTCCAGTCCATGCTTTATAGCACTTGGTGAAATGCTTCTGTCATAGCCCATAGCATGCTCTTTTATGACTGCTATGCTTATTTTCATCTGTGAGAGTTATGGGCTTTTATTTTTGAATCTAGAACTCTTGAAGCAATCAATGTCAAGTGTTTACTGAATTCATGAAGAAATGAATGAATAACCGAATGGACATATTGACTGAAGAACCCAAATTAATTACCAGACTGAGATCTATAGTTTGAAGTTTTCCAAGGAGATTGCCAATCCCCATAATATTTTCCCATGCTGCCTTTTATGACACTTTGTTGGATTTTCTTCACCAAGTATTTTGAGTACCCACTGTGTGCCATACCTTTCAGAATCTATTTTTTCTAGAGAGAAAGAGAACACGTGTGAGTGGAGGTGGAGGGGGCAGAGGGAGAGGGAGAGAGAAAATCTTAAGCAGACTCCATACTCAGTTTGGAGCCCAACATGGGCCTTGATCTTATGACCCTGAGATCATGACCTGAGCCAAAATCAAGAGTTGGATGCTTAACCAACTGGACCACCAGGCGTCCCCAGAATCTTTTCTCTATGCCTCTATGGACAGCCTCTGCCATTAGGTGTTTCTCAACCAGTGCCCCTGTTGTCCACCACTCTACGTCAGAGACTTACTCATTTTTCAGCATCTGTGTACCAAGCACATGACACCTACTGGACACTGTGCTGTGCGCTTGGGGTATGATGGCAAATGACACAGATGTGACTACTGTCTCCATGCAGCTCCCCTTGCAGAGAGCACATTCTTGATCATCCTCTACCCCACTTCTCCCTAAAAGACGTTAAAGAAAGCTGAAGTCTGATCTCTAATCCATATTGGAACATCCAGGGAAAGGCATTAGGCTCTGGAAGGCAGCAGGATTTAGGAAAAAGAAAGCTGGGTTGGGTTTTGGGGCCCTGATTCAGTCCTGTACCTGGAACTCACTTGCCATGTGAATTAGGGTGGGGCCATACCCATTCTCTGAACTTTGATTTTTCTCGAGTGGTGAGCAAGATACAGAGTCATAAGAAGAGAAGCTCTTGCCTTTAAGGGCACATGGAGAAGATGATGTCCAGGGAGTCTCTGTGCTCACCTTCTCTCTTGCTGCATGTTGATTGAAAGCCAACGCTCTGTAGTACTCTGAGTCAAGTGGGCAAAGAATAGATCTTAAAGGAGTCGTGGCGTTGTTCTGCTGTGTGCTCAGCCAGCAAGCACAGTGTGGCAGTGTTTCCTAAGGAGCAGTGCCCTGCAGCTTGAAGAAACCCACTTGACATTAGCTGTTGGGTACAGAGCAACTAAGGAAGGAGACAATGTCATTCTCAGGCAATCTCTGTCTTTGGAAAGCAGCCAGAAGGGAAGGATATAGCTTTACCAAGTAGTCCAGTATGAATCTAAGAGTTTCAAGACATCTAGCCAGTCCCTGACCCTCACTGTGGCAGAGCTACAAAGATTTCTTTTTTCTTTTTCCACCTAAAGATCTGTGTCTTAAGCAGATGTCACCTAGAACTCAAGGTTGGGCAGGACATAGTATACGTTGTCCCCATGCTTGGTGCTCCCATGGGGCACATGGTCACCCTGTCTTTGTTATCCAGACACAACCAGCAGCTTAGTCTATGGCAAACTGCTTGGGCAATCCAGATAATGACTCTTTCAGTCTTCAAGCCCACTTGTGTTGCTCCCTGATTTTCTGGAGCTTCCAAAGGAAATGTCCCTAGATCTCCTGGATTCCTTCTTGCCACCTGTTACTCATGCATCTCTTTGCCTCCACCTTCCTGCACACCCGCCTTGTCTTTTTTCACCTTTCAGCAGCCAAAGTGTCTTCTGCTGGTCATTTCCTAGCCATTCAAGTTAACATTAATCTCTATAAGTAAGCACAAGTTGTAGCCACAAAAGGATGGTCAGCCTGCATAAGAGGTTTCTAATGGCCTCCCACCAATCTCACAATGTACCAGAGATCAACCTTGACCATACCTGGTCAACACTTCTTTTTAAAATCAGAGGCAGACCTGGTTTTGAATCCCCCTTCTGTCACTTCCTTTCATAAGTAACTACATCTTGCCAAGTTTTAGTTTCATTTTTGGAAAAGCGGATAATCTTTTGCACACAAGGTCGTAGAGATCAATCAGTTTCAGTACCTAATGTGTTGCCTCAAGGCACACATCAGATCTTAAAAGAGGAGGCTGGTGAACATGATAAAAATGAGGAAATTGTCATTTGCAGACTCTTTGAAGGAATGAGGTGATATTCAAAGTAAAAAGTTGGTCTCGTAGCAAGTGGAGGTTGTCTTCAAATATTTAAAGATTGCTCCATGTGGGAAAAGAAGTCAACAGAAGATTGATGAGTGAAAATTATAGGGTAACAGGTTTTAGTTCAACGTGTGGAAGTATTTACCCACCGTCAAGACTGTCTAAAACCGGGTGAGCTGCCTTGCGGCATGGTGAACGCCCTGTCCCAGGCAGTGTGCCAGCACCCTGTTAGCCCATGGCCGGGGTGTTCCCGAAGGGATGCCCGCACTGGGTGGGGTCCGGGTGATGACCTCTAGGTCCTTCCCGCTCAAAGCTACCAGGACTCTTGTGATGTCAGGTTCCCAACACAAACCACCAAAGGAGGGTTACCAAAAAAAAAAAAAAGCGTCAGGCTGTAGAGTGATCATAGCTGCATTTTTACTAGCTCACCCAACGTATCTGAAATGATCATTTCTAAATAGGGTCTTTGCCACAACAATAGAGCTACAATGGACTTCCAGGAAAAGCAAAAAAGAAATGAGAACAATGGAGTGGGAAAAGTTCACCCCAAACCACTCTTCTTGGGTTACTCTTTAACTAGATTGTGGGTTCCTCCTTGTGCTGCAAACACATTCTTATTTGATGGAAAATTGTCATATTTTGGTACATTTTCTACCAAACTAGTTTCAGGCAAGCAACAGCAAACTCATAGCTTTGTCTCTGATCTCTGCCATATCCAAGAAACAGAAGCACTACTCTATGGAGATGTATTCTTAGCTGTTCAGAAATCTAATTTTTATATCTTCTTTTTTTTTTAAGATTTTATTTATTTATTTGACAGAGAGAGAGAGATAGAGAGCAAGAGAGGGAACAAAAGACAGGAGAGTGGGAAGGGGAGAAGCAGGCTTCCTGCTGAGCAAGGACCCTAACACTGGGCTTGATCCCAGGACCCCGGGATCATGACCCGAGCTGAAGGTAGACGCTTAACCAACTGAGCTACACAGGTGCCCCCAGAAACCTTATTTTTTTTTTTTTTTATTTTCAGCATAACAGTATTCATTATTTTTGCACTACACCCAGTGCTCCATGCAATCCGTGCCCTCTATAATACCCACCACCTGGTACCCGGACCTCCCACCCCCCGCCCCTTCAAAACCCTCAGATTGTTTTTCAGAAACCTTATTTTTGAAAGTGCTAAATAAATGGTGCTACTTTCCTCTAAATGGTAGGGACCATAAGCAGGATACATGACTCTTGTTGGGGAGAAGAGAACCAGGCTGTCTGCCTGCTCTAAGTTGAGGTCTTTGGTCATTGTTCCCACCCACCTTTCTTTTCTGCTGAATGAGCCACATTGATCACAGCCTCTCTGCCAGTTAAGGACCTGGAGACTTAGAGTCGGGAGACGTTAGCTCAGGTGGGTCCCAGGTGCGTCCTGTATTGCTGAGCTACCCCAGTCTTCTTTGCTAGTACTTTAGCTTCATGGACTCCAAAGAACTGGCTGACCAAGTGTTTTTGAAACCTCACATTTTCTGCAGTAGGTTGGGGAACAAGTCAGTATGCCAGGCTCTTTTCAATCTTGTTTTAGGATCCCAGAGCAAAAGAGCAGTTGTCCTCGCCACAGAAATGGGTATCAGCAAATGCTCCGTTCTGTGAAAGCCAATCGAAACCGTGGTATATTTTATTCTCCAGGTTTACCTAGGCTTGCTCTCTTAAAAACAAAGTTAAAAAAAATCCCTTTGAAATATAAAGAACTGTGCATGGCAAAACCATAGACATCCATGCAGACCAGTGTGTTTATTTTTAGATGAACATCAGCCTGGCCAGCACAGCAAAGCAACTGTCTAATGTCCAAACTATGGCCCTGGGAATTTCCTCTAACAAGGCTGTGTTTCCGTGCATTGTTACAGTACAAAGGGCAGGAGGCCTGAGTGGAAGGCTAATGGTAACCCCGCCCAGCGAGAGATCTGGAACCTGTCATTCCCTCAATCTACATGGTCCTTAGTGCCGGGGTCAACATGAAGGTCGCCTGCCAGCTCTGGGCAGATGCAAATGAGTAGACATGTATGATTATTTCATCTAAAAATATCCCAGAGACCCGTGAGTCCATTTCAAAAATAAAGGCTCAGCTTTCTATCAACAGCCAAGGATCTAATCCTTACCCGGGCCATGAAGTGGATTCTGGTCTAGCCCAGAAACAGGGATGTCATTCAAAGGTTCTGCATTTGACTGCAATTAATAAAGGGGTTGTCAAGCATATTGTAGTACAAAAGCATCTGTGCCGCATACTACAGCCACACACACACACACACACACACACACACACACACACACACGGAGAGCAGGTATCAGATAGTTATCTGAATCACCCTGATCTTTACTGCTCTCTTAGGCCAGTTTCTGTTCCTTAATTTATCTATCTGTGAAATGGGTGCAACAAACCTCATGTCCTATTAGTTTTGGGGAGAAATAAGGTACAGTATTACAAATCAACTGACTCAAACTAGACTTCTGCTAAAAGTTTTACATTTGGGGCCTAATATGCTTGGTGCACCTTACAAGAAATTACTGTCAGAATTTTGACCATCAAGGCTATGGGGGGGATTTGGTTGTTGCTGTTTTGAGGGTTGCTTTTTTGTTTTTGTTTGTTTGATCTTCTATTATTGTTATTGTTATTATTGTTATTATTATTTGCCACTATAAAGAAAGAAACCTAATCTGTGACTTCATTGGCAGACTTTGCTAGTCGAGTTGTCATGGCATTGCCAAGCTGTCCCTGCTGCTGGGGAAGGTCACTGCATTAGACTCAAGGTCACAACACTCAGGGTTTTATCTGGGGGTCACTGCGGAAGATGAAGGGGTAGGTCTCAGGTCAGCGTGTAGCGGCCCCTGCCCACTCTCTGCAGGGTCTTCGACCTGCATTCCAGCAGCCTGTGTGGGGATGGGGCCCTGGTACCATCAAAGGCCAGAGGGGCAAGGGGACCGCACTTACACAGGGCAGCCCTGAGCTGGGATTGTAGGACTCTGTTAGTAGGTGGATGTCCAAACCCCTTCAGGTCTGCAGATGCAGGAAAAGGTGTTGTAGCCCTTTGAAGAAAATGCAAGAATGTTGTTAAAAACGCCTTTATGGATTGTTTTGTTTGCAAGTGTTTATTATCAGACACCCCTCAGGGGTTCACAGGGCAGGTTGCAAATGTCCGAAGTGGGGCCTGGGAATTTCCTTCTACAAAGGCCCTGCTTCCTCTCTTTGTTAATCCTCAGAGAACAAGTGGAAGCATTACTAGAGATCCTGACTTAACCCCTTCTCCTGTCCACCGCGCCTGGGTCCCCACTTCACGGAACAATCAAACCTCCATCCTGTTGAGGAGCAGAGAGATCTCAGGGTGCATGGGTGTGCACTTGTAGGGTTGTGTGTGTGTGTGTTGGTGAGAAATAGATAATAAAGCACAAAGCATAGCATTTTAAAAGCTTTCATTCAGTATCATAACATGCGCCCAATCATGGTTTAGACCAGGGAAAATTTCTACATTCTTTACCATATATGCTTCTCTATGAAAAAGGCTGATCTAGTTCTAGTTTCCTGTCTCTGGAGCCACGACCCTTCTGGAATGACAGTTGCTGTTCTCTTTTTGGGATCCACTTACTGCCTAACGTGGAACACCACGAATTGAAGATCTTCCAATCAACCCAGTGGTTTTATGCTAAGACCTAAATTCTACTGGGCACCAAGGAGAAGTAGACATTCTGCCTGCAAGAAATGTCAAAAATATGTAAATTTTACAGATATATACAGATCTGGCAAAGAAGCCAGATAACTGTAGAGTCTAAGTTTGGGGCGATCGGAAGAGATACATGAACTCTCACCCAGCTGAGATTCTAAATATCCCCAGAGACATTTTCAGTGTTTCCTTTGCTCACAAATCTCCAAACACCAGCATGAGTGAGTGCATGAGTACACATAGACACACATACGTGCATTCATGCGCACCCACACACACACAAACACACACACACACACACACACACACACACACGCGCACATATCAGTCCCAGGAAATAACTTTGCCTTCCCAGAGTAAATAACTCCCTTGCTTTCTCACACCAACTCCATGAAAGGATCAGCTTCAACACCCACCTCTTCCTCCTCCTTTCCTGTCTCCAGAGATGACCTTTCCCAAATCCAGAGCTCTGCTCCCCTCCCCTTCCCATCCCCCCCCACCCCCAATGGCCTCACTACTCTCCTCTCTGATTGGTTCTTTCCCATTATCCTCGAATTCTACACAGGTCCTTCTCATTTCAAAACGATAGGAACAGCAAATCTTCCACAATCCCATATTGCTCCTCCATCTTCTTTTTCTTTTGCCAAATATATATATATATATATTTTTTTTTTTTTTTAAGTGTTTTGCCGGTTTCCAGTCCCTAGTTCTTGATTCTGAAATTTTAGTTCTGCAGCTCTTCTTTTGATTTTTTTTAAAAAAATGTTTTCTTTATTTATCTGACAGAGATCACAAGTAGGCAGAGAGGCAGGCAGAGAGAGGAGGAAGCAGGCTCCCTGCAGAGCAGAGAGCCCGATGTGGGGCTCGATCCCAGGACCCTGGGATCATGACCTGAGCTGAAGGCAGAGACTTAACCCACTGAGCCACCCAGGTGCCCCTGCCAAATATATTTTTGAAGAATTTTGGTCGTGTCCACCTTCATGTCATCACCAAGCACTCAGCCTGCAAACCACAGGGTTCTGCTCCCCCACCTGCGCTCCCCGGTACATGCTGGAGAATGCGCTTGCCCAGACTCTCTCTAACCTCCATGTCCCTGAACCCGTTGCAGTTCCTTGCCCATGACACCTGTTGTTGATTACGGCCTCCCCCAGTCTGGTCCCTGCTTGCTGGGACCCCACAGTCTCCCTCCTCCTTCTCTTGCTGAGCCTTCCCCGTTTTCTTTGTAGGTCCTTCCCTCCTGCTGTGCCCTCCCCTTCCTGATGGCTGTGATCTGGACCACCTTCTCCACCTGTACCACCTCCCTGCCACACTCTGTTCCTCTGTCTAAAGTCCTCTTTTCTCCTTTCTCTGTCAACTAAACATGGGTCCTCCAGACCCCGTTTTAAATGTTCACACAGCGACTTGATTTGGGGCCCCCCCATCCATGTGCAGAACTCTCCTCTCTTCCAGCTGTTCGCACAGCACTTCCCCAAGCCTCTGCTAGAGGCCTTGTGTATTTGCATTCGCAGCAATTGTTCTCCTGCATGTTCTCCCAGGAGTCAGGGATGCCATCTTATTCATCTTTTTATTCCTGGCCCCTGGCATGGTACCTGGCACAGCAGGTTTTCAATCAATGTTTGATAGAAAATTGGGAAAGAAGTATCCTTTCACAGACATTTTGGTATAAGCTTATCCCTGAGTTTGAATAACACCTGTACTGTTATGCGATGGCTGTATTAAGAAGCCTTGATATTTTAAAAAGATTTATTTGTTTATTTATTTATTTGACAGAGAGATCACAAGTGGGCAGAGCAGCAGGCAGAGAGAGAGAGAGAGAGAGAGTGAGAGTGGGAGAAGCAGGCTCCCTGCTGAGCAGAGAGGCCAATGCAGGGCTCATCTCAGGACCCCAAGATCATAACCTGAGCTGAAAGCAGAGGCTTAACCCACTGAGCCACCCAGGTGCCCCCAAGAAGCTTTGATTTTAATATAATTTTTTAGAAGATTTATTTGAGAGAGCGAGAGAGGGGGGGGGGGCAAGGGAAAGGAAGAGAGATAATCTCCAGCAGGCTCCCCTTTGAGCATGGAGTCCAATGAGGGGCTCAATCCCAGGACCCCGAGATCATGACCTGAGCTGAAATCAAGAGTCGGACGTCCAACCGACTGAGCCACCCAGGCACCCCTCTTTTAATGTAATTTTTAAAACTAAGCTATGCACATTTAAGATACTAACAATACTTCACTTTTTCTCAAAACTGAAATCACAATTCTTAACACTTCTTATCTGAGGTTTCAAACCCTGTTTAAATGACAACTTGGACTTCATGTTGAATTTAAATTTCCCCTTGGGGAGAGTTTCTGATTGTGTCATGAATGACAATGTATTTTCATGCACCTGAAGTGGGGTGGCCATGTCAGAGCAGGACCAAGAGTTTGCCAAGGTCACTGCTGCTTCGCTGGGAAGCGGGTGTTGTGTAAACTGCACCTGCAGAAGCCAGAGATGGATTTGCACAGTTGTCTGCAGGAGGACTGGGGAGGCCCCAGGAGAATGAGGCTGAGCCCAGGCCGTGCAGAATCCAGCCGACCTGCAGTCTTCTGGCAGCTTGCAGGGCAGGTCAGCGCTTCAAGGACAGAGCCTGAGGTGGCCCAGCTCTGCAACCTCCCTGGGGCCAGGAGGAGAGAATAGGTGAACAGTTCTCTATTTTCAAGAATCTCAACCCTTTAAAAATCTCTGTATTGGGTTTTTGTGATAATGGGTGTAAAATATTAGCACGAGAGAACTAGCCATCACCCGCAGACAAACGGAATGGAGCACGGATCACAGTGCAGATTGCCGGGCCCTGCCCAGACCTATTCCCACCTGTGTGGGTAGGCAGGTGGGAACGGGGGCTGGGAAGGCGGCAGTCTGCAGAGTACGGGCTTTTCAAACAGCACATGAGATGAGGCTTCTAAGGCCTGATGCACACTGAGCTGTGCATAAGTCACAATATTTAGAAAGTATCTGCCAGCTTGTGTTGAGAAAAGCGCTGACGCTGATGGCATAGGGGGCCCTCCCTGCATTCCTCTTGTAGGTTAATAGTTTTGCCATCTGGGCTCATCTTTGCAGGGACCCTCTTCCTATCAAAGTTGCAACCCTTCTCTGAGCCGCAAGTTTGGAGGAGAATCCTACACGGCTTTGTACCATTGCTCATACTATCACGTGTTTAACTTTTGGTGTGTTTATGTCGTGGCAGCTTGTTCAGGGCACAATGGAGTGCAGGGACAGGAGCCGCATTTGGGGTTCAGATTCTGCCTCAAATTCTTCCATTTGTTTGCCCTCAAATCTGTATAGGGTTTTTTTTTAAAGATTTTATTCACTTACTTGACAGAGAAAGAGATCAGAAGTAGGCAGAGAGGCAGGCAAAGAGAGAGGGGGAAGCAGGCTCCCCGATGAGCAGAGCCCCCAATGCGGGGCTTGATCCCAGGACCCTGTGATTATGACCTGAACCAAAGGCAGAGTCTTAACCCACTGAGCCACCCAGGCGCCCCTAAATCTGTATAGTTTTTAAACGAGGCTTGGCAAATTGATGGACTGTTCTAAGCCTCCCTCTCTCAGATGGGAATAGCTAAGGAGTTCATAGAGTGTTGTGAAAATTAAATGACATCGTGCATGACCCATTTCTTTAAAGTGCTCAGCCCAGCCCCTGTGGTGGAGTTGGTTCTCTCCCAGAGGCAGCGATTAATAATAAAAACAAAAGTATCATCGATGGACTCTGGCAACTGAGGAACAGAGAGAATACATAATTTACCCGAATTTACATAGCTAGTAAGTGGTAGAACTCGGACTTGAACCCAGGTACTCTGGTGCCAGATCCCACGCTCTTGACCTCTTAGAGCACCTCCGATTGTGCGCTCACCATTCGTAAGCACTGGCCTACTCTGTGCCCAATGCTATGCTAGGTGCCAGGCATTCCACAATAGACAGATGGGGTCCTGCCTTGGGGCTGAGAGTGAGGAAAACAGGGATCACACATAGACCATGCCAGCACAGTTCAGTAAGGGCTCTGACAGAGGGCTGTGAGGGGCAGAGGTGTACACACAACTAGAGGGAGTCAGAGACAGCCTCTTGCACAGAATGACCTTGACTCGGACCTTGAAGGACAATGGGAGTTAGACAAGTGAACATGGAGGAAGGAGGCAGTTCTGGACAGAGGCTGGAGAACACAGTGGTTGCAGGGCACTGAGGGGCTTCAAGGGGAGAGAAGAAGATGAGGACAAAGTGGCAGAGGGAGGTAAAGCTGGATAGGTAGGCAGAAGCCCTACGGTTAAGGGTTTTAGCTGAAGGTAATTTGTCATTTGGAGAAAAGGAAAGACTCTCCATGAACTAAGCCAGCAGCTCCCCATCTGTCAATGTTTCTCTAAACAAACACGGAACTTTTGATTCAACAGGCCTCGGCCTGGGGACCAGGCAACAGTATTTTCCTCCAAAAAAAAAAAAAAAAATCATGTTCTATCTTAGTGCTTATTAAACTTTTGTGTACCTCAGAGTCACCTCGGAGAGCTTGTTTTAACGCTGATCACTGGGCCTACTCCCCAGGATTTTTGGAACCTGGAGGTCAGGGTAGTCTCAAGAATTGGCATTTCTAACAAATTCCCGAGTGGTGTTTGTGCTACTGGTTTGTGGTCCTGTAGAGCACAATCTCCAATCATATAGTCAAGAACTTAGGTTTAATTACTTATTTGTGTGATTCTTTTTTTTTTTAATTAAATTCAATTTAGTTAACATATAGTGTTTCATTAGTTTCGGGGTAGAGTTTAATGATTCATTAGTTGCATATAACACGCAGTGTTCATTACATCATGTACCCACCCTAATGTCCATCACCCGGTCCCCCCCTCCCCCCCCCCCCCCCCCCCCCGCCACCCTCAGTTCCTTCTTTATAATTAAGAGTCTTTTAATGGTTTGCCTTCCTCTATTTTCATCTTATTTTATTTTTTCTTCCCTTCCTCTACGTTCATCTGTTTTGTGTGATTCTTTTCTTTTTTAAAGGAAAGGTTTTGTGTCGTTCAAAGATTTTATTCATTTATTTGTCAGAGAGAGAGAGAGCACAAGCAGGGGAGGAGGGAGAAGCAGGCTTTCCACTAAACAAGGAGCCCAAAGCAGGACTTGATTCCAGGACCTTGGGATTGAGATCTGAGCTGAAGGAAGATGCTTAACCAACTGAGCCAGCCAGGCATCTCTGTTTTGTGTGATTCTTCAGCTGTATTAAAATTTGAAAATTCCTGCAAGGAAGAATGACTAAATCTTTTACCTTCTTTTCTCTAATGTTTCTTTAACTTTTGAATATTTCTGTAGTTGAAGAAAATTTAATCCAAATATTCCTGAAATTCTGGTTGATTTTGATCGGTAAGTGCTCAAAATATGGTGACTTGTAGGTTTCATTGGAATTTCAAAAATCAACCTTTGAAACTTCTATTTGCAAAGCAGGAAGTCGCTTGTGGCCCAGAGCAAACACTTCAGGTGAAGGGTTTGCCCGTTTGGAGGCCTTTAGAGTCTCAGCTTTTGAGCGTGTTTCTCTGCCTTTTAAAACAGTGTGATTCTGGGGCGCCTGGGTGACTCAGTGGGTTAAAGCCTCTGCCTTCGGCTCAGATCATGATCCCAGGATCCTGGGATCAAGCCCTGCATGGGGTTCTCTGCTCAGCAGGGAGCCTGCTTCCCTTTCTCTCTCTCTACCTGCCTCTCTGCCTGCTTGTGATCTCTGTCAAATAAAAAAAACAAAAAACAAACAAACAAACAAACAACAAAAAAAAAAACCAGTGTGATTCTGAGTCTTTACAGAATGGGCTGTGGATGTGGAAATAGGCAATTGGTGTCTTTGAGTGTGACCAGCTGGCTAAGAGCAACATATATCCCGATGGTTGTTATTTCCTCCTTGATAGATAAAGCAGGAAGAGGCTGGGAAACGCAAAGTCACCCCAGACAAGGGATCCTTGAAAGGATGGATGGAGAAGAAAGGATCTTGGAAGCTTCATGTTTCTCTTCGCTTACCAAACCAAACCGAAAAACTTACCTTTTTAAATGTCATAGTCACAAACTAAATTTTCCACACCAAAGATTTGGAAGAAAAAGATAGATGTGAAAAATAGTAAGTGGCCTTAACCAGGCCTTAACCATGATTAACACGAGTGATGGATCCAAGTGAGAGTCCAGGAGCAGAAAAAAAAAAACAAGTTTCTGTGAGGGTTTGATGACCTATCCAGTAGCTTAAATTCCTCTATCTGTAGTATTAAAATGCAAACACCATTCTGGATATCTGGGAACATCTGGACATCCTCATCCATCCAAAGCAGATTCAATTCCATTAACAGTCTCTGTTGCAGATAGAAGAAATGGGCTAAATGTGTATTTCAGGATTTTTTTCGATCCTACCCAATTTTGCTCCTGAGTTTATCAATGAAATACATTAACTCTGCCTTCCGTATCCTCCCAACAAAATTCAACATTTAATGAAAGTCACCTTTGAGTTTTGAAACGATGAGTTCGAAGGGAACTTACTAAAAATAATTGAAATTAACAGCAATTGTATAAAAAGGAAATAAGCAGAAATGACTTTCATTGAGCCCAAGAAGCAATGAATGTGCTCTTTCTCCTCATTTATTTAATTTCTACATAGGGATTTTAGTTGATGTCCCCCAGATTTATCAGTGTGGTTGTCTACTCAGTTGCTCTGAGCTCCCCCAAGCCCTTGGGGGAGCCAGTGCCCTCGCATTTCCTGACGTCCCCACCACACCTTTGTGCTACCTCGGTCCCAACCCCCGCCTGCACTCAACCCAGACAGGTGGACCTTGGCCAGTCAACATGCATGAAAGCAAGACTTCCACCCTTACAGGTAGAAAAGCTCACACACATACACATACATGCATACCTTATTGCCCTTACTCTGCTTTATGTTGCTCCACAGCATTTTTGCACATCTGATATATAACTTATGTTTACTGTCTATATTACTGGCAGAAAAGAAATGGCGGTGTCAAAGGCTAACTGGAAAACCATAGTCCGTTAAGTCAACAGAGCACGAGCGGGTAACATGAAGCCCTCGGTTGCCCCCCACAGGGCACAGAGAGGCAAGGAGGTTGATGCTGGGGTGTCAGAGAAGCCTGGCAAACCCTGTGGCTGAGGTAGAAGGAGTTCCCCAGAATTAAGCAGAGGGTGGAGGACCGTAGCCTGGCAAGGAAAGTAGGGAGCAAATACCTGGCTCCCCTTTCTTTCCATCCTGCGTCTCCTGCTGGGATCTCTCCCCTTCCCGTTCTTCTCATTGCCCTCCAAGATGACAAGGCACTGCAGGATGTAGGGTTGGCCTCCTGGCCACAAGAGCAGGGGAGAGAAAGGTAGAGGGGGAAACCTGGAAGTTTGTCAGCACTCTTGGCCAACAAGATCATAAGCTCCTACAGGACCCCTGTTTTATTTATGGCTTATCTCCAGCAGGTGAGTCTGGAACATTGGTTTTCATCAGTATTTGCTGAATGAATGAATGAATGAATGATGCATGGGTTTAGAAGAAGCAGCATGCGCAAGGAGGATCTGAGTAACACGGAGTGTGTGAGGCAAATCCACACACCATCGCTATTACCATATTTAAATCCATCCTTGCTCATAGTGCTTTCATGGGAAGGGATATTTTGAAGGGCAGGCAAACCTGGAAGAAAAGAACGAGAGGATACCTGGCATCTGATTGTACGCATATTATACTAAGAAGTTATTCAAAAGTTCACTTTATACATTTCTAAAATCTTGTTCGTCGCGCAGCTAGGTTTGACAAACGAGGGATGGTCCCCTGTGCTGTCCATCCAGCAGCACAACAACCATGATCTGAAGGTGATGCTCTGGGATCCACAGACACTGCTGTCCTGAATGGGGTTCAGCCCCAGCCAACCCCACCCCAGGCAGGACACAGGGCCTCAGACATGAGGCAGTTCTGTGTTCCATCCTCTCCAAATCAACTCTAAGACAGAGTTTTGTTCTCCCCCCTCTTTTTTAAAATATAAATTCAATTAGCCAACTTACAGTACATCATTAGTTTCAGATGTAGTGTTCAATAATTTACCAGTTGCGTAAATACCCAGTGCTTATTACGTCACTAAATACCATCGCTCAGTTACACCATCCCTCCAACCCCCCCTTTATTTGATTCCTATGGTTAAGAATCTCTTATGGTTTCTCTCTCTCTCTCTCTGATTTCTTCCCATTCAGTTTTTCCTCCCTTCCCCTATGATCCTCTGCGCTGTTCCTTAATATCCCACGTATGAGTGAAAGCATGTGCTAATTGTCTTTTTCTGCTTGGCTTATTTGGCTCAGCATAATAGCTTCCAGTTCCATCCATGTCGATGTAAATGGCAAGAGGGCATCATTTTTCATGGCTGAGTAATATTCCATTGTGTATATGAACCACATGAGATGGAGTTTCTAGTCTGTAACATGGGACAACAATTGCTCCTCCCTCACAGAGTTTTGAGACTTGCTCAGGGCTTGACCCTCACTGCCTGACAGGGTATAAACAGTAGTAACCAGAAGGATCATTTCTTATGCAAGATGCAGTCTTTAATCTCAGAAGTGGAAACTCGAAGGCAGTGCAGAGGCTCGGCTTTCTGTGCTGGAGCCATTCCTGCATGTTCTTGATTAGAGAGGGGGTCAGGAGGTAAGAGGACGGCTGGCCCTAGAGGATGGCTTCACCCCGGGCCCGGAGCAGGACTTCCTGCTTCCTTCCTTCAAGTCAAGTGAAGTTGAAGCTGGTGTCCCTTCTGACCCCTGGTCAGAGTAGCACACCGCCCTTTATTTTCAGGTGGTCTGGGGAGGGGGGATGCTCAGAACTGTGCTGAGAAAGAGGAGTGTGTGGCTCTTCCTTCCTCTGGCCGGAGAGCAGCCTCCAAATGGAGCTGAAGTGAGAAGCAGGTGAGGACCTCGGGGAAGGGGAAAGGCGAGGTCAGCTTCCCCTGGAGGAGATGGGAAATGCCTTAGTGAGTCTTGGGATTCACATGGGCTTCCTTCTCCGGCTCTCCCCCACTTTTCTTTGCCAGTGGCTTCCTCTACCTCCTTTGGGGTCTGTACCCCTGAAAGCACTGCTCCAGGTTAAAGAGATGAGGCTTGTGAATAAAGAGAGGAGCGACCCTCAGACTCCCAAGTTCTCCCAGGGTTCTGTGAGGACCTTGCAAGAGACCCCCTGAAACTGGGGGCCCCCGAGGGTGGCATGTGGGGAGAGGATCCCCTAGTTGCCGGCAATAAGGTGGTGTGAAATCTGTAGAGAATTTAAAATCGATAATAAAACCAACTAAAAGACTTTTAAAATATTATCACTGCATGGTAGCAATTCCAAACGCTGTCAGTGACAAAATACTCTTCCTAGAAAATCTTTTGTTGGTCTAACTTCTAGACAAGGGCTGCCATCACTGGTGAATTTCAGCAATATAAACTCCTGATAATCAGACTTCTATTCCTTATTTTTAAATAAAGATTGTATCCTACACAGAAGTGAACCTGCTAAGGGCACTTGGGTGGCTCAGTGGATTTAATCCAATCACTTGGATTAAAGCCTCTGCCTTCAGCTTGGGTCATGATCCCAGAGTCCTGGGATCCAGCCCTGCACAGGGCTCTCTGCTCAGCAGGG
This sequence comes from Mustela nigripes, assembly GCF_022355385.1. Lineage (NCBI taxonomy): Eukaryota > Metazoa > Chordata > Mammalia > Carnivora > Mustelidae > Mustela > Mustela nigripes. Next base: position 56,948,213 of record NC_081561.1, read on the forward strand.
AGCCTGCTTCCCCACCCCCCTGCCTGCTTGTGATCTCTCTTTTCCTCTCTGTCAAATAAATAAAATCCTTAAAGAAAGATAAGTTAGAATAAGCTTTTTTTAAAAAATAAAAAATAAATAAACAAGGTTAGCATGGTGGTTGTATAGACCAAGAAGCGGAACAGAAGCTGATTCAACTCTCTTATTTTTTGGAACCACCTGAAGTTTTTATTTGCATTTAAAATTTTAAACGGTGAAGGGCTTGCCTGGGTGGCTCAGTCAGTTAAGCATCCAACTCTTCAGCTCAGGGCATGATCTCAGGGTCCTGGGACTGAGTCCCACGTCGGGCTCTGAGCTCAGTGAGCAGTCTACTTGGGATTAGGTGTGCGTGCTCACTCTCTCTCTCTCTCTCGTAATAATATCTTTAAAATTTTTTAAAAATAAATTAAAAAAAAGATTAAAACCATGAAGTAGAATACAACCCACAAATTATACTCTTTTTCATTTGGCAGGTACAAAACTTACCTCCCCCTTATATGTTTTATTGAATTTTAATGTTTTAGAGTGAAATGTTTTCTTTTTTAGCCATTCTAAATCTGAATAATTTCATCAAGAAAATAAGGATTATTACTGAAAATAATGTTCTCATGTACAAGAGGGAGGAGTTAGTAAGAGATCTGGTGGAGATGTCAACTATGCTAGATACCTCCATGGTCCAGAATTCCCAGCACTGACTGCCACTTTCTTCATTCTGCTTTAGCAAAGCAGAGAAGTGGCGGGACGGAGGTGGGGGAGAGAGAGAGAGAGAGAGAGAGTGTGTGTGTGTGTGTGTTAGCAGGTTTAGGAATCCACTTCTCTTTTTTCTTGGTTCCTGGAAATTTTCATTTTAAACATAGGTCTCTGCTCAAATATTGTTCCTGTTAGTGCACATAAATAATCCCTGGTATCCTGGGCAGGTACCTGATGTAGAAGGTAACTCTAGAACTTGTGAAGGGGCAATATCGGAGCACTTCTAACTGACTAGCAAGTGATCCGTGGGCCAGAGGTCATTCATAAGAGTGCCCATATTTAGCAAGAGCTCAGCAGGTTCAAATAAACAGCCCCAGACAGAAGAGCACCTGAAGTGTGTACACGTATTGTCCCGTAAAGCACAAAGCCAGATCTTGATGGCCTGGATGAAAATGGAAAGTTGAATAGCGTTAGAGGAATTCAGGAAAAGACTAAAAATAATACGTGGTTTTTCCCTCTGTTAATGTTCCAGGTCAAATGAGGCAAATTTAAGGGGTGTGGGCCTGGAATAATCATGTAATTGTTGATATGTAGCTGTGTTCTGTGTGCTATGTATCAGGACTAAAAATAATTTAGTGGTCCCTAGAGGCAGACTTTAATTTGTAGAAGGCAATGTAGTTAGGAGAGGTTTTGAACTTGGAAACTTGGACCCCTCGTTGTCTGGAATGGGCCATTGGAGTTGTGGGGGGATGGGCAACTTCCACGAAACAGGGTGACTGTGTGCCCGACAGTAGTCCATTTCAAAAGGCAGTAGCAACCACCATGAGCACATTTCCCCTAATCTCTTACCCATCTCTTCCTGAAAAACTCAAAAAGTACAGGCTAGACCCCAGGGCACCCTGCCTTTGGGTTCACCCAACTCAACTACCAGGCCTACTAGAAGCTCGGACAGACTCTGAGTTTGCCATAACGGTGTGGGAAATGGGAACAGATCGGTGAGTAAACAGGGTGCCAAAGTGGTGCCGTATCCACAGCTTAGATTTGAGGAGACAGGAAGTTGATAAATCTATGCATAAGCCACTCAAAGTAAACAACTAAGGCTTTTCCCCAACACTAAAACAAGCAAGTTTTTTGAACATGAGCCATTTTCCTGAGTAATACGCACTATCTGGGAATTATGAGCCCTTAACATTTTCTTTAAAAGTAATTTACTACAGGGGCGTGTGGGTGGCGTAGTTGGTTAGGCATCTGACTCTTGATTTCAGCTCAGGTCATGAGCTCAGGGTCCTGGGATCGAGCCCCACGTCGGGCTCCTTGCTCAGCACTGCGTCTGTTTGTCTCCCTCCCCCTCAGCTCCTCCCCTTGGTTAGGCTCTCTCTCTTTCAAATAAATAAAGAAAATCTAAAAAAAAAAAAAAAAAAGTAATTCACTACAGGTCATTTAAAATGTGGTGTCCTCGGTCTAACCAGACATTGCTAAGCGTGGAGTATTTGGGTTCCCCAAAGCTCAGTCATGAGTTCTGTTGTTTTCTCAGCATTCCACATCTCTGTGCTTTTCAAAGGCACATTCTTCCTTTCCCCAGGGAGTTGAACTTAAGAAGTTTTGATTAATTTTCGTTTGTGCTTCATTTTCCATTCTCACCACTGCTACCCCCAATTTTATGCTTCTCCTCAGCGGGGCTGAATTTCAGAGGCTTTGTTGTTCTTCATAGACATAGGCGTCAGCCAGTCTTTCTGATTTCTTTCTCAAGCAAACACTGTCATTGTGCCTGGCATATTATGTATTCTTGAAAGGACATTTAAAAAGAATGCATTATTCTTTTGTAGATTTGGGAGAAGTGTTAGTCCAGTGACATAACTGTTGGGTGTGATGTAGAGCCAGGAGTGGTGACTCTGGGTGAGAGGTGAGATGTACACTTGTGTGGGGGGTGAGTGGTACCACAAAGTGGCCTTCTGTGGCTGACCAGAGCTGGTATTGTCCTATTAGTGCTACCTCCATATTGCAGGTCTTGGCAATTTTACTGAGCACCAGTTATGTGCCAGGGATTTCCAGCTCTACTTCAGAAATTACTTCCACTCTTAGGCCAAGATGGTAGAGTTCCTTCCCGTCCATGTAGGGGGACTTCTGTAACCCTATTAATAAGCAGGACATCATGCAGGGGGGGCATTATTGTGCACAGTATTAGCAAAACCATGCTGGGACTTTGCTTTTGGAAGTACTAGATTCCCCTGACGGTGTGTATCTAGACCATCATGTTGCCATTGACAGTACTTTTGGTTCATCTACATTCCAACATGTTAGAAAGAATTGCTTAACTTTCTCCCATGAAAGAGCATAGGTATTGGAAAAATTGGTCTACTTTATGATTTAGGGCATCATTTCAAGCACTAATTAAGTTGTGAACCGAGCATGATAAAGAAAAGTCTACAAATTTAACTCAAGTATAATATCGTCTCTTTCTCTACTCAGAAATCACCACTAATGCCCTACCTGTACGATGCACTTGTTCCAATTTAGAAGTAGGAGGAGAAGGATCTGCACAGTATCCAGTGGGGGTGAGGTGAGGACACGCCCCAGGACAAGTTGGTGAAAATTCTGCATGGGAAGATAGAAGGTCTAAATTCCAGTTCTGGCTCTGACACTGATGGGTGTTGTGACCTTGGTCACCTCCCAATGTTCCTCTGCCAATAGATAGTTGGGATGAATGATCAGTGGGCCCCCGCAGTATAACATTCTTTGATTCTTACTTTTCTCCTAGCACGTGTGACTCCTTCACTCATATTTCTCTAGTGGTTTTGGCACCATGGCTGTTCACCAGTCAACTTCAGAAGAAGTGTGGCCCTGAAAACAGTAGAGAGCGATGGCAACTGGATGGGAGTTGCCCTTACAGGGACAGGGTTTTGCAAATCCAAACTCGGGGCTGTCACATATTTGCAGAGGACACTCTCTGCTACCTGAGGTACCTGATATCTGCTGATGCAGATCAGAGACACAAGAAAGGAGCAGAGGTTAGAACAGGAGTGACTGCCCAGTGTGCATGGACAGAAGAAGATGTGCAATGTAGAAGAAATGCAGCTTCCTTCTACATAGATTTCTGCCAAGACCAAGATAGGAAGGGATGCACATGTCCTCAAATAGCCTGCTCTTCACCATGATGCCTACAGAAGTGGTGAGCAGAGCAAGGAGGGCTGAAGGAGGAGGAATCCATGATGAATTTAGTCAATCGATGACTGACCTCCTGTCCATCACAGCTGGATGTGTGGGTGACGTATGTCATAGTGGGGGCATCAGCAAGCACTTCCTGTTATATGAATAGCATGTCACCTGTGTGAACTGAGGGCGAACCTGAAGGCTGGGGATGACTCCCAGGCCATGGATGTCAACCCTCCCCAAGGAAAGGTCAATAAAGGTCAAAAGAGAGCTGTTGATGACACCTCTATGGAGCCTGGTCCTGAATCTGCCTCCATTTCCCCATGTGCTGTCCTTCCTTCTGGGAAAATGTAGAGAGTTAATGCTGGATGTGGAGTCCAAAACAGGGTTCCATATGGGGTGTGCTTTGGATTTCTGAGAGAAGCCAGAGCCATCTCTGGGAGCCTAAAAAGGAAGGTACAATGAGGCTGTCAACTGCATCTAATTGGTTCAAAAGATGGAAGTTTGGAATCTTCCATAGCAATGTAATATCACTCTCTGGAAATTATGTGCACAGAGAAGGTGTAATAACTCTGTTTATCTGTCTGTTGGTGGAATGGGCTCAGGAACAGTAAAGTGCAAATTAAACCTGAGAGGCTCTAGCTGAGTGCAAATATGACCAACTCCAATTATCAGAGACTCTGCCAAGATATACACACAAAAGATAAGAATAAGACCATTTGTATACTATAAAACTGCCCAATTATTTGTTGGTTCCTTCCTTGCATAAGGACAGGTCAGTGCCGGAGGGGAATTTTCCTGGCCTTGATATAGAAACACCAAAAGAGAGCTGACCCTGGGCTGCAGGGGGTCAAAAGGGTTACCCACATCTGGTTGTAGATTAAAAAAAAAAAAACAGGGCTTATCCTGCCAAGAGGTGGAGGTGGGAGGGTTTTGTAAATTGAACCGTTGCGCACTTTTGTATATAATTCTGCTGTGTATGTGCTAACGCTGTAACATACACGACTTTGTATGTTACACTTTCAAATACTGTTGTTTAGTGAACAAACTAGGCGTCTCTGCCCTCCAGGAGCTTTCATGCTAGTGAAGTAGATGGAAGGTGGAAACAGACAATAAACAAAACAAATAAGTACATTATAGGATATGTGAGGTCATATGCAATATGGGAAAAAAGTAGGGAAGGAGGATTGGGAAATATGAAATAAGGCATTTAGCAAAGCCCTCAGTAAGAAAGCGTTGTTTGGACAACGGTGAGAATGAGGTGAAGGAGGAAGGCGCAAGGATATCTGGGCAAAGAACATTCCAAGTAGAGAGCACAGCAAGTGCCAAGACTCTGAGCTGGAACTGTGCTCGCAAGGAGGCCAGCATGGCTGGAGGGTTGTGAGTGAGGGGACAGAACTAGGGGAGGAATCAAGGGAAGAAACGGTGGGAGGAGCAGAGGCACGGGGTTGGAGGCAGATGTTACAGGTCACTGAAGGGCCTTGGACTTGGACTGTGTGAGGTGAGTATAGGTTAACCTCACACAGTGTACCTTTTATGAAGACCATTCTAACTCTGGTCTTGCACAGAGACCAATTAGAAGCCATAATAATAATGCAGCCAAGGGATAATGATGGCTTGATGAGAATGATGTTAATGGAAGGGGTAAGAAATGCCCAGTCATGCACATATTTGGAAGGTAGAGATGATGGGATTTGATGACAGGGAGAGCTCAAGGATGACCCTCAGAGCTGTGGTCTGGGCAACCTGGAAGGATGGCCATGCCCTTTACTAAGATGGGAGAGATGGTTAGAAGAGCTAGTTTGGGAGGGCAGATCAGGACCTTAGTTTTGGTCACATTCAATTTGAGATCTTACTGAATATCCAAGCAGGCAGATATCAAGTAGGCAGTTGGATATGGGTCAGAAATTCAGGAGAGAGGTCCATGATAGAGACGTACATTTGGAAGTTACCAACACAAAGTTTGAAACCATGTTGGAACTCACCTGGTAAATTAGTATCAACAAAGTAGAGTTGCAAAGACTGAGCCAATTAGGACACTGGGACATTGGGACACACCAGTGTTAAGAGAGGGAACCAGCAATGGATGAGATGGAGCACTTTCATTTTCTTTTTGCTTTTATTGATCACCTACTATATGTCAGCAAGATACTAGTTGCTAAGCATACAATAAATAAGACTAGTTCCTGCCCTCAAGGTGCTTACAGTCAATGCATTAAAATAATCATTTGGATGCGTGTGGTAACTGCAAAAAAAAAAAAAAAAAAAGACATGGACCTGGAATTATGGGTCCAGGGAGAAGGAACGCTTGTCCCAGACTGGGAGGGATAGGAGGGTCCTTGGAAGAAATAACACCTATAGCTTAAAAGGAGACTACAAGTTACCAAGGTGAGCAAGAGGGAAGGGCTGGGCAGTGAAGCAGTCTGGAACATGCTGGAAATACATGTTAATTTGGTGCCAACATTTCTGCCTGAGAAAACAGCTCTGTGTGGAATGAGGGGATATGCTCAAGTCCTAAGAGACAGGTCGTGCCTACAAACACATATAACATGACTGGTGCATTAGTTCGTCTGAAGGCATCACCACAGTCTGGTCGAAGAAGCTTGGGTTTGACGTGCCACTGACTCCAACATCTTAGAATTCAGGAGAAGGGCCTCTGACACAGCCATTGGAAGCCTCAGCCATGACAGGGCAAAGTCTCCCCATCAGCAGCTAATTCTGGGTTGCAGCCGAGACCATATGGTGGTTCCATTTTTTATTTGTCTTTGTTTTCATTGTAAAGTGAGTGGGACCAGCACAGAGTGTTCCTAGCAACAAGCGGGACTGTGGGTGAGAGAGGAATTGCTCTTCAGGGAAGCGAAGGGACAGCCACCTTGACAACGCCCGGTTCCATGTCCGAGAGCCAGCTGTGCCCACAGCCCACCCACAACTCAACCCAAGCAGGAAATCTCAGAGCAGTGAGTCCTGGAGCTCACTCTGACCGGGGGTATTTCTTCAGGCAAGACCTTGGTATTTACAAAAAGAAGAACAAAAAGACCTGGATATCAAGCTCCCTGACATTGTTACTCTTTTTTTAAGTACCAAGGTCTGAGAACTTCTCTTTCTCCTCCAGTGCCTTCTAACTGGCTATGGGGCATTTAGTTCTATCCTACAATTTCTTTTCCAAAGAGGTCTTCCCCCAAAATTCTTTTAGTGTTCTTTACTACCACATTAATGTCCAGTGACCTCCTGGTTTTTCTTCATTCCTCCCCCACACAGCCGGTGTGATTTATCTACATTTATCCTAATCCACGCAAGTTATCCCCAAAGGAACCAATCTCATGCCAAAGATAAGACATATTTCACAGGCATCTTCAAAGGGCCAATCTCTGCTGAAGTAGAGGCAAACCTGGCAGAAAGCAAATCCATACAGGCAGCCGTATTATAACCGCAAAAATTTCCTTTCCATGGAGGTAAAAATAACCAACACCTACACACGCTCCCTGTGTGCCAGGCACTGTTACAAGCATTTTAATCTTCACAGGGACCCTGAGGTAAGTACTATTCTTACTCTAATTTTACCAATGAGGAGACTGAGGCATAGAAAGATTAAGTAACATGTTGAAGTTCCCCGGAGCTACTGGTGGGCAGATCCAGGGTCCATACTCTCAACCCCCGGCTCCTTAAGGTTTTCAAGACTTGGGGGATTTTCCACTATTTATATTTAATATTGTAGATTTTTTAAAAGGATTTTATTTATTTATTTGACAGAGAGAAAGAAAGAGATCACAAGTAGGCAGAGAGGCAGGCAGAGAGAGAGGAGGAAGCAGGCTCCCCGATGAGCAGACAGCCCGATGCAGGGCTTGATCCCAGGACCCTGAGATCATGACCTGAGCCTAAGGCAGAGGCTTACCCACTGAGCCACCCAGGAGCCCCTAATATTGTAGATTTTTTTTTTTTTTAAGATTTTACTTATTTATTTGAGAAAGAGAGTGAGAGAGAGAGCATGAGAAGGGAGAGGTCAGAAGCAGACTCCCTGCCGAGCAAGGAGCCCGTTGTAGTACTCAATCCCAGGACTCCAGGATCATAACCTGAGCTGAAGGCAGTCGCTTAACCAACTGAGCCACCCAGATGCCCCAATATTGTATATTTTTAATGTAAAAAAGAATCTGGGGTATCTTTGTCCATTTCCTATAGAAAAATAAGTTAATATCTCCAATATCTAGCATGGGAAATTATTTTGGAGTATTTCAGAATGCGATTTAAGCCATCTGGCTCTGTGTGTATGTGTTTTAATGCTCTTCCTCGTATTTTTGGCGGGGGGGCAAGAGTAGTATTTTATATAGACTCAAAAGATTTATTCTTCATTGTGATTCACCACGTTACTATTTTTAGCTTTTAGCTACAGACAACAGAAACCCCCACTGGAACTGGATTACATAATAAGGACTTTTACTGTGCCCTGAAAGGTAAATCCGGAGGTAGTGAGCTACCACAGTCGGCCTCACGTCCAAGCACAGGCCGCTGCCCGGCAAGGAGAAGGAGATGAGCGTGTTTTAGACCAATCATGATGCCCCCAGACCCTAGGGAGCAGGCTGCCTTCCGTGGGTTCCCCAGCCAGACTTTGGGCGGGCAGCAAGGAGGAAGTGGGGAGTCAGCGGGGTGGGCAAATACCACATCTCCCGGTGACAATATGGTGGGATTTCTCTGCCTTCAGTGCCCATGGGTCTTGGTCACGCCGCTGTGAAGAAAGAAGAGGCAGACCAGACGAAGAGTGGTGGGCAGCAAAGCAGAGTTCATTGAGTAAGAGCACAAGCTCCTGGAGAGGAAGGGGGGCCCCAGAGGGCTGCCCCTGGAGTTTCTAAGTTTACAGGTTTTTATGAGCTCTTTTGCAGAACTGTCTTAAGCAATCAGAGTGTGCTGAGTCGTGCCAGTCAGGGCTTTGGCCACGTATCTGTTTAACTGTTAGGTTCCTGTCTACATGCTGATGGTCTTTTTTGCTGACAGCTGGTGGCTTAGGTCTTCACTGCCCCAGGCCCGTGATATTGACCAATGCCTTGTGGTTAACTGTCTTATTTTAGGCCATTTTGCAGAAGTCATTTCTGCAAAGGCTGCAAAGCAAAATGCTAGTGCGCTCCTGTCTGAGCGGCAAACGGGTTGTCAGTGCTGTTTGATCTTAGCTGTCCTGGCTCTGTATTTTCTTGCTGGGGACCCTGGCCCTGACTGCCTAACCGTCCAACCACGTCCTAACCAGGACATGGAATGAACTAGAGAGTGTAGTTGAGAATCAGCCCCAGAAGTTCGAATGACATTGTGAAGGGTCATCCTCTTTTGTCTCTCTCTCAAGCCTGAGTACCACTGGCAGTTGTCAACATGCCTAAGGGTGAGAGCTTTGACCGAATGGAAAGGTGGGCTAAAAGGAGAGAGAGGTGGTGTGAAGCAGGACAAGAGTATGAGCTTGTAGGATTAGAGCCCAGGTCCCCAGAGAGTCCCAAAGAGTTCTTGAGCTCCTCCTCTCTGCCAGGATAACCACTGGAACCTGTAAACTCAGCAGGACGGGTATCCACTCTCCACTCTCACACAAAATAAACCAAGTCTCAGAGAAGCGTTGTAATGTGTAAAAGGCCTCATAAATAGAAACCTGTGGGGCTACAGTTTGAATCCCCGTAGTCTGACCCTGGAGTCCTTGCTCTGACGTTTCAGGGGTTTCTCTAAACACAGTCTGGGGACTGCCTGCATCAGACCCACCTGAACCCCTTACTTGCAAGGCAGATTCGTCAACTTCCCCGTGGGGCCAGGGTCCGGAGTAGGAAACTGACCGTTGCCCACACTAACATGTAAGAATGAGTGAACGATACTCTGTTCCTTCTCATCTGTGTTCTGACCTGGGGCAATCACCGTTTTTCCTTGTATCCAAGTTTCCTGACATGCAAAATGAGGATGGGTAGGTCGCCTCCAGCTAAAAATCTCTGATTACAATTCATCTTTAAACCCATCAATCTGATTGCAGTCTGCCAACTGGCCCTTTTCCATGTTTCTTCTTACCTTGAAATATTAGTGTTGTTATTAAGATGATGTTTTAAGCATCACAGTATTTGAAGCATAAATATCCATAGAGTTTTCCCAGAAATCTGAGAGAACCAGCCATCCCCTTCATGTGGCAGATTTGAAGGGCAGCTCTCTCTAAAGCCCAGGGCTAGGACTAATGACAGTTCTAGGTCTTCTCATACTCTGCTGCGTATTTTTTTTTTTTTTTAATTTTCTGACTTCTTGACACTGCCAGAGACAAGGACTCATCACTGTTTTCCTCCCACTCTGAAAACATAATCCAATTTAGTGAACATCTCAGAAGGTCTAAACAAGGCATCCTATACCACCCCCTTAGCCCTAACCCATTTGGGGTTTGCTTTGGTTTCATTTTCCTCATTTTTTTCTTTGGTAAAAGGAAAGCAAGGACCAGGGGCATTGGCCAAACAAGTCTGGCCACTCAGTGGAGAGGTTTCCAGATAAGAAGGATCTGAAGGACTTCCCATGGGCGTAAGGGAAATCGCACACGCCTTCCGGGGAAGAGGACCAGGAAATCACTTCTTGTTTTTCAAACAGCAGCGAGCCTCTCACGGATGGCGCTGTGAGGCTCGGAGGACCACAGCAGGGGAGGCGTGGGACAGCGGTGAGGCTGAGCTCGGCACGGAGCTGCCAGTCCTGCCTGAGCCCTCACAATGAATCCTGCTCGGCTTTGCCTTCAACGGGTATAGGTTTTCTTGGAGACCGTGGGGCAGATGGCCTCATAGGGGAAATCTGGATGGTTTTAGGCGTCTGATCAGAGCAGAAGACAGCCTGGGGACTGCGGTGGCGGACAGGTAACATGTCTTCTGCTGTGGTTCACCTCCCTCTGTAGCAAGACCTCAGGGGCACCTCAGTCACTTCCACACTTCTTTTAAGACGTCGCCCAGTTCTGATCCTCTTTGCCTGATTTCCTTCTGTGTGGCTGTGACATGGATGTTGCCTGCGTAAAGCATATAAAGCATATTTGGTCAAGAGTGTTTGCAGGCTGTTGGCCAAGTTGATGAGACTGTGTTTAGGAAGACTAGGTATCATGTAACCAACTGGCATCTTTTAAGGGTTTCCGCTATAATAAAGAGCTTTCTTTGTCTTCCCTTTTCTTTCTTACTTTCTTTCCTTCTTTTCTTTTCTTTTCCTCTTTCTTTCCTTTTTTTGCTTTTATTTTTTTGTTCAATGAATTTTCCCATCCCCGAGCCAGAAAATACCATAAAGACAAGAGCATTCATGAACGCTGCCCTGAGTGTGTCCATGGCCAGGCAGCCATGTTGTGGTTGTGTGCTGACAAAGCAAGAGGCTACACCGTGAACTCTGTCAGCTCCCAGGCATTCACCTGGACAAGGGGTGATCCCCGAAGTGTTCAGCAGTCCCTTCTCACCCATGACGGAGGGGAAGAGTTTACGGTCAGTGCTAGGAAGGAAGATAAGAAAAGTGCTGGCTTTGGGAGATGGGCAGACTTGTCTTGAGCGTTCTAGAAGGAGGAGAGTCTCTCTGAAGTGTGGCTTGCTTAAACCATGTTTTCTTATGCTTTGTAGAAAGCCAGCCCATGCCACTTTACTGGCACTCAGTTTTTCCTTTCATGAAGGGCTCGGGTTTTTGGTCTTTCATGTTCGGATGGTACCAGTAGCACATGAATATATTCCTGCTGTAACAATGTCTCATGCTCTCTAGTACCCACTCTTGGTGCTCCTGGGTGGCTCAGTGGATTAAAGCCTCTGCCTTCGGCTTTACGCTTCTTCTCCCCACAAATACCCCATCAATAGTGTGTCGTGCATCTTCCCAGTTATTTCTGTCTTCTCAGCTCTCAGGACAAGCCAGGGCACAGAGTACAATAAATTCCCACTGTCAGATTCATTTACCTCTCTTTAACAGCACCGTCTCTCACGCAAAGATCAAATGACAAAGGGAGGGTGCAAACAGCACTTTCAGCACTTAGACGAGTCTGAAAGAGTTGTACTCATTTTTATCATTATTACTTTTGTGTTGATTTTGGCCTCATCAAGTAATATTAATAATAGTTCCCCATGGATTAAACTCTAGATTTTCCAACTGGAGGTTTGGTCCTCTCTTGAAGGCCATCAAAGGCAGCCTTGTTTTGGAAATGAAAGATGAAAAAGAAAGGAAAGGAAGGGAAAGGGAGGGGAAGAGAGGAGAGGAAAGAAAAGGAGAGGAAAGTGAGTTAGGTAGATGGATGAACGGATAGCTAGGTAGCTAACTAGGAGCGACTGAGATTAAGTGGTTCATCCAGGGAAGACAGGATAGGATGGGAGAGATTTCCCTTTTTATATAATTGATGATAACTTTTTTTTCAAAAAATTTTTTTAATTTACTTATTTGACAGACAGAGATCACAAGTAGGCAGAGAGGCAGGCAGAGAGAGAGAGAGAGGAGAAAGCAGGCTTCCCGCCAAACAGAGAGCCCGATGCGGGACTCGATCCCAGAACCCTGAGACCATGACCCGAGCTGAAGGCAGAGGCTTTAACCCACTGAGCCACCCAGGAGCCCCAATAACTTTTTTTTTTAAAACAGATAAGTTCACTTTCTACCTCTTCTAGCCTTCTGTACAAAAGGGACCTTTCATTTTTTTCCCCCATACAATGTTATGAGACAAGTGAAGAATTAAAAATCACTATGAACAAGTTGGTATGGGTCATGGAGAGAGAAGGTTTGGAAAGAAGTTACATATAGGCACTGTCAAATTTAAGAGTAGTTACAAAATACTTTCAGTTGTTTTTTGGTAATTTCTTGGCCTTCTCAAGGTTTCTGTAACCCAAAAAAGATGGCCTCTTGGCCCTGCTGAATTTGGACATTCTGTAGTGCTTCTTAAGCCTCCTGTTAAATTTGTCTGCCGGAACTTCTCTCCCAGGCCTGGCTAATCCAATTAACGTCTTCACTGTATGCCAGGGCACCAGCCCCGGCAGAGACCAGCCCCTTCTTTCACTCCACCACAGGGGAAGCAGATGTCCGATCTCATTTTATGGAACACAAAAATAAAAGGTTCAGAAACCAAGTGGTTTGCCCAGCATCACACAATGGATCTTTTGGGGGCACCAAGATAAGGAAAAAACCCAGGTCTCTGGCTTTCCCACCCCATTGTTGGGTAGTAATGTAAGGATAGGAAGCATGTTTAATAGAGAATTAACTGATCGGCTGGATCCTGTCAGCTCTGGAGCAACATGGATTCCCAGGTTTGCTGGAATTCTGTAGATAATTCTGTAGATAAATCTATTGCCTGGACCAGATCTTTGTGGATTCCAACACTTGCTGTCCATTAGTATCACCCCAGAAATTAACAAGAAAAGAAAAATGCCTAGGCACATCCCTGGAACAACGAAATCAGAATTTCTGGGCATTGTATATATTTTTTAATCTCTGAAGTAATTCTCTCATATAGCTAGATGTAAGAGATAAAGGGGCTAATTGGAGAAACAGAAGCCACCCTTCTTCGTGTGCCCGAGAAGCTGGGCCCAGGAGTGCCCGCGCTGTGAGCACGTGTGCAACATGTATTAGGATTCTGGCTGCTGCTGCCTACGGCAGAAGCAGACCCATCTCACACTCACACATGAGAATTCAGAGTTTTCCAGCTCGCCGACAAGGGCGATGCCACACCCCTGACTTCACTGCAAATAGACTGGTCCTTGCGGATTTTTCAAAACCCAGATTAAATGTTCTAGGTAAACAGGATGTGCTCGTCTAGTGCCAAATGATTATGGGGCCATCCACTTTATTCCATGTGACTTTAACACGAGTGTCCCAATCTCCAGAAAGAGAAGAAAGACTGAAATACTAATTATCCTTTGTGTAGATCAGTCCAGAAACTGGCGGATCAGCCACTTTCTGGACTGATCTACACATGGATAGACAATAAATCAGGGTTGGTTTTAAACCATAAAACGTGCCCCTAGAACCTTCTCTCCTCCCCACCAACATCTCTCAATATAGTTCAAGCTAGTGTGGGTCCTTGCTGTCATGTTTGTGTCCCGTGTAGAGAGCGCTGGGAAGGGCTCTCCCAGCTTAGGTCCATGTCCCCGGGGCCTGTGAGTTTTGGCACATAGTAGATGCCTCAGGAAGGCTTGTCAACCAAAATACCTGCGTGGGCTGTAGGTACACTTTGAATTCACAAGTTATTTACCCCCTTGGCGTTTCAACTCACATTGCATGATTCTGGTCCTGAAGGTTCGATAACTGACATCTTGCCAATTTCCTAAAAGTCATCGCCTAAGTGAAAACTTAAGAGGCAGAGTTTGGAGGAAACATTTGTGCTGGATAGACTGGCTAAGTGCTAGGGAATTACGAGGCAGAGAATCCTTTCCTTTAGTTAACGTACACGTTTTTGTTTTGTTTTGTTTTTTGGTTGTTGTTTGTTTGTTTTTTAAGATTTTATTTATTTAAGAGAGAGAGAGAGAGAGAGAGCATGAACTAGGGGGAAAGGCCGAGGTTCAGACTCGCCTGGTAAGCAGAGAGCCCGATGTAGGGCTCCATCCCAGGACCCTGGGATCATGATCCGAGCCAAAGGCAGATGCTTAACCTACTGAGCCACCCAGGTGCCCCAGTTAGCTCACACTCATAGCAGGAGGCAACACACAGGCATTGGGAATTTTAATAATAACTGGTAATATTTGCTGAGCATTTACTATGTGCCATGCTGCTCAGTGCTTTACAAAGACTGTTAACTCAGTTAGTTAGTTGTTCAATAACCTATACAGCAGGGGCTATTATAGTAGCAATCTTATTGATGAAGGGACACACGGTTGTAAGTTGCCCGAGACACGCAAAAGCAGCAACTAGTGTGGTCGAGACTGCAGCTCAGACAGTCTGACCTGAGTCATGCCTAATGACGATGTTATGCTATGACACTCACAAGAGCACTGCAGAAGGACATGCACAGCAGAGACTTGCAGGGCGGTCGGGAGAAAGTCGCGTCTCTGGAGGAGACGAGCAGAGCGGCAGTGTGCTCTAAAGATCAAGAGTTCAGACTTTGGCAACAGAATTACCTATTTTACTGTGTGACCTGGGGTGTGTTATTTAATTTACTCATGCCTCAGTTCCTTCACCTGTAAAGTGGGGACCACGGTAGTTTTACCAATATAGAATTTGAGGATTAAATGAGCCAAGTGCTCGCAGAGTGCTTAGTCTAATGCCTGGCATGTAGCAAGAACTTGATAAATGACAGCAACTGTCGCTGTTACTAAGGAAATAGCATGATCTGGAAGGAGTAAAGCTCAGAAAGGAGGAATGGGACATTTCAGTGGCCAAGGATGGTTTGAGAAGCAATCTATTCGACCAACATTTATGGTTAACATTTATGACGCCTTTTGCAAGAAAAGGCACAATGAAAGCTTGTGAGTGGTCTATCTGCTCTGTATCCAAGTGTGGTGGAAGAAAAATGTGGCAGAGCTGGGTTCACATTGGGGTTATGGTGATCATGCTCGCCAGGTAAAGGAGCTCAAATATTCCTCGGTCACTTGAGAAAGTTTGAAGAATTTGAATGCGGTAGACAGCAATCTATGGAAAATAGCGTTCCATGCAAATGCATCTGCTGATGGTGTGTTGGGTTATTGAGCAGGTGGAGGCAGAAGTGAGGAAGCCCATCCAGATGGCTGCAATCAGCCAGGTGTGGGATGATCACGTCCAAACCAGGGTGGTGACCAGGGTGTAGCAGGCAGCAGCAGAGGCCAGGACAGGACTCAGAGGCTGGTTGAGTCGCTGCTTCCTCTCCTGCTCACTACCTGTGGCGTGGTGCATCCGGGAACCTGGAGAGTGAGTGAGTCCAGCCATTGACAGATCTGGGAAGAGATAGGTTAGGAGGTAGCAGTGGGAGAGAAAAATGACATTCAGTCTCGGGTGAGCTGAATTTTGACCGAGGTGTGTGATATGTAGCAAAGAGATCAGGGTGGAAATAAAGCTTTGGGAATTCTCATGTAACTTGATAACTAAGACTACAGAAATGGGCAAGCTCCCTAAGAGAGAGGGTGTCAAGGGAGGTGAACCAAGGACCTAGGACAGGTTTTGATGGACTAATGGTGGAGCAGTTGCAGATGGTGAGGAGGAGGGAAGGGAGGACAGAGGAGAGAAGGGAGCAAAAGCTGGAGTGATAAGAGACTGGGGTGGGGTGGGGGGAGGTGCTGCAAAGGAAGAGGCGCTAAGTGACTTCAGAAACCAAGAACCCAAGGAGGACAGGGACTCGTGAAGAATGGCATTGATGATTAGAGAAATCTTGGAATGTTCATGATTTCTCAGGGTACTGTATTTTGGGGGAAAAAATAATAGTTTTTTCATCTTGAATCATATGCATACTTTATTCTTGAAGTCTAACAGAATCCCTAGAGGGGAAAATGAAAATTTCAGAGAAATGAAATCATTGGCCAAGGACAGCAATGCCTTGTTTCAGGAGACAGCGGGAGTAAGGGCTCCTGAAAGCAGGAGACACAGAGAGCTAAGGTGGTCCTGCCAATTCTTAAGATGTTGGAATATTTTAAGTTATGTTGTAAATGGCTGCCTTGAGCCCCTGGAATGCCCAGTGTGGTTCCTGCTCACATCCACCTCAGCCACCCAGCCCTCAGACCCTCCCACAGACCTCCCCACTCTCCAGAATGATGGCCTCCAAGCCTCTGCTCCTGCAGAGTGACCAGAGACTGCTCCAGTTGGTCCATTATTATTATGAGTATTACTCCAGTATTCTTTTGCATCAACTTGCTGAAGAGTAGAACCACAGAACTGGAAGGTTTGCACCCATACCCAAGCCCTCTGATGCTCTATCCAGCGCAACAGTCAACCACAGGGCTACCCTCCCTCGCCCCTGGAATGCACCCCTGGCATTGTTTTCCCGGGGCTTAGGGAAACCCCTCCACATGGCAAATGAGAGTAGCAAGATAGATGAGATAAGAGCCGAGTTAGGAACTTCGTGTTTTCATCAAGATGGCAATCTCTTGCTTAAAGGTTAAAACCCTCCAGGGATTTACAACAAGGGAAGAAGTATAAAAGGTTATCAACGCGGCACACATGTGCAGTGTGTTTTGGAAAACTTGACCCCATTGTGTACAAACAAATGTTCCTCTGTAATCTGAGAGTCCTGAGCCACCCAACACAATGCTGCTGCAGGACCTTAGTTCAAGGCAAGGGAAAATTAAATAGAAAAAAAGGTTTCAAGGCAGTCCTTTAATTGGCATTGTGATTCGTGTTCGTGTTAAATAAATATTTAGCTTCTCGTTCTGCATGTGCCAGGGATGAATCATCTAATTAAATAATGTCAGCAAAGATAGGTCTTATCGCCTCTGCAGTTGAAAATACAGATCTGCGAGGGCAGCTCTTAAAGTTATACTTGAGGATTTTTAACCTGTATTTCTGCAGTTCGGGACAGAGGTTACTGATGGTACCCTGTGCCTCATGGGATAAACCAAGAGCAATAATCCCAGAAAAACTCGCGACTCCTCTGAAATTTGGTATTACCATTTTGCACGTACCGTCAAAAGGAATCTGCTTTGAATTATCCTCCAGTTGTAGAATGATGTATGTTTATATGTAATTTCAGTCTCTCGCCTACTATTTGATCAGAAGTACATGTTTAAAACAATAGCTATATAACCATGTAGTCTGTACCCCAGAACGGGCAAAGCAGGGAAGAGGGAAACACACCAGGGGCTTCTTTCCAAGGGGATAGTAGCTTGTCTCGTTAGCCAGTCACAGGCCATGTGTTAGTAGGAGGCATGACTCCCCTTGGTAGAGTCCTCGCGTGCAATGCAATCAGCTCCTTTCTTAAAAAGAAAGTCACAACTATAACGGGAGAGCCAAGCTGGTTACATATGGGAAAAATCTCCACTCTCTCTTCCACCTTGCAACCAAATTTCTTAAGGTCTACACACTCACTGACTCTATGCCTTCATCTCCCACTCACTGTACAACTGCCCTCATTGTGGTTTCCTCCCCACTCACTCCAAGGAGAGGCCCCTTGCTGAGAAGACATCGTGTGTCCAAATCCAATAGGCAATCATATCCCCTTTGGATGCTCCTTTCAGCACCAATGGATGTAATTGACCACACTCTGCTACTTAAAACCTGACTCTCCCTGGTTCCAGACCCTCTTCTAGTCCTGGTTCCTTCCTGCCTCCTGGTCTCTCATTCCCAAACATCTTGGCTCAATCACTTTCTTTGACAAGACCTATGTTTGTTGGAATTCTGTGGGCCTCAGTTCTAGGCTGTCATTTCTACTTTCTCTATGGTCTTCCTAATCAATCTTACTACTCTTGTGGCCGCAATTATCCTGCCTTCCCTGGGTTCTGCTCACCTCAGAAGCCCTCCCATAACCATCCTCTCCTTCCTTTTGGTTTTCCAGACACTCTGGCCCATTCACAGCTCCTTGAATGTGCCATGCATTTTTCTACCTCAGGCCCTTTGCACAAGATCTTCCTTCTGCCTGGAACCCTCTTCCTCCTCTCCCTCTGACCTCTCTTTTGTTTTCAGCTAATTCCAACTCACAATTCAGATTTCAACCCCCTTAAATACTTTCTCCAGGATGCTGACCACAGATCCCCAGAACTAGGTCAAGACCCTGTGTTAACAAGCTTTATTAGACATTTGAGCACGGTGGTTAAAAGGGGCTCTGCAGTAACATTTCTCTGGTTCACGTTCTGGCTCTGCCACTTACTAGCTGTGTGATTTGGGGCAAAATACTTAACCATTCTGTTGCACAGTTCATTTCATATCATACTGTTCATTAGCTACCATACTACGCCCCTTGCACTGGAATTGTTGTGAGAATAAAAAGATTTAATATAGTCAATGCTTAGCTTGGTGCCTGGCACATAATAGGTTCTCAGCAATGGACTAGTGTTCTGATTGCTCTCCTTGGTCACACTTTCACGATCATAGTGAAACAATGAATTGTGTCACTGCTTCCACAATGATGCTTATCTCTTCCATTAGACTCTTAGCTCCACAGAGACAAGGAACAGTCCCTTGTTTTCTATTGCTTCCTCTGCACCTAGCAGAGGGCCTGCACTTAACAGGGCTTAATCAATGTTTGTGCAGTGAATGAATACAGAAAAGGATACACGAGTAAGGGAATAAATAGAATTGCTCCATGATATACTTAGAACAATAAATAGAATACAAGGAGGAAGGTTAGGGCCTAGATTAAGAGCAGGTGTTAGGAGAAAGTAGAGACTATTTATAGCTGAAGAGTTCAAGGAACCTTCAGCCAGGAGGATAGAAGTTGAATATGCAGTGATTTTCCTGAGTTTTAGAGGCAGAGAAAGTTGGAAATTACCAAACCAAGTAAATGGCAGGATTATTTTGGTTTTGCCAAACACTGAAAAGTAGTTTGACAATAAGACCTGCCCCTCCCCACTGCCAGGATTAATTCTCAAAGATCCATTTTTGCATTTCCACTTATGTAAGGACACTGGAAATCCCTTACACTCTTTTCAATTATGAAAAATCAGCCCCCTTCAGTGGTGAAAATCTGATCGATGCTTATTAACTATGCCTGCTCTGGAATATAAAATCCAGGTCCTGGAAGGTCTTGAGCATCAATGAAAGCAATTGCTTCTGGGGAGCTGAACAGGGAACATGCGAGAAGAGCACTTTTGGGAGATTAATCCTGTATCCATGTAGACGATGGAGGGAAAGAACGGAAGCCGTTGCAGTGGTGCAGGTGAGGGGCAGTGAAGACCTGAACTGTATCGTAAGTCAGCGGTGGGTGGGATAAATCCAAGAGAGAGTTATGTTTAGGCTCAGATGTCTAAGTGAGGTTACCTTGCTTTTGCAATAAACATGAGAGATTTTACACTCTTTGAACAGTAATGGGACCTCAGAGGCCAACTCCCATTCCACGGTACAGTCAACTCTCTTGTCTTTGCTGATAACACAGTTGAGACCCTGAAAGATGAAGGGACCTGCCCCAGATCACACAACTGGTTAGTGGCAGAGCGAGGCTAGAACTTGTAGTTCCAGTTGCCTGATCCATTGTCCATTCAGAGAAAGTTTTCCATTTATTCCTCTTGATATCCCACCAGGAAGGCCTTGCAACCCAAAGGGTGACCTGTGAGATGGACTGCTTAGCTTATAATTTTGTCACTACTGTGTGTCAACTGTGTGGCCTTGGTGAGTTACTCTTCCTTCTAACTTTTCATTTCTACCCCTGAAAAGTGGAGAGGATTGAGTGGTACCACAGAATCATTGAGAGGGTTACGTGACGTGATCCTTGGAGGGAGCTCAGCATCCCTGGATAGAGCAAGCACCTCATAAATTACAAGGATTGACTTACGTACTTCTCAGCATCATCTTTGATGACAATTACTGTCCATAATTGTATTAGAAATGGCTTGTCCGACTCTAGGACACTATTATTGTCTAGAATTTTAAGAATGCTCAGCTGACCTCCTGAGTCCTGACTTTGAGGCTGAGAGCCTTTGCAAGGCCTTAGCTTCCTCGTCTGAAAAACTAAGGGGTGTGGGAGGCTGGGGGCAGTGCTGAAAAGAGAGATGAACTCTAATTTGTCTCCCATTTTGGACAGCGTGTGTTTATGCTCTGTTCAGATAAACCAATAGTTCAGTTTTCAGTTTTCATAAAAACATACTCCGTATAAGCGCTCAATAAATGTTGAGCAGCAGACCAGAGGTCACACTCACCCTTTCTAAATAAAAAAATAGGGGTGTATCATGTTTATTGAATTCTAATTAGATTTCCAGAGCTGCCGTAACAAAGTCCCACAGACTAGACGGTATGAACAACAGAAATTTATTTCCTCACAGACCTGGAGCTTAAATTCAGAGACGAACAGGTCAGCAGGGGTGACCTCCTCAGAGGCCTCCCTCCTGGGCTGGTAGATCGTCCTCACCCTCAGAGATCTTCCCACGCACCTTCCTCTGTATCTGCGTGCTAGTCTCCTCTTCTTACAAGGTCAATGGTCATATGAGATGAGGGCCCACTGTAATGATCCCATTTTAACTTGATTACCTTTTTTAAGACCCTATCTTCAAATCAGGTCACATTCTGAGGTACTGGGGGTTAGACTTCAGCATACCAATTTTGGAGGGACACAGCTCAGCCCACAACAAATTACAAAGAGGACCAGGCCCTTTTGTCCTTCACGGATATGATCCCCAATGTCCACATCGATGCTGCAGTGTGAATGCTTAGATCCTTGTCATTCCTCCCAGAAGACAGGGGCTTTGTGGGGCCAAGTGTCTCACCCCTCATTGAGGCTGGAGCTCGAATCAGAACACCAGCCTGTTTCGCTTTGAAGTTGGTCCTCTTTCCACTCCAGTCTCCTACGGGAAGGAGGGAATCACCCAAGCCCTGATGCCACCAAATTCTCTTTCCAGATCACAGCAGAAATAACTCTGCCTTCTTTGGGGCCAGTCATTGTTTGGGAGAACAATACCCTCCTGGGGACCATGGCTGGGCCTACGTCACCATGGTTGGGCAGGCCGCTCAAGGGAACTCCCAGGAGGCGCACAGGGGACTGCTAAACCTCACCCTTTGGGCTTTTTTTGTTCCTCTGCTGATGCTGTTGTCTTACGCTTGAGGTTCTCTTTCCTTTCTTCATTACACATGAAAGCATCACCCATCCTTCAGAGTCTGGCCATGGACCCTAGACATTCCCAAACTCACCCCACTTTCCCCCAGTCCTCAGCTCTAGCCATGCTTATCACTTGCATACTGTGGCTCACTGGGGAGACAACTTGGGAACGGATCTGGCTCTGTTCCTTACTAGCTGCGTGTCCTAGGCGAATTCCACTGGGCCCTCGTTTTCTCATCTATGAATTAGGATAAAAATACCTATATCACGGGATCATTGTGAGAGGCAGGCGAAGCAAGTTAACCCATTGACTGCACTGAGCACTGTGCCTGGTATACAGCGCATACTCAGTACATAGTGGTTTTTATGTTGTTGTTTTTCAGGCTATGTTTGGCTCCTTCCCGATGAGACTGAGAGCTTCTTGGGGGCAAGGACCATGACTCCTTTCAGTTTGTGATGCAGAGCACAATTGGGGGCTGGAGAAAACACTCTGTATTTGTCAGTGCCTAAGTGTGCAACATATTTGATACTAAATGAGACATAAAATACAATCTCACTATTGGATTGTATTAGAAACTATTGAGTAAGGAGCACCTGGGGGGCTCAGTCTCTTAAAGCGTTTTGATTTTGGTTCAGGCCATGTATCAGGTCATGATCTCAGGGTCCTGAGACTGAGCCCCACGTGGGGCTTTGTGCAGAGTGTGGAGCCTCTGCAGGGGAATGCATTCTAGACTGCTGCATTAGATTGCTGAGGATACAGATCTGCAGACCTCAGACCTCTCTGTGCACCAGAAACAGCTTGGCTGGATACAGAATTTTGGCTCCCATCCCCCAGATGTTTTAGCTCAATGGGTCCAGGGTGATTTTAAAATAACAACCAAGCAAATGGAAAAAGAAAAACACGAAACTCCCCAGGTGATGGTTCTGGAGTACAGCCAGGGCCAAGAACCACTGGAGGAGATGAGGCACAAATACCCCAGGGAACTTTTTCACCCAGGCAATGCTAAGGGAAGAAATGCATGCCAGGCTGAAGTGGGGAGCAGAGCCCTGGGCTGGAGGCAGGAGGAGGCACCTGCTCAGAGATTGAGCCAATGTGGATTCACATTCTTGCCTCTCCTTCCTGCTACCCAGGAGGAGCCAGGAGACTATCCAGGCTAAAGTTCCCAGGCGAGAGGGGCTAAGGATATCAGAGGGCATGAAAAGGCAGAGCTGTGTAGAGCTTAGGAAATAAGTCATTTCCAGAATGAGTCCCACTATTGCCCTACTTACATGGAGCTGGAAGTCACAACTTGATGATGACATTGGGGCACCAGACCTCCAGACGTGGCCATTGTGTGAACATGCTTCTAACCTTGCAAAGGCACGTGAGCTCATTTGCTCCTCTTCACCACTCAGCACCCCCACCCCTGCTTCCTTGCCAATAAAGTCTGGGAAGGTCAGTGCTGATGAAGGGTTTCCAGGAGAGCAGTTGATTTGGAGCACTGGTGGGTGGTACCTAAGATCTGGGAGAACCGTTCCCTGGGCTGTTTCAGGTCATTTTCACAATGGCGGTTCCTGATGTGTAATCACTCCGCAAGAGAATGTCTTCAAGGAAGACGAACCCCCACCCTACAAATGTGGTGCTGCTGGGAATCCTGAGGACTTATTCCTGGCATATGACGTCAGGACACTTGATTTCCCTCTCCTTGTCTTCTAACTTCGCAGACAGAAAAATAGGGCCAGAGAAGATGGGAAGTTGCTCATCACCCCGGAGTTTGTACTGAGCATGAGATCATAGTTCCCAGCTTTTTCTAATAAGCATAAGAAGCATATGCTTCTAAGAAGCATAAGCTGGCTCATTCATGTTGGTAAGTTTTAGTAGAGACTATCCAGGATTTATAATTTAAAAAGAGAAGGAAATTGAGAACAACATCAGATCATTTTCTTACTTCTTTGCCTGTTTGTCTCTGCGTTTCTCGTTTCTTGGAGGTTGTCTGCCATTTAATCCAGGAATATAGCATGAATAGGAACTTCGAGAGGATTTACAATTAAAGGGACCCTACTGAAGATATATTGTCTTCAATATATCTATTCTACTAGATATATTAGGATCTACTCCCTGCTTTTAATTGGGTGAACTGGGATCTTTTTTTTTTTTTTCACCATTAGCCAAGTTAAACTGTCCATTGGCTCCTCATGGATGAGAACAGCTGTGAGCTGAGGGTTAATGAAAGATTGTTGATATAGGTAAGGGAAGTTTGTCTTCAGATATCTCCCAAAACCTAGGAACCCTAAAAGCTGAGCTGATCTTCAGCTGATATCACTGTTCTGATTGGGCAGGCCAGTGGTATGACCAAACAAACTGGTTGTCAAGTATTTTTAATATTATCTTTCCATCAACATGGTGACATCCTTCTACAAGTAGAGAACTCCCCCCTCACCATTACTGTGGAAGCAAACCCTATTCTTCTCCTGCATCCAGAGAACATTCCCTTCCCCATAGTGGGATCTCTATTGACTTGTGCTACATTTCTATTGACTTGTGAATTTGTTGTCACTAAATAGGTCAACAGAGAGACGAGTGTTAATTTCATCAAAAACTGTCCCTAGGGAAGCTGCGGGAACATGGGGACAGTGGGCAGTATTGGCCAGTAGCCTATACAAAAGGACTAGATGTGGCCATCTGGGGACGGTATAATTCCTGCTAATTCTGACCCCAAGGCCACCACTGGGAAACGGTGGAGAGGATATACAGTTCATCTAACACCTGGGTCCCTCCCTGACTATCAGAGGTCAAGGGAGGCTCCTTAACCCTTCAGTTACTGTTTCTCATTCCCTCAATTAACTGCCTCTGTCTGGAAGCAGCTAGTTTAGCGCACTAAGGTGGGGCCTGAAAAGGTTCAATTGCCTCCTAAGTATCCAGTTCATCCCAGGAACAGTTGTTATCACCAGGCTGGGTCCGCTCAATACCCACAAAAGCCTGTTCCCTTCTAACAAAGACCCAGATGCATCTGGTTGAGATTCATCTATTCTCGTAACCTAAATTGCAAAGCATTTTCCAAAAGCGATTGAGTTGCAGAATTTTAAAAATGTATTTTGATTGCCAGATCTGCAGACTGGGTCAGTTTTCCAGGGCCTTATGCTTCCCTCTTTTCCACTGGGGAAGAGGAAAAGGAGGCAGCCAGCAGCCGGTGATTGAAACGCAATTCTCCCTGGCCTGTAAGTCTCGGCTCCCATCTGTGCGTTATCCTGGCCACGGCCCCCGGCACTTGCTGCAATGCCTGGGCTAAGGCCTGCCCTTCCTGATGGCTGCCCTCTGGACTCTACCAATGACCAGCGTGAAACCACTGCAGCTTTGCACCCCTGTGGCCCTTCACGGTCTTTAATCATTTGAGCCTCAGGAAAGTCTGTGAGAAAATAGGAGGTAGAACTGTCCCCATTTTGTAGATGAGGAATATTGGGCTCGGTGAAGATAAGTGACTTACCCAAGGATATGTAGTTCATGGTGGTCTTAGATCTTAATCTGTATCTTCTGTCTCTTGATTTCCTGCTCTTTTCACAAAAGAACATGGCTGTTAAAAAAAAAAAAAAAAAAAAAAAAACTCAACAAGGAAAGAAATCTATACGAAGTAGATTGTCTGAGTCCCCAGACCCGCGAGGGTTGGAATGATGCAAACTGATACTCGACTTTTTTTTTTTTTTTAAGATTTTATTTATTTATTTGACAGAGAGAGACACAGCAAAGAGAGGGAACACAAGCAGGGGGTGTGGGAGAGGGACCCTGGGATCGTGACCTGAGCTAAAGGCAGATGCTTAACAACTGAGCCACCCAGGAGCCCCCGATACTCAACTTTTTAAATGCAGTAATGATCAATCTAGTCACCAAAAAATGTCATCTTAATCACCAGCATTATACAGAAGTAGCTATCAAAAATCAGTGTATAAGATGGGACCCGTGATATGAATATTCTATGTTGTGTACCATATTATTATAAAGAACTATAAAACACAACTTATATTTTTATGATGGAGTCTAGGATTTTTCATACTAATGAGTCGTAGTCCATTAATATGCATCATGAGGTCAATTTTGATGGGTTCCTATCAGAATTTGAAGGAAAAATAGGGTAAGATAAGATAGGCTCGAATTGAAAATATCAGAGTGTGAGGCATGTAGCAAAGGTAAGTATTGTACTCTGAGTTCTTTTGTCCAGTTACTGTGTGTAGTGGATCACGACGTTTGAAGTATTTCTTGCTCAGTAGTCTTTCTCTTCTTCCTGCTCTGCCCCTTCCCATCTTTCTCCTTTCTCTTTTATTCCCTCTCTCCTTCTCTATGCACATAGGAAAAGTACCCAAACACTGATACCTTTGTCCTCGGTACACAGCCATCCACAATCCCCATCCTTCCCGACCCGACCATTTCCTCAGCCCCGGGTCTGGAGCAGAGGATGTTTTCTCCAGTTGATACCGTCATGTTCCTTCCAGTCTCCTCTTTTCGTCTTGTGACCTTCGAAACGGGGTTTGCTTGTTCTCCCTCTGTTTGATAAACAAATTCTTCTATCTCTAAACTCTCATATTTACATTTCAGGCAAAGCAACTCAATCCTAAAGAAATGAAATCCCCAAGGAGAACCACATTGTGCTTCATGATTGTTGTGATTTATTTTTCCCAAGCTACGCTGAACTTGAATTTAGAGTCTATTGTTCATCCCTTGGTGAGTACACCCATGTCTGCTCTATTTTTCCTTGTCACATTTTTCTGATTTCCTGGGAATGTCACAGATGGAAATTGCTTTAAAAAAAAAAAACAACTTTTTTTAGGGCTTTTGAGGAAATGTTGCAAATGTGGGGGAGGGAGTGAACATAAATGGATGTCAGTGTGTCTACTGGGCGACCACTTAGCACACTCTGATATCAGTGGTGCTCAAGGGAACGTCCCCCATCCTCCCTCCTCAACTAAATGCCGCCTTTAAGCCTGAAAGTCCATTCTGAAACTGATGACAATGACTCTAAGACATTAGAGTCATTTAAACTTGAGCATCACACTAGAACACATTTCAGAAGGGGTTTGTGTGTGTGTGTGTGTGAGAGAGAGAGAGAGAGTGTGTGTGTGTGTCACAATCACAAAATGATAAAGATGATGGGGCCATGGATGTCATTTAACTTTTTGCTGAGAGATTATCCAGGTGGTTTTGTTTGGGCTATGGGAAGTCCATGGGAGATTAGCTTAATGAAAGAGGGTGATAAATACACCTTTACTCCTTATAGGAATTATTACTTACTCCTTTCTGAGGCCATCTCAGGTCCCAGAGACAGGTCATGTTATGAAATTTTGAGAAACCGGTGGAATTCTGTGTCTCCGCTTTTTCACCTGTAGAGTGATGATAATAGTACTGATTTCCTGCTTGCTAGAGAATTAGATCTGTTAATATTTGTGAGACGCCTTAGAACAGGGCCTGGCACATAAGTTTTTTGCTTTTTTTATTTATTTGTCCCACGTAATGGCATCTTTTGCCACTGGTTGTTAGATAAGATATCTCAGTCTGTCACTATTGTTAGAGCCTCACTGGTACTTTTTGGCATTATAGAATGTCACTATTTGCTTTGCTTTATACTTTTTAATTTTAATTCTTTGTCATATATTCCAATGACCAAGTCTGGTTTTTTTTATTTTTGTTTTTTGGGTTTTTTTTTTTTTTTGGTAAGGTATTTCTCTCTCTCTCTATTTATTTAGAAAGAGCATAAGCAGAGGAGGAATAGAGGGAGAGGGAGAGAGAGCCTCAAGCAGACTCTGCCCTCAGTCCCTACTCAGAGCTCAATATCATGACCCTGACCGACATCATGACCTGAGCCAAAACCAAGAGTCCGACGCTCAATGGACTGAGCCACTCACACACCCCCAATCCTGTTTTTATATTTATGTTTGCCTGATCTTTGTTCTTTGTTTAGCCTTTACCATAGCACTTTGTGTTAATGGTTCTCTTATAACCACATGTGCTTGAAGGTTTTTTTCTTCTAAACCCAACCCGAGTAAATCTGACTTTGATTAGGGGAACACGAATTTATTCACATTTCATGCCATGCCATATATAAGATGCTTGATCTTACTTTCAAGATTTTCTTTTTTAACTTTCTATACATCCTTCCTCTTTCCTGCTTTCGTGTCTTTCATTTGATCTCGGTTTTCTTCATCTTTTTCATTATTTCTCTCATGACTTGGGAGCTAGATACGGTGTCTCTCTCCCCCCAGACTCCTATGTGGGCTTCCCCTTGTGTGACTGGATGCGGCAGCTGGCTCAGATAAATAGGAGAGAAACCCTTACATGTCCTGTGAACCCACAGGGTCAGTGTAGAGCTCGCGTTACTCAGGTCTGTGAGGAGAAAGCCCAAGCATGAGGTGATCTCAGCAGTGGGGTCAGCTGTACCTCTGTTTCAGACTTTCCTAGCATTCATGGCTGCAGCTGTGCCCTACCGCTCTGCCAGGTTGGTCCTCACTGCGGTGGCTCTAACAAAGCCCTTCTATCTGCCCAGGGGGCAGAGGCTGGTCAGGGGATAAGCCAGTGACCCCCAAAACTACTGGTGGAGTTCAGACTCCATCTTCTGGGAAACTCCCACTGCCACTCCAGAGGGCCCCACTTTCCCTCTTTAGATCTGCCTTTGAGATATAATATCTTCGTACAACCCAAAGGCCAAAGACCCCCTCATTGGAGAGATGAACTCCAACCTCCCTCATCAGCTTATCGTCCCCTAAGCTGCCACTCAGTTCCCAAGGCTGACCTTCTACCATTTTAAATGCAACATGTAGTAATGAGCTTTTAAAAACATGTCTGTGGTAAACGTGTACACAATTTACCATCCTAACTGCATTTAAGTGAATAGTTCAGTAGTCTTAAATAGATCCACATTCCCATGCAACCTATCTGCAGAACTTTTTCACCCTGCAAAACTGAAAATCAGAGTGTCTGGGTGGCTCAATCAGATGAACCTTTGCCTTCAGCTCAGGTCATGAGCTCAGGGTCCTGGGATTAAGCCCCACATTGGGCTCCCTGCTCAGCGGGGAACCTGCTTCTCCCTCTCCTCCTTGCTTGTGCTCTCTCTTGCTGTCTCTCTCTCTCAAATAATAAAGAAAATATATTTTTTAAAAAAACCCTGAAAATCACTACCTATTAAACAACTTCCCATTTCCCTTTTCCCCCAGCTCCTGGCAACTGCTATCGTACTTCCTCCCTATGACTTCGAGTACTTGAAGTCCCTTGTGTGAGTGGAATCATACAGTATTTGCCCTTACGTGACTAACTGATTTCACTTCGCAGAATGTCCTAAAAATTTACCTCTGTGGTAATAGGCCTGAGAATTTCCTTCCTTTCTTAAGTCTGAATAATGACCCATTGTATGTATATCCCACATTTTGTTTACCCATTATCCATTCATGGACACTTGGGTTGCTTTCTAGGCTATCCTGAATGATGCGGGGCTCTGGGTTTGTGCGCGCAAATATGGGGTGACGGGCTTTGAAAGTGCGATAATGTAGTTTCTCCGACTTCGGTGTGTGCATTAACCCATTTGCACACCCTATTAAGATGCAGAATTCAACTCAGGAAGTCTGCGGTGGGACCTGGATGTGGCCTTTCTGACAGGTTGCCCTTGATCCTGCTCGCATGATGGCCCTTTGAGCAGCTGTGGGCCTTCAACCTCAATATTACAGGAGTTTGAAGCCTGGCTCTGTCAGCTTTGGAAATTTCTTCATCCAGTTTCTTCATCTCCCTGAACCTGCCTCCTCTGCACACAGTGAGAGTAAATAGTATCTCTTCACTGGTTTGTCATGAGGATTAGATATTCTCATACACAAACGTACGACTGGGCACAGTGACTGGCGCAGAACAAGAACTTCAGACTTGGGGGTCACTTCTCCTATGCTAGTACTAATCAACCCATGTTAGTACGCCTCTGTGAGGAGACATCCTGCCGAGAGCTTGGCTGACACAAATATCTAACCAGAGGCAAAGATGTTATATGGGGGATTCCAAGAAAAAGAGGAGCGAGTGACAGGGCCTTGGTGAAGAGGACTGAGATCTGGCCACCTCCGGAGACCTTGTTTGTCATCCTGTTCCCTGGGATAATGTTTTCTACCCATAAAATGCCACCTCTTCATTCCTGACAGATTGTCCACGCCCACTTCAGGCTCCTCTCTCTCCCTCACACACAATTATTTGAAAGTTATCATGTCCAAAAGGTGGGGCATTTCCTGGAATTGGTGACCTTGTGTCTTCCAGCTGAGACTTGGCCATAAGGAAATCCCCTTTGCACAGAGGTGGCCATTGTCCTCAGCTACTCATCCGGGTACCTCCATGTGGACAAGCAGAGGGAGGCCCCCTGGATGTTCTGTTTTCTTGTCTGAAGTAAATACTTCATCTGGCAAGATCTATGCTCCCTGGAAAGTTCTTCTCAGCACCCGATGTTTAAGAAAAAAGACAAGTGCCAGAGTCACAGATGCCCCCGAACTGGGGTCACATGAGGACTTAGGAGGGCAAGGATGGCCCCTGGCGAGCCTCAAGCTGGCTGGACACACGCCACTGCCAGAAACTGTCCAAGCCTCTGGTATGCCTCATAACAGAGCCTTCCATAGCATAAGACACTGAGCCTTAGAGAAAGTGAATGACTTTTCCAGCTACGAAGGAGAGGAGGCTCTGGGATTCCAGAGCGGGTGGGACTGTCGCATTTGCCTTTGTTGAAATCCAGGCCCCATGACCGGGCAGCCCCTCTCTTTGTACCTTCTCATATCTGGGAGGGCCAAGGGTATGCACCATCATCACCACCACTAGGGGTCTCCTCAGACACTTGATCACTTTTAGTTTTTTCCTCCATTTTCCCCAAAGACTGCAGGGCTTAAAGTAAGCAAGTAGGTTATTCTCACAAGAAGTTGTGCCTCCTCACTGGACAATAGAGGCCATAGGTGACGAAGCTGCAGGAGCCCACTTTGCGGAGACGTCCCTTGATGCTTCCAGTTAATCACCATCAGGATGCGGAGAAGAAAGAGCAAAAAAGTAACATTTCTCAAAAGATGGCCTCATGTTTAAAAGGCGGCTTTTGTCACCATACCCCAGCCCTGCTCAACTGGATTGGGGAGTGGAAGGAAGGGATCCTCATGGTTGCAGATTGAAATGCTGTGTACCAGGGAAAGGACTGCACCTTGATCTTTTTAACCTCAATTCTTTAGTCCCCCAGAGATTGGAGAAGATGAAATCAAGACGTTGGCAAGGTTCCCAAAGGTGACCGCCAGTGGTCACCTTCTCCTGGGCCGAGTCCCTCAAATCACAGCCCATGAAGAGTGCACTGAGAGGTCTTCCTGGTGGCTCCCCCCTCCTTGTGCCCAGGCCCCAGGGAGGATGGACACAGGAATGCAGCGGAAAATCCTTTCCTTCTGCCTGGGAGCAGAGCCAAAGCAGGCTCCAGGGGAAGCTGGACAGGAACCAGCCCTATGCATTGATTTTGCTCCCTCTTGGTTCCTGTGCATTTAAATATGGCTAAAAAAAAAAAAAAAAAAAAAAACAAACCCATTACAAACGAGATAGCAACTGGGCTTTGTAAATTCCAATCGTCTTGCATCATTCCTCTCTTTGTTGCTCCAAGGACATTTGTGAACTGTCGGGTATGTGGCCCCTCTACAGATCATGGATGTTAATACTGTCATTGAAAAGCAGGAGGGAATAGGAGGAGGCAACAGAGAAAGGATAAGGTTCTGAGACAGACCCACAGTTTCTTGGGGTGTCTCCTGA
The DNA here is from genome assembly GCF_022355385.1 of Mustela nigripes. Taxonomy (NCBI): domain Eukaryota; kingdom Metazoa; phylum Chordata; class Mammalia; order Carnivora; family Mustelidae; genus Mustela; species Mustela nigripes. Next base: position 56,979,385 of record NC_081561.1, read on the forward strand.
TAGATCACTCATTGCCTGTATGGACAAATGTAGACTCTGGAGCCAGACTAGGTGAGTTTGAGTCCTGGTTCTGCCCTTAAAGTCTGTGTGTGCTTATTGACTCATTTGACCTCTGCCACTGTGCTTTCTCATCTGTGTATGTGGATAATAATAGTATCAGTGTCTTAGATTGTCGTGAGGATTAAATAGCTCAGCACACATCAACTTAACAGTGCCTGGCGCAGGGGTGTTGAATACATCTCAAAAATTATTATTTTGGGGGCCCTTGGGTGGCTCAGTCAGTTAAGCATCTACCTTTGGCTCGGGTCATGATACCCTGGTATCAAGCCCCAAGTCAGGCTTCCTGCTCAGTGGGGAGTCTGCTTCTCCCTCTCCCTCTGCCGTTCCCGCTGTTTGTGCTCTCTCTCTCTCAAATAAATAAATAAAATCTTTTTAAAAAAGAATTATTTATTATTACTATTATTTATCATGATAATTATTATTATCATTGTCATTATGATGAGAGACAACTAGGAACTAATGGTAGACATCACAGATGCTAGAACGAGCTCTGCCCTGGGGGGTGTTCATAGGTATGTGGAGTTTGTGGTAAAGGACACACCCCAAAGGGTAGGGGCTATCTGGCTCTTCCATTGAGCCTTGAAGGGAGTTTGTATTAGGAAGCACATCCTAGCAGGGATAAACTAGGAAGGCATGGTTGGGTCAAGGTGTGGTTACCTGCTGCAGAATTGGCACAGATCCCAATAGCAAAGCCAGTCAAAGTCAGTTCTTTGACTTTGACAAAGAATCTGCATGACACCAGGAGAAGAGCTTTCTAGAGACAAAGTCAATGGCAGTGTGCGTGAAGGGGTCCATGTGAATGGTGCCCCCAGAAGAGTGTGACATGGTCCCAGAATAGCACTTCGGACGTCTTCCTAATTTCTCAGTGCTTTACATTTGTTAATCATTTGATCCTTATGACAACCTCGTGAGGTAGACTGTTCCTCTCGCTATATTATAGATGAGTGCTGAAGCACAGAGAGGTTAAATAACTTGCCCACTGTCACACAGCCATTTTATGGCACAGCTAGGATTTGAACTCAATGTCTGCAGAGTCCTTGCTCTTAACGATTCTATTATATGATACAATTCAACATGACTAGAGGCTAACTATGTGTCACATGGCAGTTCATTTAATTCTCATAAGCGTCCTATGAGTGCACTAATTTTATTATTCTATTTTGCTGAAAAGAAAACTGAGGCTCAGAAAGAAGTTCCTTGAGGTCTCAGATATGGTGATTTGGGGTTCGTCTCCTGCGTCTGGAGAACGGTCTCTAAAATGAATGCCAGCTCACATTACAGAACACCTGCCATTCACAGGACACAAGCTTCTTCCTGGGATCCTCAGCCCTCCGCTCAGCTCTGACATTTCAGGCCATGTGAGCAGAAAGTCATGAAGAAAAGATACCTCTGACATTAACTGATGGTTTCCTAAAATGTTCTTTCAGATTCTCCATGAACATGAACCAGCAGGGAAGGACTCACTAAGGCAGAAACGAGCAGGTATGTAACCTCTTTGCTTGGCAGTTTCTTCTAGTAAGTCTGACCAAATGACATTTTACTGTGACTTTCCCAACCCTGTCATCCACATAATTCAGTCTGCAAGTGCATCATGGTTCAATTTCTAGAAGTAATTAGAAGGAACTCCATTCCCTACTCGACCCTAATGACATTCAGTGGACCTCAGCAACACATTATAAGCCCCTCATTTCCTCCCTCACTGCTCTCCTGAAATCCTGAAGAGTCTGTTTCCAATGGCTCTCTCCTCAGCTCCCAACTTCCTCATGGTAACCTTTCAAAGCTCCAATCTGATTCCATTATTTTCCTGCACAAAATCTTCGATGAGCTCCCAGTTGCCTTGGAGAGAAAATCCAGTCACCTGTTAGCCTTGCCAGACATCACGTGACCTTCCCACTTGTTCTCCTTCTGTTTCCTTTCACATGGTCACTGCCCCACCCGCCACCTACTTTGTTGTCTGGGGGACTCCAAGCCGAGTCTCTATTCACACGGTCTCCTGCCACGCAAGGCTTTCCACTGATGCTCCAGACAGGGAGGGGCTGTTTCTCTGGGTTCCCACTGCCCTTGTTACATTCCCAGAGCACAAGATCTGTCCCAGGGCATTGTAATTATTTTACTTCCTGTGTGTCATTCCCAGGAGACAGGCATTCTCTTGAGCCCTCTTCATCACTGTAACCTGGCATTGAGCCCAGTTTCTCAGTAACTGAGTTAACAAATGAAGAGAGTGTGTGTCCTTGTCACAGCTGCTCCTTTGTGAGTTGAGGACACGTTCCTATCGCTAAAAGTCCGCTGTCTTAATGTCGGTACTAACTCTGGAGAAGGTAGAACTTCTTAACTTTAGGATTAGGACTGATTCAAGTCCAGGTGTGCTGTGGCTTGGTCTGTTCAGTCTTGTGGTCCACAAGAGTCCAGAAGCTGCCAAAGAGAGTGGGCTTACCCTGAGGCTGGGATAAAGGTGTCTCTTAGAGCCTTCCAGAACAGCAGCCAGCTCCAACTTTGCTCCATTGCTTGAAATGACAATTTAATTATATTTTGTTGAGGTCTCAAAATGTTCACTGGAAGGTCACACCTTCATTTTTTCTTCTTTTGCCTTTCTTTCTTTCTGCTTTAGCTCTGTGTTATATCCACACACCTTTGCTCTCCCACTCCCCTCCTTCCCTAAAGCGATCTGAAGCACACTTTCCCTGCTTTAAACAAGCAACAGGACATGGACTCCAGTCCCTGAGTCCCCCTTGCAGTCTGTGACATCAACAGAGCTGGAGATGTCCCCATTCGGTATTCTGAAAGACTTTTCTTTTAAGATCAGACTGTTTGTGGATGAGTTCTAGCCCCAGGCTTCTACCAGGCTCTTGCGGGCCTCAGCTTCCTCGGGGATAGTTGGTGACTATTGAGTTGTAAAAGGAATGTCTTCCTGTCCTTCCTGGCCCGGCTATTTATGACTGTGGTGACATTGTGAGAGGTTAGCCTTTGGGGGAGGAAACCACTTCTACGTCTAAGGATTTTGACATACCAAAATTTTCCAGATGTGCTTTCATTAAAAACAATCATCATGATGATAAATTACCATAAAAACCTGTTTTCTATTTATTGGACATGATCCTCTGTGCTCTTTGGCCTCTGGAGTCATTATAGAAGTGTTAATGGCTCAAGGCATTGTCTGCAGGAGATGAGTTGGCTTTGGTACTTTTACAAAATCTCCAAAGAAATGGCCATGGAAAGACCCAGGCGTTAGACCACACAGAGCTGGGGTGGGAGTTGAAAGAGAGAGCACGGCTGTCCCGGAAAACCATGAAAGAAACCAGCAGAAGGATTACAGTTAGCAGATGCCTCACGGAGGTGTCTGTGTTCTACTTGTTGTATTAGCTCAGTGAGGCGAGAGGATTGAGCTCTGATTTTCAGGGTGATAACCCCTTTCACATATAAACTCATCCTCCCCTTCTGGGACTTAAGGCCAGAAAGGGACAAACAAAGATTCCAAGAGAAAGAGGATCCTCAAAAGGATTGTCCTTTTGAGGCACTGGATCAGATCCTTAGGATTTGGGATCAAATCATCCTGAGAAGTAGGATCAACCCTCCCATTTATGCTCAGAGCCCTTTAGACTGCTTTCTAAGTTACTCTGGTTAGCTGTGTAACTTCAGGGTCCCTTGATACACACACATGGGTATATATGTGTATTACGTATATGTCATATATATATACATATTACACACAGACATATGTATGCATACAAATATATATGAGTGATTATTTTACAGGGTTGTTGATATTGGATAGTATTATGTACTTACTATTTAAATCTTACTAGTGTTATCTAGGGGTTTGCTTGATTTGGGGATTTTTTAAAAATATAAACACAGGGGCTCCTGGGTGGCTCAGATGGTTGGGTTACTGCATTCTGCTCAGGTCATGGTCCCGGGATCCTGGGATCGAGTCCTGCATCAGGCTCCCTGCTCAGTGGGGAGCCTGCTTCTCCCTCTCTCTGTCTCTCATGAATAAGTGAATAAAATCTTTAAAAAAATAATAAGATAAAAGAAAATTTTTTTAAAAACTAGAAACAGATTTATTTATAAATATAGTATTGAATCTGAAGGAGCCTGAAATATCCCAGGTACAGAGAAAGTCCCATATAACCACTGAAGGCAGGAGGAGGAATGCCGGGAGATACAAGTTAGTGTTTTTGGAAAAGTATTTCAGAACTCGGTTGGGGAAGAGAAGTCTGCACAAAAACCCGGAGGCCAGAGGCCAGAAGAAGGGTGGACCGGCCAGTTAGAGCAGAGAGGCCTCAGGGGAGCAGAGGGAAATAAGAATGGGATGGAAGACCATCCCTGGCCCTGGCCCCTCGAGGGAAACAGGAAAGGAGAAAGGGGAACGCTTGTGAAGGATATTATGACAAGTGGATCAAAAGGACTTGGAGACAGCTTTGACATGGGGTGATGGGTAGCAGTGATCCATGTGACATTCCGGGAGCGCACAGACCTGAACATCTGGGGGATGTGGAGACCTGAGGTAGAATCCGGTGTTGGAATGGAGATCTCATCTTGGAGGTTTGTCAGTCAGCTCCCAGTTGAGTCTTACCGGTATTCTTCCTAGGGGAGCAAGAGCAGAAGTTTCTTCTTGGTTAGCAGTAACACAAGTGTGTTATCTAGGTGCCTTTGTGACGTTCTCCATGCCAGGTTTCCAAGCTTTGTTGGGAATGTTCTTGGGTCCTGGGCAGAAAAGCCCTCATGGGTTCTTCTTTGGCTTCAAAAGGAATGGCTGACAGCAGACCCATTTTCGAGAAAGGGAGGAAGAGATGTCCTATCCTCATGCTGGAGGTTCTTCATGCTCATACCTGCCTAGTGAGAGAATTGGGTGGTTGGCTGCCGGGGTGGGAATTGCGATCTTTCTGCAGACCTGGCAGCCCCAGCCTGTGCTGGCCCTTCTTCATCTGGGTCCATGAAATGCTGTGCATTTTCCAGTTAAGGAACACATTTGGGGGATTTGTGGCCTTCATCTTCCTTAGGATAGCATGTGGTATTTTGTACACTTAACCCAGAGAAGGATGACAAGGCTAAGAAGCCGCCACCCTCGGTGGTTTGAGGGTTGACCCTCCATGTGCTGGGAATCCTTCTTTCTTTTAATTTCTGAATAGTGTGGTATGTCTGCTTACCCATCTCAAAGGTGAGACCCGACTAGAATAGCATTAGCTCTTCTTGTCCTACCAGCAGACATCTGCGTGCCATATGGCCATCACATTTATTATAATTTATATTCTTATTTCTACCTGCTGTTTCAGACTGATTACTCTATGCCATACAACTGGCTAGGGGTCTCCATTCCAACTTCTTAGCATCAACTCTGCAAAGAATATATGACCCCTGTTTGACACATGGCAAAGAGTGGCTCACAGAGGTTTAATGGCCCAGGAAAGAAGACACTTGACCCCATCTCACTCTGACTCCAAAGTCCATGCTTTCAAGGCAGACTTAAGAGTTTTCAACATGGGTTTCTGGCTCTTGCCTGCGAGATTCGAGGCCATGATTATGAGAGCAGCTTTGTAGGGGAAGGAGGAAGGAGCACTGTCTTCATCTTCGTAGGAAAAGAATTTTACACAGGACTGACTTTGATGACTCGGGTATATGACAAACTGGGAGAATTGATTACTTTCTCCATTACAGCCCGATGGTCTATGACACACTGTGCCGCCTATGCTCTCCTCCGTCGACACCTGCCAGCGAGCCCAGCCTGGGGGTTCTGGTAGTTTTCCCGTGCATGAACAAACCTTTCTAAAGCCTAAAGGGAGGACATGATCCTCGGACTCTCTCCTGACAACGGTACAATAGGATACAGGTGTTCCTGCCAAATTGCTCCCTACTAGAACATACTAAGAAACAAGCAGAAGAACAGGCACCTTTTAATATTTACCCACTATGAGACTAAGGGTGAGAACAACAGGGCCAGATCTTCAGTGATAAAGAGGCATTGTCTCTTTGGGTCAACAGAAAAAAATCACATCAATCTCATTTCTCTTGTGTGAAGTCAGCAGCCTTCATTCTTTTGCAGGTGGGAGATTAATTTACACATAGACTTAGGCTCCAACTTCTGAGAAGCTGTAATTCCCATTAGAGTGGCCAGGCAAAAATACGATTGTTTGCTTAAACAGCTGTGATTAAGACCCAGAACTACTTGTCACAGTTTGGGGCCAACTTTCCAGAAATGTGTCTTTAAGATAAGTGCTGTGTGGCGGGCAGCAGTTTCTGGGAAAGGAGAGGGGAAATCCTGGCTGGTCTGTGTCTCGGGGCCTGCCAATAGGCTCTGTTTGTGACACCGATGACACCTGGAATGTGCTACCTTCACTTGGGGCACCGGTGGGTCAGAAAAGTTCAGGCAAACAGCATCAGACCACAAGAGCCTGAGAAAAAGCAAACATGTTAAACTCTCTGGAATCAGATGCTCCAGGAGGAGGAGCACAGAAGGACCTCTGAAGGACAGGTTCACCCAGAGGTGGGAAAACCATCCTCTGTTCTTCACGAGTCCCTTAGTAGCCTGGAGCAGCACCCAGAACATCACTCTCCCCAGCTCTGAAGTCCTCAGATTTGGGAGACACCAGGCCAGCAGGATGTGGCATTTTTTTAATCCCAAACTATGGGCCTACCTTGGGGGCTGTGAGCAGAGTGTGCCTCCGGGCCCATCCCCAGGGAGGTCACACTGACACCTGAGCAGCTGAGCTACTTTCCTTGAAGTCAGACACTGGCCATGTGACCTTACAGGGGCAAGAGGCCCGGTGGCAGCTCCATGTGTCTTGCCCGTGGGGCTGTGACACTGGAGACCACCTGGATCGGGAAGGACAGCTTGCTGCTCCTCAGATGAGCTGTGGAAATCACTGTCCCCGGGGTTTTTGTGCTTACTTGCGCTTCCTGGGGACATAGTCCCCAAAAAACCCCAAGGCACCTTGTTTCATCTGCATCTTTGGCCAGCATTTACTGCTCTAGAAAAGTCTTATCTAACCTTTTTTTTTTTTTTTTAAGATTTTATTTATTTATTTATTTATTTATTTATTTATTTAACAGAGAGAGAGAGAGAGAGAGAATGAGAGAACACAAGCAGGGGAAGGGAGAAGCAGGCTTCCCTTCGAGCAGGGGGCCCTGGGCGGGGCTGGATCCCAGCACCCTGGGATCAGGACCTGATCAGAAGGCAGGTGCTTAATGACTGAGCTACCCGGGTGTCCCTTGTCTAAGCATTCTACAAAAAAAACCCACTCTACCCTCATTGTGCCTGCCGCTCTGTTTTCTTACCCTGCTTTATTGTCTCCATGCCCTTCAGAACTGCCCGACACTGAAGTTTCAACTTACTTTTACCTCCTTTCAACCTTACTTTTACATGAGAATGGAAGATCCATGGAAGGAGAGATTCTCCTCTTTTATTTACCCCATGCACCCAGGATCTAGCACAGTGCCTGGGAAGCAGGCACTCAATAAACAGTAAAGTTACTATGACTCAATATATCAATAAATTAAGGCACAAGTGCATAAACCTAGCAAGACTTCATGTCAAAATTCATGAGTGCCAATGGCAATGAGTCACTGCCTTCTTCCTCAGTGTGGATTTCTAAGACATTGGTGATGCTGAAACAAAAAGAACAAAATTTTAGGTAACTCTTCCATTTATTATGAATAGTTTTGCCTTTGAATATGCTGTTAATTTAAAATTCACTTTGAGAATTGTGCACTAGTTCTAAAGATACGTTTAATAATAATGCCTTACTTTTTTTTTCTGTTTATAGTACAGAGGTTTATAAGGGGTTTACAAAGCGATCACTTTCATTATCTTCTTCCATTGGAACTGTGGCAGGGAATGGTTAAAACAAAATGGACTTTAGAGTCAGAAAGATGTGGTTTCAAATCCCAGTTTTTAAGGTTTGTTATTCATGGAGCTTCATGAATAACATTAAACCTCAGATTTACCATCTGCAAAATGGGTACACATGCACTCTCCTCATGACCCCAGAACCTACTGGGCAGTGAATACATGGCAACTGCTGTTATGATTATTACTTTTATTATGAGTACTTTTGATCCATCTGGTATGACGGAAGAAAGAGGTGAACACATATGCTTGGAGACCATGTTGTTTATCCCCATAGAAGCAGCAGCAGGAGGCATCTAGGGGGAAAAAAAAGGCAAAGCAAAAGTAAAAACAAACCGAACAGATAATAAAACACACACACACACACACACACACACACACCAGAAACAAGTTTAGGTGCTAATATTGACTCTCCAGGACTACCTTACCTTCTTGGTTTCTTCATTTGGATTAAAATATTAAATCCCAACCTTGTCTGATCACCAGAATCACCAGTGGGAATTGGGGGGAAAAATTACAGATTTCTGGGCCTCATCCATTAAGATATTTACTTTGGCTTGGGGTGCCTGGGTGGCTCAGTGGGTTAAAGCCTCTGCCTTCAGCTCGGGTCATGATCCCAGGGTCCTGGGATTGAGCCCCACATCGGGCTCTCTGCTCAGCAGGGAGCCTTCTTACCCCTCCCCTCTCTCTCTGCCTGCCTCTCTGCCTACTTGTGATCTCTGTCAGTCAAAAATAAATAAAATCTTTAAAAAAAAAAAAAGATTTTACTTTGGCTCACCTGGCTTGAGGTTCCAAAGTATGTATGTGTGTTGCACTCCCTAGGTGTGCATAATCGTCAGTCAAGTGTGCTGATGACTGAAATAGATGACTTCCAAGAGCAGGCTTGTAGTCTTCTGAGTTACTATGGTGGCATAGAGTCTGTTTTGAAGAACTGACTATTTCATGCTGAAGACTGTTCCTTCTCTAGTGGAGATCCCCATCCTTGCCTGTCTCTAGGGGGCAGTGTCGCTTAGGTGGAAGGTTCCTCTGAAACTCCTACAGAAGTTGAAGAACATAAAAGGTAGCCAAGAGGAAGAGGTTCTTGGAGGCTGCTTCTTTAATTAGAATTGCACAAATCCCCTAGAAGAGAATTTGCTCAAGTCACAGGAACTGTCCTCTTAGTATGTTAAGCTTTTGGCTAAGCTCCTTGTAAGGTCTCACCGGAAAGACTGCCTTGGTTTCCGTGGGGAGTGAGGATATGGGTGAATCACCATGGGTTTTCCAGGCACAGGTTTGTTCTGCGATTACGTCTGAAAAGAATGCCAAGAGGTGGGCTCGTGGATGAGCATAGGAATGGCGCTCCGGCCGGGGCTGACGCCATGCTGGGGTCAGACCCTGGGATGCAACCACACAGGTGGTGAAGTGGGGGATGTGGGATTGTTATTGACTTCACTCTTCCAGAAAGCCCTACCGTCTAGGATATCCTGTTTACATTCCGGGGACGAGATAGACTGCCTAGGGCAAAGAGACTCTTGGAGCCGAATCTGCTGCAGGGTGTAAACATTACTGCCTTACTTTTCAGGAAAAAGAATGTGCTCCAAGGCAGACCTTGTAAATATGCCACCACCCCTCCTCACACGTATTCCCAGCAGGCAACATACCAGGTCTAGAGTTAAGATCACATGAATTAAGATTAACGGTTCTTCCATAAGCTTGTTTTCATCACAGAACCATTGAATCAGAAAGAAAACAGGAAATTTGAGACATGGCCATGGTATCATGACAGACTGTGCTTCTGCACTGGGTTTTAAAAGTCACTTTGTTCTACTTGTAATTACATTCTTGTGAGCAGGAAATATACCTTAAGATATATTCTTTATTCTGAAAAAGTTAGCAAAGACTTTTTTATTTTTTGTATATTTTTGTATTTTTTTAAATTTAATTTTATTTTTTCAGTGTTCCAGAATTCATTGTTTATGCACCATATCCAGTGCTCCATGCAATACGTGCCCTCCATAATACCCACTACTAGGCTCACCCATCCCTCCCATGCCCCTCCCCTCCAAAACCCTCAGTTTGTTTCTCAGAGTCCACAGTCTCTCGTGCTTTTTCACAGTTTGAATTAATTACAGCAAGTTGAATGATGCATGTCAAAATGAAATAATTCTCAGAAAGATTGATGAATAAAACCAACCTCTAAGACATAGTTTAACCCTATAAGTAAACAGATATAAGAGCTTTCCACAACAAAAATGTATTCATTGGCATTTCCCATAACAAACTTACTCTATTTTAGTGCTTCTCATCAATATTTCTAGGGAAATTTTAAATAAATCTGGCAATATTGTGGGAAAATTCTTTGCCCTTTTAGAAAACAGACCTAGAATTTTAATTTATGGCAAAATATACATCACACTTCCAGATTTGACTTAAATTTTGAAGTAATAGTTTTGCAAGTATTCACTAAACATTTCCTTATTTTGGCTGACAAGAGAGAATAAGCCGCAACTTTTCTTCTTAATTCATCTGTGTAAAAAAATTCTCCTAAACTTTGAAGGTTCATCATGAACTATGAAACTAGCCCTTGGCTTCTGCTCCTGTTATGTATTTCAGCCAAGAATGAGCCAAAGATTCTGGCAGGGACAGAGAGGTGAGTGTGTGGCTCTCTCAAGAGGGTCATAATTTTAACAAGAACTGGTTGGGCACACATTTATTACGTGGTGAGCTCCATGCCAGATGGAGTAAAGCCAGGAGAACTGAGAGAAATAGTTCCTGCCCTTGCGAAGCTTACCATTAGTGAATCAGACATGTTGTAATACAGGAAACTATGAAAGAACATTCTTGTATGTATATTGTCTGGCTTGCCTGGGGTGGGTATGTGTTGGACATCAAATGTGTCTAGGACACCAGTCAATCAACCTGGAGACAATTTGGAAAGGCAATGAAGAGCAGGAGATATCTTTTATTTTACATTCTGACTTGTGAATTTTGCTTTCATTGAGTGCCTATCCTGTTCTGGACACCACAGAGATACACAATAAGAAGTAAGAGCTCAGGCTGTGTGCATAGGCAAAGAGCAAAGGGAATTAACTGGATGACTTTTCCCAGAGGTCTTCAAGCCATGCATAGTCCAGGTCTCAAAATGCATATATGTCAATTGAATGGTGTAGAAAACATGCTGACTCATTCTTCTGAGTCAGGATCATGGCTTTATTGTCTAAACTGTTGCCTAGGTTCCCCTGCTAGATCTCCCTCCTTCTATTCTGGCCATTTCCGGTCAAGTTTCAACACAGCAATCCTTGACCTTGGACACCAAGGAGGGTGAGAGATTGGAGAGGAAGGACAAGTTCTGAACTTAGCCTGTAAATCTCTCAAATGGCCAGAGACCACTACACTGAGACCAGACAAATCAGTTGTAAATAGTAAAATCATGGGGCACCTGAGTGGCGCAGTGGGATAAGCATCTGACTCTTGGTCTCAGCTCAGCTCCTGAGATCAGGGTGGTGAGATTGAGCCCTGAATCAGCTCTGCACTCAGCTCAGAGTCTGCTTAAGACTCTCTCTCTCCCTTTCTCTTTGCCACCTTCCCCCACCTCCACTTTCTCTCTCTCTCAAATAAATAAATCTTAATAAATAAAAAAGTACATAAATATAAAATCATAGAGAGGAAACACCACGAAGGGGATATTTGATGGTGTAAATTGACAAACTTCTTTTCCTCTAGGAAGGTTCATTCTCAGCCAGCCTCCTGTTCCCTCATCAATTAGAAATCTCTCAAGGCTGACATGTCCAGCATCCACATAGTCCCATTACTGCCTTTAAATGTTGACCTGTCCACCATGCTCCCTCTTGGCCACCCATGCTGAGTTCTCACAGCTTCCTCTGCTTTCCTTTCAGTCGCCTCAAGCAGCCCAACAGCTGAAGAGTACACCGTTGATGTGGAGATCAGTTTTGAAAATGCCTCCTTCCTGGAGTCAATCAAAGCTTCCTTGTACAGCCTCAGTTTCCCAATTCAAGGGAACAGCACTGACCAAGCCACCACCATTTTAAGCATTGAGGTGACAACAGGTGAGTCAAAGACCTGTTGCTTCAGGACAGAGGGTCGGACATACCAGGAGGAAGGCTGTCTGCACTCCTTACTATTAGAGCAGATTGTACTTCGTAGGCAAGTGAGATGACCCAAAAAGGCCTGAGGTATGATTTATGACTCCACAGACTTCCAGAATGAAGCCCCTACTGGCAAACCCTGCAGCCAGTTTCCTTATTTCAAATGGTGGCCAAATGTTTGCTTGGTGGTTTGTGTATCACTTGTCACAAAATATGTCCCAAGATACTGCCAGGTCCTTCATGACAAACTGCTGGTCCCCATTCCTCTGGGTAATCAATGGGTATAGCAAGGACCGGTTCATGTATTAGTAAGTGGCAAGTTCCTTTCATTCTGGCATCATAGGTCAGGAAATAGGAACCAGGCACACTCCTGGGTTGGAAGCAAGACATAACACAGAAACCCCCAGGCTATGGGATTGGACATTCTGATCACTGCCTCCCTTTTGAGGTGACGCTGGGTGTCCTACCTCTCAGGCACCATCACCTGGGAAGCTATGATAGGGGACTCCCCTTTGTCCTAAACAAGGTTACTGTCTTGTAAGCACTAACAGATGTTGGATTTTATGATTCTTAAATGGAGGCAAGCATAAAATTCTTATTTTTCAAATTTCTTTTGGAATTCTTATATTTCAAATTGTCCATCAATATCATCTATGCATTCCAATTTTTTATTCTTAATATATGCTAGCGGAACCTTAGGGATTGCTTCATAGCTCCCTTTGGGTGCCCCTTCCCACCAGTGTTGAAGCTCAGAACTGTACCAGTGTTCACAGATTCCTTGGAGTTTGGGCGTCCCTCCTATTTCAGGAACAATGATCTGATGGCTCTCCTTTGGGTAGTCACTCTGTGCCTTTTTCTAGGAGCTGATTCTTAGAATAGACAATTCCCAGTGATACGGCTTTGATTGAATTTTAGAAATAAATTCAAAGTACTCTGTTTTCAGAGCATTTGCCAATGTCCCCACTTGGGTTAGAAACCATAGTGCATGGAGCACAGGGTGTGGTGCATAAACAATGAATTTTGGAACACTGAAAAAAATTAAATTAAATTAAATTAAAAAAAAGAAAAAGATAAAAAGAAACCGTTTTGGTTGTTCACATTGGATTAGAAACATAAAAGGCACAATTGCATTTGTACTTGGTATTCGTTATCTGTTGCCACTTAACACATTAGCTCAAAACTTAGCATCTTAAAGCACCAAACATGTATTGTATCCCATAGTTTCCAAGAGCCAGATTTGGGAGGAGCTTGCCTGGATGGCTCTGGCTCAGGTCTTATGAGGTTGTAGTCAAGCTGTCAGCCAGAAGGGTAGTCCTCTGAAGGCTCAACCAGGGCTGGAAAATCCACTTTGAAGCCCACTCCTGTGGTTGTTGGCAGGACCCAGCTCCTCTCTAGCTGTTGGCTGGAGGCTTTTGTTCCTCACCATGTCAGCCTCTCCATGACATGTCCTCAAGCAGTGGCAGCTGACTACCCCCATAGCAAACAATGAAAGAAAGAGGAGAGAGGGAGAGAGAGAGATCACAGAGGAAAGTCATAGTACCTTTTATATCCTAATCTCAGAGACGATATATCATTACTCGCACAGACCAAGCCTAGTACACTATGAAAGGGAGTCACAAGAGGGTGTCAGTACTCAGAAACGGGGGTGGAAAGGAACAATGCTGGAAACTGGCTCCCATACGCTTCATATCCAAGAATCTGTTCATCATGGTGTCATTGTAGGCATCCACTGAGATAGTCAAAGCCATCACCCTGGAAGTGGCCATGCCTGACGGCATAGTGATGTATAATGGGAATCACGTGAATCTCATGTAATACTATTGAACTTCCCAGAGGGCCATATGCAGTCAAGTTAGGATTTTCTACAAGTATAAATACTTACAGTCTATAAATGTAAAGGTGGTGACCACCTTCTCTCTCCTCGCTGTTCTACGTAATGCTAGTCTGCAGACCTACTGGAAATGAAATCTGGTGCTCCTGTGAGACAGGCTACAGGTGGCCCCGGGAACGCTGTCTCCAGAACCTCACTTGTCAAGAGCGTGACAGCATCCCGGCAGGGCATCAGTGCAGTTGCCTTAAAGGACTACCTCCCAAGGGACCTTTTTGCCAGCTCCAGGGAGGTAAGTAACTGTTCATTAAATGTTTCTTTGTTGAGTGGCTATTTGATAGAAATTCAGGCAAATGTTTCTCTGTCCTGTGTGTATTCATTTGTTAACATGATATTTTAAAATATTGTCCTGGTTTTTTTTTTTTTTTTTTCAGCAGATGTTACCCTGAGAATGTCGGTCAGACTCAATGTGGGCTTTCAAGAAGACCTCAAGAATACTTCCTCTGCTCTCTATAGGTCCTACAAGACTGACTTGGAAACAGCGGTAGGTTTTGGCCCTGGGAACCTCTTAAGCAATAAGTTCTTCAGGCTGAACTGAATCTGTTGCATTTACAGTGATAATTTGCTTAAAGCTGTCAGAATTTATGGATGTGGGGATCAGAATTATTCCTCCAAGTGTGGGATGATGAATTAAGAAGTGCTCAAGTCAAATAATGTTCATGATGCTTTGATATCATCTTGACCTAGGTGGAATTTTTCCCAGGGTAGGATTGATTCAGAGGTGATCTGGTGGCATCAGCTCACCAGATCCTAAGCAGAGGTCCTAGTACCTGGTCTAGAAGTGCCTGATGGTGCGTTTCTGCTTGTCTTCACACACCGCCTAGATGAAGCCCCTAGCATCTTTCAGGCAGATCAACCTAAGGCTGGCACCGGGGGTTTCAAAACATTCTATTTTAGAGGTACCAAGGCATTGTCCCTTATGACAGATTTAAATTTATTCATATAAAAATAACGAGTATTCCCTGAGTGCTAACTGTGTGCCAAACACTATTCTAAATCCTTTACATTGGATTAATTCATCTGAACCTAAATGCTTTGCTTGAATTAACTCATTTGGAGTAGAGCTTCCCAGTTTGAGTTCTACAAATTATTATAGGTGGGGTGAGATAATGACTTCCCTTAGTCCTCTGGGCAGCCAAGCCCCTGCGTCAGGCCAGGAGCGCCTCCGCTTACCCTTCTATATCACAGAAATTATTTTCATTTTCCATGGGCGCCATGCTGAAATGCTGGAGAACTCCTGGACATCTGATTTGCATATCTGGCATGTAATATTTCTGCACAGCATGGAAAGCTTCCATATACACACACACACACACTGCAC
The DNA here is from genome assembly GCF_022355385.1 of Mustela nigripes. NCBI lineage: Eukaryota > Metazoa > Chordata > Mammalia > Carnivora > Mustelidae > Mustela > Mustela nigripes. The sequence continues at coordinate 56,994,582 of NC_081561.1, forward strand.
ACTCAATTACATGCATTGGAGGGAAGAGAGAGTGGCATATTCATCTTTGATCCCACCAACCCATGTACCTGGCACAGTGCTTGGCACTCACCATGCTTTGTGTGTAACATCTACCTGCAGAGGAGACTTGAATGGAGATGAATCTCCTGTGGGTTGGCATTCAGAGAAACCTCCCCATTTTCTTTGCTAGGCATTTCCCGGAGTAAAAATTTTGCCCATGTAACTGGCGCTTGGTTCTTGGAGAACCCAGCCTGACAAAGGCAGATAGGAATTACTTCTTCAAAGATCTGCCTGTCCCAGCACTATTAAAATAGACGGGAGAAAGGTTTACCCGGGGTGATAAAGAATATGTGCTTTTTACTTGGCTTTAAATCCTTTGGCTTATCTCTTGCTGGACCTTGATATGATGACACTTGTCTCACTTTGTTTTCCAGTTTTGGAAAGGTTACAGCATTTTACCAGGCTTCAAATTGGTGACTGTGACAGGATTCAGGTAAGAAGCTATAATCAGGTCATTTCTAGTGGCAGAGACCAACACATTAGCAAAGGAGAAAAAGCCCATTGGGGGGCCGTCATGTGGGCACACAACAAGAGTACTTTGGTAGAGAGGAATACAGTGTCGAGTGGCTGTGGCTTAAAGAGGGAGGCAATGCTGAGAACAAAAACTTGCTCCCTAGAGATGTACCTACTTAGATGGAAAGGGAGCAAAAACCTTGTGTTTATTCTGTGCATGCAAGAGTTTTGCAGACAGATACAGGATAAGTTTGCTGTCTGGCGAGTTCCAAGATACAACAATGAAATAATGTCACCCATGATGCCTTTATTCAAGAAAAGCCATCCGCCAGCCACAAGCACACAGTTGCACACAGCTGTGTGAATCTTTCCTCCTGGAGTTGGGCACCATGGCAGCCCTGAGCGGGTTAGCAGGGGGTTTCAGAGAGTTCGTTGCCAATTTTAAAAATAAAGAACGCTCACAAAAGCATTCAGGAATTTGGCTTCACTTGACATTCAGCATATCTGGTATCTGACATTCAGCGGAGGGAGGGTCAATAATGCTACCCCTGGGAGCAGCATGGCCATGTGACGGGTCTCTGAGTTGTACCTGCCCCCTGCCATGACCAGCTCCTGTGATTCACTCCACTTGTTCCTATCTGGCTGTTTCATTCAGTCATGTCACCTGTCTGCAGACATATGAGAAGCCAGAGTGTGTGCCTCAGGCTTCCGACTAAAGTTTAATGACAGGTTGATTTGAGTGAACCTTTGAAGACTGAAGTACCCAGGCTGTTCCTGCCATTTTGTTTCTCCCACGCAATGCAAATCAACCATAAGCATCTAGACTCTTCCAGGTCAGTTACCGCCTTACTGAACCAAGTGGTCTCCATCCAGGCCCGGAAGTGTGGTTGTGACATATGAGGTCCAGACGACGACACCATCCCCCGACTTAATGCGTAAAGCAAATGAGCAAGTAATGCAGAACCTTAATCAGACCTACAAAATGGACTATGGCTCCTTTCAAGCAGTTACTAGCAGTAAGTAGGACATCTCCACATTTCCCTATACATGGATTTTATTTAGATATAGTAAGGGTGTTTATAGTATGCTTAAAACTAGGTTTATGTGCCCACCCCTTCTCCCATCTGAGGTGCCGGTGCAGAGCCTCCCAACCAGGCCAATGTCACTGCAGTTGGAAGGGAGGATTGCAGGGGAGAGAGATTTGACCAAAGAGTCACAGAGCCATCTGGGTTTATGGATTTTTTAATAAAAAATTAGAAGACCCCAAACATCCCAAAACTGACATTACTTTGGGGGTTGGGATATTCATGAAATGCATTGATATTGAACAATAGATACTGTTATTTTGGAGCAGGAGTTCTTGAAGCTGGGCCCACAGACCCAACCACATCAGCACTGCCTGGGAACTTGTTAGAAATACAGGGCACCCCAGACTAACCAGGGTGATCGGCATTTCAACAAGCCCTTCAGGTGATTCTGATGCATAGGGAAGTTTGAGAACCCTGGCTCGGGATCATGTAGAGCAGGGATAAAATCCTGGAGTGTTAGATGCTCTTCCCTGTTTACAAATGGGTACAGAGCTGTGTTCTGTTGTGTGATTAGGTGGGTGGACCTATTATGCCTTGGGAAATAGAGAGGAGAGCCAGCTGGGCAGAGAATTGGAGGGTAAGAATTTGCTGGCGAAAGTCCTAACTAACTCCGGTCCCTGGTTCCGGGCTCAAGGTGATTCCCTTTTTGGAGGGACACTGTCTCCCAGTGGGGAGTGCTCTGAAAGGACTGTTGCAGGCACACCTGGGAGAAAGGCACCCCTTCTCAGGGGTTAGGATATCCTCACAATAGGTTTATAAGTTTTGTCTTTACATTTTCTGATATTGTTGAATGTCAGATCATTTTTAAAAACAAAATACCAAATGATAACGACACATATATAATGGTAAGAAGGTGTTACAACGTAAACAAGAAAAAAAGCAAAATAAAAGTTCAGAATACATAAGACAGCAACAACACAGGTGGAAACTGGAAAATTAAAGGAAGTGGCCTAAAAGTATGGGCTCCCATGGAAGGCATCCAGCAATGCCACCCCCTTGTGGCCCCTAACACCACCCCCAACAAACCCATGTTTTACCTCCCCAAATTCCTTAAGTTTGTGGTTCTGAGGGCATAGGTGAACATCAGGCTCTGGCCTAGGTAATCCTCGGTTATGATTACTCCCCCCAAATTTCCTTTGTGTTGAGGATAATCAACCATTTAAAGGAGTTGGTAACCAGCAGTGTTACCGATCAGTGGCTGACTGTTGGTCAGAAACATGGTGCTGATAGTATGGTTCCCCAAAGCGCTTTGGAGATTGTGGCTTATTCTTCCAAAGAGCCATAAAGTCATTGTGAATGGCACTCAGCACCACTTCTGGAGAGCGTCTGCAACCATCTCTGCCCTCCTTGGGAGAGCAGAAATAACTCTGTGATATGCACAGTTTCCGAACGATAAACAGGAACGTAGGTCACGTGCATTTCCACGGGAAAGCTCCCCCATCGACCTGCTCTCTATAGCGTCGGTGCTATTTACCTAGAGTATACATATCCAAAAGGTCAAGAGACCGGATTTTGTTTTGTTTTAATTATAATTATATTGGGGGGGGGGCAGAGGAGAGGAAGAGAATAAGAAAGAAAAAAAGCTGCATGCATGATTTGGTATCAGAAAGTTATTTCAAAGCTTTATGAAATACCAAGGGCACAGAATGTTCAGAATATCTCCATTTATTTGGTCGTATATTTATCCTCAGAATAATTAATGTTGGATGAATTAGCAGGGGCTCTTAACCAGAATGCCCTTTCTTTAATCACTGCCCACAAATTCATGGTCAATTCCGTATAACCCTTTGATACCAGTGGTCTTACTAAGCCTTATTGTTAGCCACAGTGATGTTGAAAAGAGACACATTGTTACTGTATCTTTTCTCTGTTTAGCCTGGCGTGTTACACAAATTGTGTACTTGTATATCCCGTGAGATGGGTACTGTTTTCTCCACTTTACAGGGGAGGAACTAGAAGCAGAGGGAGGGTGAATAATGTGCCCAAGAACACAGAGGAACTAACATAAGTCTGTATGACTTCTGAGTCTGGTGGCTACATTAACTACTCCCAGGAGGCCTTGTTTCTTAACTGTTGGGTGTGATATTTTAAAATCTTCTATTCAGGAGTCTTAAAAATGTGATAAATATTTAGATCCCTTGATACTTTGACTAGAACATCCTAGCTCCCAAAATTAATTTTATGGTATTGTGCTCCCGTGATCACAGTATGGAGAGGGACTGGACAGAGTATAAAGCCCTCTTAGAGCTTCCTTATCCAGCACCTCTGATCTTTTCAACACATGGAATTCCTGCAAGTTGTAGAATGAGAAACACAGCTTAAAGGGGGAAAAAGCACATGTTGTGTAAACAAAGGACAACAATAAACACACACCCACACCCACAGAAATAGCAAATGTCTGTGAAATGACTTGATGCTATGGTTCTCCAGATTTGTATTATGAAAACAATAATTGCTGCCATTGCCCCAAATCACCTCCACCATAGCTCTTACAGCTCCTGTTTTCCAGACAATTGAGCTGAGGCTCAGAGAGGCTGAGTAAATTGCCTAGGGCCACACAGCTAGATGTGGCACAGAACCAGGATTCAAATCTGGACCTGTGTGTCTATAAAGTTCTCCTTCTTAAGGGACCATGGGTATGAAATCTCTTTAAAAATTCTAAATTCTCAAGAGACTTTATTACAAGAAATTATTTTTCCCCATTTATACTTCATCAAAGCCATACAACAGAGCTTTCAGAAGTATAAGATACCGGTTATTAGCAAGAGGCAGTTGATAATATTGAGTCAGTAGCAAAGAAACTTGAGGTTTAAATGAGCTGGTGTGGCTTTTTTATAAGCAACTGAGCATTTTCTACCAGACTATGCAAAATATTAAGAATAGCTTTGGAATCCCCATCACCACTGATGAGGCCAATTAAGTATGCACAGACTCCAAACTTGAAACCCTGTTCCCAGTATCTGGCAGGTGGCAACTCTTTGGGCTTCAAAGACCAGCTGTTAGGGGATGGAATGAGGAAGACATGTTGCTTCCTTCTAGAAGCACCATAACCTCACGTAGTGGTGGTGTCCGGTGGGCAGTCTCAATTCCATTCATTTGCTTTGGGGTCTTAATACCTTTTCTTTGGGTTCCCAGATGAAACGAAGTTCACCGTCATACCAGAAATCATTTTTGAAGGAGACACAGTAAATTTGGTGTGTGAAAACGAAGTTTTGTCCTCTAACGTGTCCTGGCACCATGTTGAAAGGCGCTTTGACATCCAGAACAGCAGCAGATTCTTGGTTTACACCACCGTGCTCAACAACATGACCTCCATATCTCGCCTCACGATTTACAACATCACTCAGGGCGATGCAGGTGGGTTTCTGTCTAAGAACTGGTGCAGAGAAAGGAGTAAAGGGCTTGTAAAGAAGCAAGCCATGGAATATATGTGAATGTGTGTGTACATAATTTTATTATATATATATCTAAAATAAATAAAAATATAAATAAATAATATATAAATAAAATTTATAAAAATTTTTATTAAAATTCATAAAATTAATAAAATTATTTAAATATATATAAGTAAAAGAAAATAAATGAAATATATATAAAATAAATAAAATATAAATAAATAAATAAAAATAAATATTATACATGTGTGTATATGTGTGTGTATATAGATACACACACAGTGTTTTCCTCTTTTTGAAAAGAAGTCACCAGTCTCAATTTTTCAAAATTAAAAATGAATCCCATGGTATATAAGTAAGAACTACATCCTTGGAGACAAAACCAGATTTCTACATTTACCAAGGCTTATGAATTGGAAACAGAGACAAAAATATGACTTTTGTTTTTAATCTTCAAAAAATTTTCAACAGGTTTGTTGGGATATAATCGACATATAATGAGCTGTACATATTTAAAGGGTACAGTGTAATATGTTTTGACATATGTGTACACCTGTAAAACTATGCCCCGCCTCAGGAGAGTGAACGTAACCGTTACCCTCTGCCTAGTTTTCTTGGATTCCGTTGTAATCTCTCCCATCTCCCACTCTCCTTCCCCAACACACCCAGAAACAGAAGTTTTAAACCTGACACTCCAGAATTTAATAACCCCATTGTAACCCAGATACCAGCAGGGGAATCTCCTTTTCCCTGGCAGAGAAGTTGGGTTGCAAACCACGGGCCCTATTACATCTTTGTGGATTCTGATTTTGCCACAGAGTGAAATAGAACACCAAAATCATCCACAACCTTCTAATTCTCTGAGGTTTTCCAATTTTTCCTTTCTACCGCTTCCATCCTCACAGCTTTTATCTCATCAACAAAGACTGAGATTTCTGCTCCTTCCTTAGAACATCTGTCTACTCATTAACCCGTAGCATCAGAAATTATCTGCATTGAACTTCGACACTTCCTGAATGTTTCTTTAGAGTTGTCTAGAGCTTGGATGATTTTGAAAACGATGCTTCAGGAAGTACTGTCACCACACATGAGATGAGACTATTGTTCTTCTAAGGAATTCCACATATGTAATAATAAAAAAACACGATTGTAAGGGGAGCTGGGCGGCACAGTCGTTTGAGCTGGTTGACTCTCATTTATGGCTCCGGTCGTGATCTCAGGGTCTTGAGATGGAGCCCTGTGTCAGACTCTGCCCTCAGTGAGGAGTCTGCTGGGAATTGTTTCCCTCTCCCTCTGCCCCCTCACCCCGCTCGCTTGCACACTCTCTCTCTCAAATAAAAAAACAAATCTTAAAAAAATACATGTGTGTATTCTGTGCAGGTGAATATATTTGCAAGCTGACATTGGATATCTTTGAATATGAGTCCAGAAAAAAAATAGATGTCACGCCCATCCGAATTGTGGCAACTGAAGAAATGAAGGTGACATGCGACAACAATCCTGTATCCTTGAACTGCTGCAGTGAGATTAATGTAAATTGGAGCGCGATAGAATGGAAACAGGAGGGGAAAATAAACATTCCAGGTGAGAATGTTAGATGCCCTTTCACATATACGTTTTTGCCTCTTGGCCAAGTAAAAGTGGGAGATGGACTGGGTGGGAGAGGAAATGTTAGGTGACTGTTTTTTCCCAAACTTCAGACTATTAAAATGGAACTAGGCTTGATGCCAGCTCCAGCTTAGCCATTCTAGAACAACATTCCAAAAATATATGCATACAGAGGTCATGCTTGGGTTGTGGACAAGATCTTGGCTGAGAAGACCTGATGACTTGCGTCCACAGTAACTCCCGCCTGTAGAAGAGCTGGCCCCCCATCTTCCCTCCCTCTTCATCTTCAGCAAAGAGCTAAGGATGAGGTCATTGACTTTGCTTTGGAGTCTGGTTCTGAACTTCTCTTTTCTGTGTGTCTTCTCCTGGTCTCTATCCTTCTCACGTCTCTGCCTCTGTCCCACATCTTTCTGTATTACCTAACTCTGTGTCTTTGTGTTTTGGTTTTTTTTTTTTTTCCCATTTTTCTGTATAGACCCATTTGTCTCTCAATTGTTCCATGTCAATTTCTGTTCCTACGTGGCTCCTTTCAGATCTGAGATATTACCGGAAGTTCTCCACCCTCCCGTTTATACTCATGAATGATAATAATAATATATTAAAGGAGCAACTCTGACCCTGTTTTGTGTAACAGCTTATGATTAATCAATATTTTAAAAATATGTTATCACTTTTGATCATATTCAACCCTGATCGCAAGTTTGAAGCTGGTATTTTTTTGCCTCCAATTTGCAGATAAGGAAATTGAGGGTGACACAGACTTATCCAAGGTTGTCAGAAAGGAAAAGAAAGACTCACCTCAGGTCTGATTTCCCAAGACGAGTGTTTGCCTTGGCAAAAGTATGTTAGCCATGCCTGAAGAGCCAGGGCTGGGGCAGGCTGATCTGGAAGAGTTTGCTCTGGAGCAGGAGACTTTTTTGTCTGGAGACTTCACATAACAAGACCCAATCCTTCCCTTAAGAAATGACAGCTTTATGTGTTCATCTTTACACAAAAAATCATTTAAGTAAAACGTGGCTTTACTGGTAAAATTCATCAGTGCTATAAAGTTTAACAGTACAGACTCTTTGCCAGCAGACTATATTAATTTATAAAAAAATAAAATAATGATTAATTTACATGCAAGTCATCCTGAGCCCATCTATTTACAAAGCACATTTCACCTGCTGCTTCTGTATTTTACTTTAAATCCCCCATGAAGGGGAAAAGCATCTGGTTACTGTTGAAAATGTTGACACAGGAGATGTTTAGTCGCTTCCTTGATTTTTCAGGAAGAGGAGGTTGTAGGCACCCTGGAGGAGCGGCCAGATGGGAGAAAAATCTTGCAAAGTTCCCTCCGTACTAACTTCATACACTTACAGCCCCGAGAGGTGAAAGCCTCGCCCTCTGGCAGAGGAACCAGGAAGTCTCCACTACAAACGGTCAGGGACCTCTCCGTGGTCACCACTGTTTCAGACATTCCTAATGCCTAGTGTGGGAGACAGAACAATGGATTTCCTGCCATGGGGCTGGCCACCTGGGGACTCGCACTGTCCATTCTCTGATGAACTTAACCTTTGCCCTCGGCACCTGGCCTTCTTCCTCCCCTCGTAGCCTCCACTCTGAAGTGCATGCTCTCTCTCTCTCTCTCTCTCTCTCTGTGTGTGTGTGTGTGTCCAAATTCCACGAGCTCTTTAGCACCCATTCTTCCAGGTCAATGGGAGACAATCTAGCAGAATAACTCACTCCAAAGCACGAGGAACTGAATGACCTACCTCATTTCAAAAACAGGTGCATTTCATTTTCAAAATACAAGGGATAAGACAGAAGGAAGGTAATCAGCAGTGGCAGAATTTCTAACATGAAAAGGGTGGTCTTTTTTGAATGAGGGGGTGCTTCCTGGAGTTTTTCAACTCATTGGGCAGCAACTAATAATATAAATAGTAATAGTATCAGTAATAGTAATAGTGGACGTGGTAATAGTTACTGTTATTGGCGCAGCATCTCGCCTGTCTAGTGTAGTACTAGCTAGCTTCACCTGCACAGAAATGGATGGACAAACTGGGGGAAATTAACAGCAGCAGAGTTTGTAGTCTTGCTGCAGCTGTTATGTGGTATGATGATAAAAACTAACGGAGCCTTAGCTCTCTCCTTGCACACAAGTTAGAGCAGTTCCAAAAGAGTTCATTAACTTTTCGTGGCCCTGCCTACCATACTCCAGTGGCTGTTGATTAGCAGAGTATTCATAAAACAACTGAATATTTACAGGAGGGTGTGACCTTGACTCTGGCCTTGGGGGACATGAGAGGGAAGAGCTTAGAACTCCACTGTCCCCTTATTTGCATCTTTTCTTCTGGATTGCCCCACTGAAATATTTAAGCCCATGTTACCATGTGTGCCTGCAGTCCATCTCAGATGGATCTGGTTTGGTTTGGTTTGGGGCTTTTTTGCAGCCAGACAAGACATCAGTCAGTTATAAAGAAGGGAGACTGGCTGTTTTTCTTTCCTGAGTAGAAATCAGTCTGTGGCTTTGGAGTCCCTTGATGAAGTGGCCCTAGAGGCAGGCTGGCTTCAGGGTCTGAGGTGAGCCCAAGTAGAGAAACGGTAGGAAGTGGTCCCTAGCACCCTGGGAGGCGGTGTTCTCCTTCCTGGCTGCATGTGAGGGTCTCCCCAGGGGGTTATTAGACAGACCAGCTGTCAAGGCTCTACCCCAGAGCAGCCAACATCAGGATCTCTGGGTTTGGGTTCCAGGTGATGTGGTTTGTAGTGGCATCCATGAGCCAACCACCAAGAAAGAATAATTGAGTCATTTTTGGTGTTCCGAGATGGTTTTACTAAAGTGGGGACAGGACTCCTGGGCAGGAATCACCACACTGGAGTTATGAGGAGGACTTAAGTATATTTTTGGAGTTAGGGGAAATAAAGCCCAAGGAAGTTTCCAAATTGGATTTTCATATGTTGAAAAAGACTCTCTCTCTCTTAATTTTTAATTTTTCCTACCCCAGCGACCATCACTAATGGTCTGTGTGAGGGGCAGGCCCCGACTGGATGCTGTTCTAAGTGTCTCTGTATCTTAACTCATTTGACCTGACTACGCAATCTGAGGCGGTAGCTATGATTTTTAGTCCCCATTTTCCACCTGGAGAAACTGAGGCACAGAGCAGTTGGGTGACTTTTTCAACCATAGCCTGCTAGTAAGTGGGAATTTGGGATCTGCAGCCAGACTGCCCAGTCCCAAGTCTGCAGACCTAACCACCGCACAGTCCTCCCTCTCTAAAGAGAAGAAATTGGATTTAAATAATAATTCCTTTTCCCGGATTGGGCCTCTTTGCTCCTACATGGAAGAGTCAGCCAACTGTGTGACAGTGAAGGAACTGCTTCTGTCTCTGCAGGCAACCCAGAAACTGACCTAGAGTCCGGCTGCAGCCGATACACCTTCAGGGCAGATGGGACTCAGTGTCCCAGCGGGTCCGCTGGAACGACAGTCATCTATGAGTGCGAGTTCGTCAGCATCCATGGAGCCAAAGGCAGTAAGAACATAGAAGTGACATTCACCTCCGTGGGTAAGGACTCTTTGCCTCCAGCCAAGGGCTGTCAACCCCCTGGGAATATCTCTGAGCTAGCTGGAGTGTGGTTGGGGTAAATCACAAGCGGGAGACAGAGGGGGGGTGTCCCTCTCTCCCATCTGAATTTAGATAAGGTCTTTAGAAGACAGAAAGATGGGGGGAGCCCAGGCCTGCCGGGGAGGAAAGGTCTGCCCGGCACTGAGAAGGCAGGCAGGGACCGGAAAGGACATTTTCACACTCGGGTTAGTTCTGTTTAAGTCATTGAGTTCATGACGAAGGTGGTGCCCCAGATTTTCCCTTTTCCTTCCGTGAGCCCATTCTCCTTTCCTTGGAGGCCGGTAGTAGTAGCCAGGCTCAGGGCCCACCGCCAGCAGGCGAAGACACGCTCTGTCCTCTCTCCCCTCCCACTCTACCTATTCCAGCCAGAACCTTGCCGGAAGCTTTAATAATTTGAGACTTTATGATCATTTTACAGTTATCCTGAGTGTGTGTTAGTCTTTGACTAAAGGCTTTCAACTGAGCTGGTCCTTTTTTAAAAAAGTATCATTTCTTTTCCTCATGTAATAAAACATCCTAACTTCACCCCTGTTTGCAAAAATGGGGCAGTCACACTTGTTTTTCTCCCCATTTTGCAAAAACTGAACCACTTCGATCAATCACCAGACCACTTTGAACAATTTGGAGGAAGGACTAACACCAACACGACTGATGGTCCTCGTTCCCCCTTGCTACCCTCGTGACTTGGGGTTTTTTACAAAGATCAAGATGGCGCTTATCTGAAAACATGATGGCCATAGAAGAGCTCGTGGGTCTTCTAAGCAATTTCATTTCAGTTTTCTGTAGTGAGAGCGGGTGGACGCTTCAAGTTTCAACTCAGAGTTGTATTGATTAGGTGGGATTTGGGTTGTCACAGAAACCTACTGAGATTTCACTGAAAACCACTGGTCTGGTGGTTTGGACGTTTTCTGAGAATCAAGAGAACCAGATTCATGGTTCCATGAGCCTCTCCCTTTTCACTCCCAGAAGCTGCCGAGCCGTCAAAAGGCAGCTCCACACCAGATCCCGACAGCCAGTGAGGCCCATGGGAGGGACACACAATCCATGCTTGTGTGATTGGGGACTCTATCTGCACGTTGGGATCCCCGCTTCTAAAGGGCACTGTGGGCAGGCCTGATTTCTTTTTATTGTGATGAAGGGCAAGATTTTACACTAGTGGGGAAAGCTGGCCGGCATCAGTGGGTTCCAGGTGTGAAACCATTCACCTCTAGGAGATAAAAGTGAATGGCATTTTGAAATGTCAGTGACATGCTCAAAGAGGGGTGGAAAGATAGAAGCAGAGGCCCCCAAAAGTAGACTGTCCATATAAGCCTTTACCTTTGTAAGGGTCTTGTTAACATTTTTGAGGAATAATTCCTCATGAATTTATGAGGACATTCTCATAAGGAGGAGTAAGTGTAGAGAGACTTAGAGTTAAGGTGTCTCTCCCTCCCAGTTTGCCTGAGATGGTCCTGGTTTAATTATTGGGGCAGTACATTCTAGGATGCCTGTACCTCAAATGTTGTTCCAGAAATCACTCTTTGGCTTAGTAAGTGTTGGATGTGTACTATAGCCAGTGGTAAGCCCTGGGGGATGCAAAGACATAGAAAAGAGAGCCCTGCTCTTAAGGGGTTCACACTTTTATGAAGAAGAGATACAGAAAGAGAAATTAAAATACAACACGGTGTTATTTAAAACATGTTTTAAAAGGGTAGAGAATGGTGTTGTTACAAGAACAGAGCCATTGGGCATGGAAAAGGTTGAGGGGAGCTTGGATTATGTCAACAGCCCTAAGTTTGCAACCTTTTGCCCTGCCGATCATCAGGAGATAATTCCAGCCACAACAGGGAAGTGCACCAGCTCCCAAGGCAGGAGATGGAAATGAGTACAGTTGAGAGCACCACCGGGAACAGCCTAGAAACAAAGAAAGCCCAGGAGCCGCAAGGTACCCATCCCGCAATGACACCAGTGGAGTCAGGACGGCCCATGCTCTCTGCCTCTGTCTTAAATTTCACTCGTGTGTCGATGTCACCAGAAAGACTAAATCTTGTGCTTGTTGTTGGTTTTTCTTTTGTCCGTTCTGTGTGCGTTCTTTCAGCCAACCTAACAATAACCCCGGACCCAATTTCTGTTTCTGAGGGACAAAACTTTTCCATAAAGTGCATCAGCGATGTGAGTAACTATGATGAGGTATACTGGAACACTTCTGCTGGGATTAAAATATACCAAAAGTTTTATACCGCCAGGAGGTCTGCTGCTGGAGCAGAGTCGGTGCTGACCGTGGAGACGGCGACCCGGGAGTGGAACGGTGGGTGCGAGACCCCAGACCCTTTCTGTTGCCATGCTGCCCGGGGCCCTTGGGAACACCCTGAAAGTGGGACCAGACCTGGAGGGGCTGTCCTGAGATGTGCCTGCACCCCTGCACTCCATGCAAGAGCTCTGCAGGGGAAGATGTCCCAAATCTCCATTGTATAGATGTGGAAACAGAGGCTCAGAGAGAATAACACACGCACCTGGGCTCCTCCTTCTCACGGTGCAGAGTCAGGACTGGAACTGGGATCTCCAATTCAGGAGCCTGCACTGCTGCCATGAAATTAAGAGGATTGTTTTGCTGCTTATGTTTAAAGATGTATTTGTTTATTTTAGGGAGAAAGGGAGTACAGGCGGGAGGGGCAGGGAAAGGAAGAGAGAATCCCAAGAAGATTCCCTGCTGAGTGCAGAGCCCCATGCCGGGTTCAATGTCACAACCTGAGCCGAAACAGAGTCAGATGCTTAACTGACTGAGGCGCCCAGGTGCCCCAAGAGGATTGTTTTTAACAGTGGTTTTACCAGAATTTTAGGAGTTTTTCACCCAATCGTGATTAAAAAAAAAAAAAAAAATCTAGGTTGATTTATATGCCTGGTTCCAAAGAAAGGAATATTTGCATTTTGTATTTATCCCTACATGTTACTCATGTTGGAAAGAAATGCAGAGACTTGGAGGGTGGAAAATGATTTGCTATAATTGCTGCAATAAAAGTTGACATGTATTGAACCCTTCGTTATGTGATAGGCACCGTGCTAAGTGTTTGAGTGGATTATTTCATTTACAACATAAACTTAGAGGATGCCTGTGTGGCTCTGTTGATTAAGCATCTGCCTTTGGCTCAGGCTCAGGTCATTCTCCCAGGATCCTGGGATCTAGTCCCACATTGGCGGTCCTTGCTTAGTGGAGAACCCTGCTTCTCCCTCTGTCTGCCACCGCCCCCCCACTTCTGCTCTCTCTCCCTCTCTGAAAATAAATAAATAAAAATAAATTTTTAAAAACCCAGTAAACCTAGAGGACAGTGTTATTAGTATCCTCATTTTACAGATGAAGAAACTGAGGCCCAGTGAGGCTAAGTAAAATATCTGAGGTTATACATCTGGAAAATGGCAGAGCCAGGGTGAAATGGAGATTGTCTGGCCAACCCTGGACCACTTCCCTCTGAATGCTTTCATTAGTTATAAGTTTAATCAGTCCAGGTCCTACAAATCCCAGGTCTTTATTTGCTTGTGTAAGGCCTAGGTATTATTGTAGAAATAACTGGTCACTGTGGCCGGCCTTAGTAGAATATAGTCAGGAGGCAGAGTAGTGTTCCCCTGTGCTGAGCTTAACCTAAACTGTCCAGTTGCTCTTCCCCCTGAGGAGTCATAACTGAGGAGGAGACATGGCTTTTCCAGGAACGTAAACTATTTGACTGTCCCATACTTGGGTAGTCAAAATCCCGTTCTCATCTAAATTAACTATACCTTCATTTCATATTGGATTTATCTTTCCCTCCCTCCCAGCAGAAACAGAAGGGGGTTTGTTCTCTGTCCTTGTTCTCCCTGTTTTCCTTCTGGCTATGTCATGGCTCTAGTTCCTCCAGAGTTGGGGCAAGGAGAAGGAATGCTAAGAAAGTAAAAGGGTCTTACTTAACTGTAGGTGCTTGTTACCATCTTCCTGCCCTGTCCCCATGATGGCTGTTCAGGTCATGCCTCATCTTGCGACGGACCCTGGTATAAAGACCATTGGGATAGGGTCCTCTCTAGAAGCTCAACCCCAGGACCATGCTCAGCCCCATCTACCTCACCAAGCACAGGCTGCACAGCCTACTTTTGCTGTAGCCTTCCCTCAGTCCTCCAGAAAGACCTCTCATCCTTAGACTTTCCTAGATGGGAGTCAGACATCTAACTCTAGGGTCCACAGGGGAAGCTCCCTCAAGAATTTCAGCCTAACCCCTTCCACACACTTTGATGGTGTCGTGGTGCTGGCATGCCTACTCACTCACAGAGGGGGCAAGGGACACCATGCCACCACGGAGCTCTAGCTCACTGACAACTGTCTTTGAAGAACTCCTCAGCCCTGCACACACCCAAATTCCCATGTTTCTCCCTGAGTTAAGGAAAGAGACTTGGAGTAAGTAACGGGAGCTTGGTTTGAATTCCAAGGGCATCTGGCTCGCTCAGTTGGTAGAGCATGCAACAATTGATCTCGGAGTCCCAAGTTCGAGCTCCACATAGGATGTAGAGATTACTTGAATAAATAAATCTTTTTAAAAAAGAAAAAGAAAAAGAAATGCAATTCCACACCTAATAGGCTGTATAACTTTAGATAAGCCACTTCATTTTATTTAAAAGGAAATGACTATTTAGGCAATGGGTTAGTCCTTCAAATACATCGAGAATCCAGGAGGAGAGTTGATCAAACATTTTCTCATCCAGTGTTTTAGGAAGGTGTGACGTGCTCTTGCCCATGCTTGACAGGAAAAACTACATCTTAACCTTCCCAGCCAATGCATTTTTGGAGCAGTGATCACATTCCATCTCATTTTTGCTTCCTTCCACACAGGAACCTATCACTGCATATTTAGATACAAGAAATCGTACAGTGTCGCGACGAAAGATGTGATGGTTCACCCACTGCCTCTAGAGCCGGACATCATGGTGGACCCTCTGGAGGCTACGGTTCCATGCAAAGGTTCCCGTCACTTCAGGTGCTGCATTGAGGAGGACGAAGACTACAAAGTAACTTTCCAAGTGGACTCCTTATTCTTTCTTGCAGGTAAGACACGCATTGCTGCATTGTGAGATCTCAAAATTTCCTCTGAAAATAGAGGTAAAGAGACATAAGGATTGCCTCAGAGACGGAATGTAACAGAGGGTACCTCATGAGCTTTATTACCTTCTGTTGTGCTGTGTGGCCCATGGCTTGTTGGTTTGGGGCAGGAGTATATCCAGTACTCTGGTGGTCCCTCTCTCCATGCTATGCATCAGTGTGTTATAAAAGCACCACAGAAATCCTTTCAGATGCACAGCTGAGGATCCAAGAAAGTGAAATAACCAAGGGCCAAAAACATAGAGAAAAAGAAAAATAGAAATGCTTTAGCTTCTGGTGGGGCTT
Source organism: Mustela nigripes (assembly GCF_022355385.1). Lineage (NCBI taxonomy): Eukaryota > Metazoa > Chordata > Mammalia > Carnivora > Mustelidae > Mustela > Mustela nigripes. The sequence continues at coordinate 57,010,171 of NC_081561.1, forward strand.
CTCTGAGACTATCAGTCAGTATGAGAAACCCAGAAACCTGGGGTTGTGTGTCCTAAAGATTTTATTTATTTATTTGAAAGAGAGAGAGAGAGCACACAAGCAGGGGTGTGTCAGAGGGAGAGGGAGAAGCAGACTCCCAGTTGAGCAGGGAGTGTGACGTGGGGCTCAATCCCAGGACCCTGAGATCATGACCTGAGCAAAAGTCAGATGTTTAACCGACTGAGCCACTCAGGTGCCCCAGAACCTTGGGTTTGAAGGCTCTGAAGGGCATGGAAGAAAGGCTTTGCTCCCTATGCAATGACTAAGGGGGCCTGTGTCACAAGCACAATCTCAAGACTCTCAAAGGGTGGCATGTTCACTCAGAAGAGGATAAGCAAAAAAACAAAATTTGTCCGCCAGAGTCAAGAGCTTGGCCTCCTTTCCAGGTGGGCACCAGTCTCCCCTGAGAATTACAACCATCCTGCTCTCAAGCTGCAGAGTAATTAATGTAAAGTGGTCCATAGGTAGCACCCAATGATACCTGGTGTGCGCGCGCGCGCGCACACACACACACACAAACAAATCAAATCCTCTAAGGTAGAAGGTACCCTCAACCCAGAGACATCAGGGTTCCTACAGATTAGGGTGAACCTAGTATGAGCTTGCAACCCCAAATCTCACAACAGAGACACGTTCATGAAGGATTTGCAAGCTCATTCATTCTTTGAACAACTATTCATGGTGACATGCTCGATGCAAAACACCACAGGAAGCAATGAAAAGGGGATGTGAGAGTTGGGGCACATGTGTTACTAACTAGCTGGAAGGGTTCTTGTCCTAAAGGACCATCCATATAACATTAAATTTCCAAAATGAACACTGCAGATCAAAAGAACCCCAATGTTCAGAAAAGCAGGACCCAGTAGAGACAAGGACTTAGAGAAGGTGTGTGATAGGAGGCTATAGACTCCCTCTGGGTACTGGAGTACTGAAGCATTTCACCATCCCGTGTTTAACATGCATGTATTTGGTGCTCTCTAGGGGCCAAATACTAAGCTAGGCACTGGGAGATGCAGTGATAAATAAGACCAGGTACCTTCTCTCCAAGACTTTATCAATCTAAAGGAGGAGACAGACCCATAAAGAAGGGACACTAAACCAACGTGGAAAGGCAGGACAGGAGAAGTACACAGGACATGACAGGATGTGGAAGAGAGGAATGCTGAGAGGCATTCTGATTGTCCAAACTGTACAGGCACAGATTTGGAATCATGAGTGGTGGAGGTAGGGGTTAGGGGAGCACCATGTAGGGGTGGGCTGACTGACTTACTTGTAGACTGGGGGCATTTTAAAAACCATATCAGAAATGAATGTGGCACATGCCTTGGAAAAGTTTAGACACATTATCCATATTGGATCATTTCAACAAAATGTGTGCTTTGGAGTCTCATCTTGTGACTTAGTTCTTCCAATAATTCTATCTCAGAAAAAGAAGTTAATGGAAAGCAAGTGTGTTACAAACACAGTTTCTCAGCAAGCTCAGTTTCCTGGTGTCCAAAGAAGCTGGACATTTTTTGTCACTTTACCAATGCTGCTAACAATTCAGTCCGGAGCTCAGCTATGAAGATTAACCTGGTTCCAGGTAAGAGCATTTGAAATTTTTTAAAAATGTGGTAGTCATGAGCAGGGATTCATTTATTCATTTGCTCCCTCATTCATCCATTCAATAAATGGATATTGTGCACCTGCATGTGGCAAGCCTTGGGCTAAGGGTGGAGGGTCTGGAAGAAACAACCACAACCACAGCAACAACTAAGCCATGGGGACTAACCTCAGGTGTAGGGGAAAGATGTGTGTGATGACATCTAATGTGGTAAGGGCTGAATTAAAGATCATGCGGGAGACCAAGGAGGCTGCCAGGTTTCATTCTACTGGTGAGAGTCAGGAGGAAGTGATCAAGAAGGCCTTGTGTATGAAGCTCGATTTCAGCAGTGTCTGGGAGGCAAAGCACTGGACTGGGCGGTGCCTAGTGTCTTTGCGGGACTGAGACCCCTTTGAGGTTTCAGCAAAGGAAGGGTGTCACCACTAGACAGGGCTACATGAAAATATCAATCTAAATAATAGGCAACCATCTTTCCCATCCTTTGTCATCACCAAGCCTATATCCCCCCCAACCCCGCATAATATTTTCAAGGTAGAAGGTCATGGGTTATGGCTATTTCTGTAATAGCCTATGACCAAGAACTCTCCTCAGGAGCAGCAAAGAGGCAAGTGAATAAAGCATGGTCCAGGGCTTCCACTAGAAACAGTCCTCTTCCCCAGAAATCTTGTCTGTACCAGGACCTCCGATATCCAAAGAATTCATGACTCTATCACCAGCGATGTTTGGTTTACTGAGTGATCTGTGGTAATTCTCATGAATTGGTAACTGAGCTCTGGACACCAAAGTGGGAAGCAATTTAGAGTTCCCTATCTCCCTGAGTCACTGTTCCCTGACCCTACCAAGCACACCTCTTCCAGGGGCAGCCAAGACCCCTTCTTCACCACCCCCTGTGCTGCCATCTTCCCCCGGGCACAGACATGTTTTATTCGTTTATGTTTGTTCTTCTCTTCCCTCATACTAGGTCTGATTCCTCTTCCTTTTCCCAGTAGAAATTGCTTACATATTTCAAGATTTTATACAATGACTGAGAGCTCAGTTGATGTTAAATTTATAAGTTGGTGAGAAAGGATCTTATCATCAGAGAATCAAAGTCCCTTGGAGATCAGAGATTCTGCAACAAATGTCATTTTCTCATTCCAATCTGGTCTTGAGTTGACATGAAATAGATTAAAACTCTAAGGGCAGCCAGAAGGAACAAATGTTTACAAATATTACTTAGAATATTCAGGTCATGGGTACCTGGAATTCCCACTATTAATTATATATGTGAATTAAGGCAGTGCTTCTCAACCTTGGCTGCATGCTAGAATCACAGGGGAAAGTTAGAAAATAGCCAATGCTTAAATCTCAGCCCCAAGGGGTTCTTATCTATTTGGGCTGAGTGAACCAGGACATTGGTATTTTCCTAGCTCCCCAGGTGATTCGAATATGCCAGAGTTGAGAATCCCTTGGATTAAGGCATATTGTCCCTGAGATTCCTGGAAACCTGATTATCTCTTATCAGAATGAGCACACATTAAGCTCTCATGATTTTTGCATGGCTTAGATTTAACAGACAGCAGAGAGAAGATTCCCAGGGATCGGAGGCAGGGACGAGGCATACAGGAAATAAATTGTTAAAAAAGCAAATGCATGTGAAAGATTTGTGTCAGAAGCACTAAAAGGGGCTTTGGAAGATCAGGAGCAAAATAAAGAAAGTGGGTCACTCTGAAAAGGTTGCAGAAAACTGAAGAGAAAAATGAATTCAAACAGCAACATTCTAGCTAGGCCTGACCTTCTTTTGACTATCCTTTTTCCTCCTTTCAAATGGTCCTTTTTATTTCCGTTTCCAATGCAGGAGAGAAGATCATGTGCCGAGATCCCACAATAGGTGTTGGGGAACCAGGGAAAGTCATCCAGAAACTATGCCAGTTCTCAGATGTACCCAGCAGCCCTGCGGGTCCCACTGGCGGGACAGTGACTTACAAATGTGTAGGCTCCCACTGGGAGGTGAAGAAAAATGACTGCATCTCTGCCCCAATACATAGTCTGCTCCAGCTGGCCAAGGTGATCTTTACACCTCTTTGACTTTGAGCTCTTGGTGGGGAGATTCGTCTAGCTTATCATATTTCTTAGCAAATGGGCCTTGGCCTGGTTGGTGTTGCTCCCAAAGCTACTTTTATTTATTTATTTAACAAGAAGAGGCAATCCTAGAAATGCTTTACGTTTTTCTTAAGTACAAATATGGAGACCACAAAATATGTATTCTGCTCTGGGACCAGCTGCGTACCTTCACCTTAACTTCTCAGTGCCTTGTTTTTATTACCTCTAAAGTGCAGGTGGAGTTATCTTCTCTTACCACCCTCCTTTGAGTAATCTTGATTACCAAGCAAGTAGCTCTCATCTTTTCAGAAGGAGGAGATACATTAAAAAAATAAGGTTCATCGGTGTAAAAAAAAAAAATATATATATATATGCATATGCTTGGGCTTTCTGCTTTTATAGGTCTGAGATTTCTTCCACCCTTAGAGGTAACCTTTAGTTATGAAAGATGGAACTAACCTGCCTCTCTTACCTAGAAGAGAGGTTCCTGCCACGTGGTAGGGGGAGGTTTCTCCTTTCATCAGAATAAATAAATGGTACCCCATACTGAAGTTGTCAAGAGTAGAGACCTCTAAAATGCCTTGAGTCACACGAAACAAATACTGACGAGGCCACTAGTGGAGTTCTACTGAATGACATTGTTAGACAAACCGTTCCAAACACTCTCACTGTTGGAAGAAGAATTAAGGAAAAGGAGTGGTACTGATTTGTGTCTCATCTAATTATCTTCTGCTCTCCTCTTGTCTTGTACTAAATTCACTAAAATACTTACTAGGTGTGAAGCATTATTGCAGGTGCTCTCAGGGTAAGGCCACCAAACCAGAATTCAGTTTCTGATTTGCTAGAGGATGTAATCCTGTTGGGTAGTTCAATACACATTAATTTTGCTTAGGATAATCAGGAAGCTCTGCTTGAAGAACTTGGCCTCTGAGTTGGACCTTGATGAGGATGCACCAGTGATATGAATTTCCCTAATTGAGAAAGATAGGAATATTTAATTTGAATTCAGTGTTGGGCCCTGGTCCCAATTCTAGATACTTAGATACATTTTCAGTGGAAAGGTTGGCCCGTTAGCCTCTCAGATCTATCCATTCAACTTATATTTATTGGATACCTACTATGTGCCAATTTATGACTTATACTATATCAGGCATTATAGCATATCAGACAGAATATAACATGTTTCAAATTGCTAAGGAGCTTATAATTTAATTGGAGAGATATTGAAAGTCAAACACAAGATGACATTGGTAGAAATGTCACAAATGGGGGCATCTGGGTGGTGTAGTCCATTAAGCATCTAACTCTTGGTTTCGGTTCAGACATTGATCTCAGGGTCGTGAGATTGAGCCCCACATTGGGCTCCATGCTGAGCACGGAGTCTGCTTGAGATTCTCTCTCCTTCTGCCCCTTCCGCTCATGCTCTCTCTCTCTAAGATAAATAAATAAATCTTTTTTAAAAATAACAAATACTTAGGAAGTCAGAGGAGGAAACTCCCCTGGGTTGGAATACTCATCAAAGCTCTTTATGGATGAGGTCGAATTGGAGTTCATCCTTTAATTATAAATAAGGGCTCTGGAAGTAATTGGGTAAGTAATTAGGAAACAGAAGTGGGGGTGACCGTATAATTTACCATCCAAACCAGGACACATTTTTAAAATAAAAGAAAGTGCTAGTAATAATTACACTGGGTCAGCAGATATAAAACAGAACTGTCCCAGGAAAATTGGGATGGAGGGTCACCCCCCTAATGGTCAGCAAAGTAAATGATGAGAAAAAGCAGAATAGCAAATGTGTTTCTGTACAGACCATCAAGGGATAATTTTACTCAATTTTAATCTAACTCTCTAGGAATCAGATCCCCTTTCCTTTTTCTTTACCTAGTAGTCATTGGGTTGACATGTGTTTTACTCTTCCCCTTCTGTGTGTGAGGTCTTATTTTATTCTGACTAGCACACAGATTAGGAGATCAGTTATTTTATAGGGTATATTTATAGGAATGGAGAAAAAAAGAAATCATTAATATAAGATATTTTCATCATGGGTAGATCAGCAGGATTTGTTGACAGGACTGACTGGCAAGGTTTTTTAGTGTCTGTTTGTGTTGGCTTTTGTTTTACTAGGCTTTGATCAAGAGTCCCTGTCAGGATACGAAACTCCCAACATACCTGAAGGATCTTTCTGTCAGCACAGGCAAAGTGAAACATGAAGCCAGCTCATTTCCTGGGAGCCTGGGAGCCATCATTAACATCCTCGATCTGCTCTCAACAGTTCCATCCCAAGTGAACTCAGAAATGATGACGGTGAGTTGGTTGAGACCTTATAGGAGTTTTGGGTCCCCTCTTCACCCCTTGGGACTTCTGGTCAAGAAACGTATCTTGTCGCCATTACAGCTCCTTCTTTGTCTTCTCCAGAACAATACTCTGGATTTTAGGGTCACAGAGTATGCTTTGTGTTTTGTCAGCTATGGTTTTTAGGGTGGAGGGGGTTGTTTCTAGTATTCATTTGGAGATCAAAAGATTTCTTTAGTGAATCTCCATCTCAGTTTCCTCATTAAAATAGAATGGATACTTATCTGCTTTCTAAGAAAACCAGGAGGGAAAGGTTTTCAGAATATGTACAATGGAATGGTTGGAATGGATGGAATTCTCAGTGGTCTAGAACTAAACATGAACTTGAGGCAATCAGGGTTCTGAGAGGAGTCACCCAGAAATCAAATGAAGAGTTCAAATGATGAGACTTTAACGAAAGGATACTTTCAGAGGTCAATCTGGGGATTAAAAAAAAAAAAAAAAGAAACCAGTACTACCCTGAGGCCTAACGGGGAAAGGAGAGGAAAGAGTGCACCTAAAGTGGAGGAGGAGGGATCACTAGTGGGAGCAACAGAACTATCACCAAAGATGTGCAGAAGACAGTATGTGTGTGGAGGGGAGAAGGGGTGACTACGGTGGGTCGTAGGAAAGTATATTTCAACTTCTTCCTTCTCCTATCTTCCCATCTCCTGCCAGTGCTTCCCAGTGGCCAAACACAGCCAGAAGTACCTGGCAAGAGCTTGGGGAGCAAGGGTCCAAAGAGTTGATGTGGACCTCCTATGGCAAGGGTAAAGGAGTGCCACCCACTGGGTGGCTTACCATGACAGGAACTTATTCTGTCATAGTTCTCAAAGCTAAAAGTCTGAAATCAAGGTGTCTGCCAGGCCACGTTCTTCCCAAGACTCCAGGAAAGACTTTCTCTGTCTCTTCCAGTTCTGTGTAGCTCCAGCACTCTTTGGCTTGTAGCTGCCTCAGTCCATCCTCTCTGTCTTCATGGGACCTCCTCGTCTCCATTTATCTTCTCCTCTTCTGTCCCTCATAAGAATTCTTGACATTGGAATTAGAGCCCACCTAGGTAATCTGGGATGATTTCCTCTCAAGATCCTTAATTTAATCACATCTACAAAGACCCTTTCCCCAAATAAGGTCACATCCACAGGGTCTGGGTATTAGGACATGTTCTTTTGGGCACCAACATCCAACACACTACAAGGCTCATAGTTTCAGATTGAACAGAACAAGGCAAAGGGGGGGCAAAGAAATTATATTGAGAGATTGAGAGAAAGCCCAAATGGAAAATGACAAGCCCAAGTTTATGGGAGAAAAGATAAAAATTATTTAGCAAAAAAAAAAGGGGGGGGTGGGAATGATGCCTTTGCCAGCAGTTTGGCATTCAGCTTTGGAGAGGGTCTTTTGAAACAACTTCACCCTTATTGAGAAAATATCACGCTCTACAGGCTTGAGATTTAAGATAATATAAAACAGTGAATACATATCCCTACCAGTCTGCTGAATTGGCCTTAGTGGGTAATGGGGGGTGCTACTTGGCAAATGATTAAAGAGGTCTCCCAGCCTTGGGGATGTATCCTCTGCTAATTCCCTGCCATAAGAAGGAGGGACACATGGGCTCCTGGGTGGCTCAGTGGGTTAAAGCCTCTGCCTTCAGCTCAGGTCATGATTTCAGGGTCCTGGGATTGAGCCAGGCATCAGGCTCTCTGCTCAGCGGGGAGCCTGCTTCTCTTCCTCTCTCTCTACCTGCCTCTCTGCCTACTTATAACCTCTGTCTGTCAAAGAAATAAATAAAATCTTAAAAAAAAAAAAAAGAAAGAGGGACACAGAGCCCCATTGCCTGTGATGCCTCATTTTTCTCTTATCTTTTCCTCTCACCTGTTATCACACAACAAGCTTCCAGGGAGATGTTATTTTTTCTCTTTTGTGATTGAAAGAATTTGGTTGGTTTGACCCCATGTCATGTCAATTACAGAACATTCTCTCTACGGTTAACACCATCCTCAGCAAGCCCATGTTGAGTACCTGGAAGGTGTCCCAACATCAACCGACCAACCAGAGCTCACAGCTTCTGGATTCAGTAGAAAGATTTTCCCGAGCATTATGGTCTGAAGATAGCACTTTTTTGTCCATCAACCAAACGAATGTGCAGATGAGGAGCATAATAATAAAACCTGGCCATCCAAAACCCTACAAACAGAGCTTTGTTTTCTCAGACTCAGACCTCTGGGGCAACGTGGCCATCGAAAAGTGTGAGCTAGGAAGCCTGCCGTGGGGTTCGTCTATTGTCACTGTGGCTTTCCCAACTCTCAAAACCATCCTGACCCAGGACAGCCAAGGAAAGAATGTTGCAAACAGCTTAGTGATGACAACCACAGTTAGCCACAATATAACCATGCCATTCCAGATTTCAATGACTTTTAAGAACATCAACCCTTCAGGTGGGGAACCACAATGTGTCTTCTGGAATTTCAGCCTCGCCAACCACACAGGGGGGTGGGATAGTAGTGGGTGTGAAGTGAGACGAGTTGATGGGGACAGTGTTTCCTGCATCTGTGACCACCTGACGTCATTCTCCATCCTCATGTCCCCCGACTCTCCATACCCTGGTTCCCTCCTGGAAATACTACTGGATATCATCTCCTACATTGGGTTGTGCTTTTCCATCTTGAGCTTAGCAGCATGTCTAGTGGTGGAAGCCGTGGTGTGGAAATCAGTGACCAAGAATCGGACATCCTATATGCGCCACATCTGCATCGTGAACATTGCTGCCTCCCTTCTGGTGGCCGACATCTGGTTCATTGTGGCCGCTGCCATCCACGATCATTTTTATCCTCTCAACAACACAGCCTGTGTGGCCGCCACCTTCTTCATCCACTTCTTCTACCTCAGTGTCTTTTTCTGGATGCTGACTCTAGGCCTCATGCTCTTCTACCGTCTGGTTTTCATCCTGCATGACACAAGCAAGTCCATTCAGAAGACTATTGCATTTTCTCTTGGCTATGGCTGCCCTCTTGTCATCTCAGTCATCACGGTGGGGGCTACCCAGCCCCAAGAAGTCTACACCAGGAAGAATGCCTGCTGGCTCAACTGGGAGGATACCAAGGCCCTGCTGGCCTTCGTCATCCCAGCGCTGATCATCGTGGTAGTGAACATGACCATCACAGTTGTGGTCATCTCCAAAATCCTGAGACCTTCCATTGGAGACAAGCCAAGCAAGCAGGAGAAGAGTAGCCTGTTTCAGATCAGCAAGAGCATTGGGGTCCTCACACCACTCTTGGGGCTCACCTGGGGTTTTGGTCTTGCCACTGTGTTCCAAGGAAGCAATGCTGTGTTCCATATTATATTTACGCTCCTCAATGCCTTTCAGGTAAGTTCTGCAGGGCAGGACTCTCAGGAAGTATCTGAACTGGTGGGACAAATTAATGATAGAAACACAAACAGGGGTAGGAATGGGGAAGGATTTTAGTCCAGAGGAGGCCCTAGCCCTAACGAGGGGAATTACAAGAACCCAGTGAGATAGAAGGGACCCATTCCTCTGCTCCCATGGAACCTTATACCTCTTATCACCTGCATTATAATTTAGCCGTACGCATGACTTACTTTGAAAAGCCCTAATAATACAAGTAGGAGGAAAGTCCCTTCCCTACACAGGATTTTTCTATTTACCCAACATTATCACGATGCCACTTATTATCTCCTAAATGAAAATGCCACTATTAAACCAAGTCATTTCTCCACTTAATTTCCACAAGCATTAAATGAGCACTATCTTTGTGAAGTCAGGGATAGCATCTGTCTTCCTTATCACTTTATCCCTAATATTACCTAGTGGTGCAGTGTAGGTGCTCGATAACCTTCTGGCAAATAAAATGAATGTCATGTGCCACATAGTATGTTCTCTAGAAACATTTGCTGAAGAATGAGAGAACAAATGCCCACGTAAGGTAGACATTCTGCTCTATTATGCTAAAATGAAAAAGACACACCTTTTGCTCTCTTGCAGTACATAACAAACTGTATACAAGCCACATTGTTAGAAGAGCTTTAGCAAAGGTACAGGCAGCAAGGAAGGAATGCTTAACTGTGATTCAACCACCAGGTGGGGGGTAAGCGTGGGCTCCCATGAGCATGGGAAACAGACATGGTCCCAGATGCTCTTGCCAAAGCTGCACAAGACCTAACCTCTGCTCCTAGGTCTGGCTTCAAACTCTAAGGCTCATGTCTAATGAAGTGTACAGCATGGCCTGACTAGAAGGGACCAGTTATTTTACCTGAGGCCCCAGGTCCGCATCACAATGACGTGAACACATACTGCAAATGGAAGAGGTGTTTTCAGCTGCCCAAACAGCAAGCCCTCCAGTCCACAAGGAGGCAGGGATAAGGAAATAGAATAATATCCTTCTCACACGATAACATTTAAGGTCCCCTGATGTGGACCTACTACATCCCTTTTAACATTACTATCTGCTGGATTCATTCCATAAATACAGCTGTGGAAAGAGGTAGTAGAGATTCAATGCCACGCTAACAATACTTCCTATTTTGCTGGACAATAGGCTAAGATTAAAATATCCTTCTTCCCAATTCTTTTTTTTTTTTTTCAGGGATTATTCATTTTACTCTTTGGATGCCTCTGGGATCAGAAGGTAAGAACTATAACCGTTTCATGCTTCTAGAAACGTCAAAGTACTTGTGGCATATTGAACTCACGATGGCTTCTTTTAAACAATGGTAGGTTCAGGAAAGCTTGTTAAAGAAGTTTTCACAGTCAAGATGGTCTTCACAGCACTCAAAGGTCAGTCTTTCCTTTTAGAGACTTTTGAAAACCTCTCTCTCCACACCCAGGTTTAGCATAGATTATTACGCTGTTTTTGCTTTGGACTTGATTCTGCCTATTCAAGTCAGCCACAGAACTACCATTAGGATACTTCCTGTCCCACATCTTTTAGTAGGAATCGGATAGCACAGATAATACCAACTGGAGGTTGAAAATCAAAATTCACTGAGAAATAAGAAATCTTCTGGGGAAATTTAAGGCACCAGAGAACACAACGTAAAGAACAACGATGAGTATATTTTCCGTAATTCCTCTTGGAAAGTAACCATTGCGCTCAAACGTATTTGACTGTCGTCACATGTCAGAGGATACCAAACCCTATCAAACAGCAAAACATGCATTTGAAAGTTATTTTCCTAAATCTGATGAGAGTCCAGTATTTCCAAGTGGCTTTTCTGCTTGATTTGTTTGAAGTAGTGTATGTGCTGCCGAAGCGAGCACGATTTGTTTGAAGTAGAAATTCAACTTTCATCCAGGCTTTTTCATGGGAATGAGAGATGCAGACAATGACCACTAGTGGGAAGCAAATGAAACATCCAGGAGATAAAGCAGAGCTTTGGTTTAACATTTGCTTTGTAACTGTCTTTCTTCTCTTTTTTAGTCAACATCCCTAGGTTCATCAACACCAGTATTTTCTATGAGTTCTCCCATATCAAGAAGATTTAACAATTTGTTTGGTAAAACAGGTATGTAGTGACCTCTAGGTCTCTCCCTAGAGCACTTACTTACTCTGGGTTGACTCAAACAAATTTGCCCTGATTGGGGAATCTCACACCCCACCCCTACCTTCCTACTCCCCACTTTATGACAATCACCAACAATAGCCTCATTTGGGCGCAGAGGTTAAATACAGGAACTTGCTTACATTTTCCCAAACCACCAGGAGGCTGATACAGAGGGCAGCTAATAATAACTTAAGGATAACTTCAGTGGGCAGCTAATAATATAACTTGAGGATAAAATTTGGAGAATCTTGACAAGCCTGTGGAGAGCTGTCTGTCAAAACTCCATCAACTACAAAAATGAGAACTGTAAATTGCTGGCCTTGTCAAACATGGAGTTCTTTGCTATTCATGCCTTTTTTTTTTTTTAAAGATTTTATTTATTTATTTTTGCAAGAGACAGAGAAAAAGAAAGAGAGTGTACAAGAAGAGGGGAAGGCGGGGCAGGAAGAGGTGGTGCAGAGGGAGAAGCAGGCTTCCCGCTGAGCAGGGAGCCAGATGCAGGACCCTGGGATCATGACCCAAGCCAAAGGCAGACGCTTAACCGACTGAGCCACCCAGGCACCCTCTTTGCTATTCCTGTTAAATAGAAATAGGAAGGTCATGTTTATGGACTCGGGTGTAGCAAAAAATAGATTTAAAAAGGTCTACTATAGGATCCCAGGCTGTGGGCTCCTTTCCCCTTTTTGTTTTCCTTTCCTT